>NW_026020145.1:237770-627619 GCF_900185275.1 Solanum verrucosum | reverse complement strand
ATGCACAGATGAATTCCCAAATAAAGTTGGGATGAATGTTAGATTTTCTAACATTAGGGGGAGAGATAATTGACAACTGAAAATTATGTATGAGGTAAATTATGAATTATCTAGATCCTTGTTAAAAGAAAATGTGAACTTTAAGTTCAAGTGATAATTCATTTGCATAATGTTGCAAATATATTGCCAAATGAATTTACTGACTCTATACTATAATTCAACTGAGAAGTTCTTGAAGGACATAGTCTGTGATGCACCTGAAGCGTAATAGACCAATCGGTTCCAAATGTAAAACTCTTTAAGAAGGAGATGAGCAAGTGATCAATATGGTCACGATAATGAGGCTAGTGCTATAAAAGAGCGCCACGACATAACACGTCATAAACCTTGGAAAAGGTTCAAGTACTTGAAAAATGATGAAAAATGAAGAGATCTCGATAAGTTATGTCATATTGGAATCGATATCAAATATCCGTCGACGGTATCTTTGATATGAAGTAGCGCTCAATGATATAAATTTTGACGTGGATCTTGAATTCAAATCTGTCATATAGTGTGGACAGATAAATGATTGGCCAAGTAAAATGCATAATTCAAGTATATTTTGTTTCACTTAGAAATGTGATGTTTTGGATTGATAGTCCATAAATTAAGGTATAATGTTAGTGGGGTACAAATAAATTAGTATGCGATGATATAGCCGTAAGATATCAAGTACAACTTGTGTCTTGGAGCATAAAGGTTTGTCGCAAAAATCTTGACATTATTGGAAATGTTTTCTCCTATGGTGGATGCAATGAGTTTTGTTTTGATCTGCTAATATATGAAAAACTTGAATGCATACAATGAATAATTGTCATGTCTCGCTAGATAAGGAAGGTTATATAAAAATCCTTGAAACTTTCAAGGTGCCTGAAGATGTAAAGGGTTTGAAAGAAACTTTTTCAATAAAGCTTCAAGAATCCTTATATGGATCGAAATAATTAAGGAAGAAAGGGTACAAAAAAACCCTAATTGTCCTTGCATTTTTATGAAAAGGTCAGAATCTGAATTTGTTATAATAATTCTGTATGTTGATGACTTGAATATTATTAACACTCTTAAATTGCTTTCAAAAGCTGTTGAGTGTTTTGAGAAGGGAATCTAAAATGAAAAGATCCTGGAAAGACAAAATTGTCTTAACCTACAGATTGAGAATTTGACAAATGAAATATTTGTCCATCAATCAACATACACAGAAAAATTTCATTAAGTACCCCAATGATTATGAGATTGCTTGGCATAAATAAAGACTCATTTTGATCTCAAAAGAAGGATGAAGAACTTCTTCATGATGAAACTCCATATCTTAGTGCAATCGGGGTACTAACGCACCTTGCTAATAATACTCGACCAGTTATCTGTTTGCAGTAAGTTTACTGGCAAGTTTAGTTCCTCCCCAACAAAAAGACTTTGAAAATGATATTAAGCACATACTTGAATATCTTCGAGGGACCATAGACATGAGTTTATTCTATTCCGATGAATCTAAGTCAGAACTGATTGGTTACGTAGATGCAGAATATTTATCTGATCCACATAAATCTCGGTCTCAAACACGCTATTTGTTTACATGTGGAGGCACAATAATATCTTGGCGATCAATGAAGCAAACGTTGGTAACCATTTCTTCAAACCATGCAGCCCTCCATGAAGCAAGTCGAGAGTGCGTCTGGTTGAGGTCAATAACACACCATATTCAGGAAATGTGTGGTTTGTCTTTGAAAAAGAATATACCAACCACAATGTATGAAGATAATGATGCAATAACTCAATTGAAAGTAGTATACATCAAAGGAGACCGGACAAAGCACATTTCACCAAAGTGTTTTCTTTTTTTCACACATGATCTTCAACAAAATGGTGAGATAGAAGTTCAACAGATCCGTTCAAGTGATAATCTTGTTGATTTATTCACTAAGGCATTGCCAACATCAGCATTTGAGAAGTTGAGATATAAGATTGGAATGCGTCGTCTCCGAGATATCAAGTGAAGCTTTCATCAGGGAGAGTGAAATATGCGTTGTACTCTTTTCCTTAACCATGATTTTATCCCAAGTTGGATTTTCTTGGTAAGGTTTTTAATGAGGCAACATTTAAAGCGTGTTAAGAGATGCGTGTACTCTTTTTCCTTCACTAGGCTTTTTCCCACTTGGTTTTTCCTAGTAAGGTTTTAACGAGACACATTATCTATGGACATCCAAGGGGGAGTGTTATAAATCCATTGAATTGTGGATTCTCCATTTGATTATTTCAAGAATTAATTGATGAATTCATGTATGTAAATTTCAAGGTGATATGAACCTTGGTGGATAACTATTGTTACAACCCGTATTATGCATATGCTTATTCTATTCTTGTGATACTTGACATAGCCTTATAGTATAGGTGAGGGATCATGTTTCTTATATGATTAGCGTTGGTTTAAACTCGCTCGAAAGGTGATGTGATGCCTTGCACGTTGTAGCATGTGTACTGCAAGTTATAACTCCAATGGAAGTATGTAAACTTGAGACGGGAAGGTGGAAATTGAGCTTAAAGTTGAAAGTTATGTGCTAAGTTAAAGAAAAAGAGACTAATAATTAGAGAATGGAATAAAATAGGTGAGCTGTTTGCTTGACTTAACTAAGCTAGTAGGTGACAAGTAGGTGCATCACCTACTTTGACTTGTTGACCAGTCCAAAGAACTAAGTAGGTGCATCACCTACTTGAGCTATATGGATCAAGTTAAAAAGGCCAAGGTTTATGGATAATATTTGGGCCTATGCTAATGGACTCACTTGAGGCCCAGACTATGTTAAATAAAACAAAATGAAATTAAAGCCCAGTAGCCAAATCTGCCAAGGCCCAATATATTTAAGCCCAAGTGAAAGCTAGTAGGTGCATCACCTACTTGACCAATTAGTGTCTGAAAATGAAGCTTTCTAGTGGATATTATTAAAGGCGAAGAAAGCTCAATATAAAGATATATTGACTGCTATTCTCACTCATTTTAACACACATTATTGAGGATTAGCTCTAGCTCTTTCTCTCTCTTTTCTCTTAAGGATTAAACACCAGCCTTAAAGTTCTTCTAGGGTTCTTGAAGAAACCCTCATCTCTGCAAGACAAGGTAAGTGAAAACACTTATGGATTTAGCTTAATTCTCCCATGGATGATTAGGAAAACGTGTTATTCATGCTCAAGTATAGGTATAAAGGCATAATATTTCCAGAAGCTACTGCTCACTTCCTTGGTTATTAAGATACCTTTCTCTTCTTCTTTGGTTTAAGTGTGAAGGGAAGTTGAAGTTCTAGAGGAATTCAAGTTATAAGGAGAAGTTGCAGAAATTGAGGTAAGGTGACTGCTCCATTTTCTTCCTCCTTATGTATGAGTTTGAGTGAGGAATTATGGGTGTGCTGTCATAAAGAACTCAAGGGGGTGCTGAGTTCAGTAATTGGCTGTATGATAAAGAATACTTGAGGTCATTTTATGTGTATTGTTGTTGGTGCAATTTGGGTAATCTTGGAAAAGGATATATCATGTATGTATTGGGATGAGAAGGAGGGTGTGGTGATACACATTGTTTAAAGGGCTCTATGGGCTCAATATTCGTCAAAGTTAGCTACTGTTTTACGAGGCTCACGGTGTGATAGCTGCTAATTTAAATTTATCATGACTTATATTGTAGATTAAAACCTGAAAGGGGAGGCTGAATCGTGATAGTTGTATTGATCAGAAGATAAGGTATGTAAGGCTATTCGATTTAATATTCTTCGGCATGAAATATGATACTTGATATTAATATCAATAAGTGAATTTCCAATGTTTTTTCCTAGTAAAGAAAACATAGTGGCAGCGTATGATCTCCAAATAACTAACAATATTTTCCCCCTCTCCTTAGTGTATAGAATTATTTCATTATATGTTTAGTACTCTATACTTGTGTAATTATCCTCCTATGTGTTAGTATAGAAATGGTATTTGTAAAAGCAAGTTTGGTGAATCCTCCTGTTAGTCAGTTGAAGTCAATTGTGTCATTTAATCTCACAAGTAATGCATTGATATTACATAGCTCCTTATGTCATTGTTACTGCCTTGAAGTATTATTTTCATGTCTTCTACTACTGGTCCGCAGTTCCAAATATAAAAAATGATTATGACCACCAAAACAACAATCTCAAAGATTAAAGAATCTAAGTAAAGAAATCTGTATAATTAAGGGTGGCAGCTCAGGGGTGGAAGCCTAGCATGGGCCGATCCCAATTGGTATAGAAGGGTGGCAGCTGAGGGGCTTAAGCCTAGCATGGGCCGATCCCAATTTGTGTAATTATGAAGACCGCATCCCGGGGGTTAAAATGCTTAGCATGGGTCATCCTTTTCTACCACTGATCAACTGGTCATTCGTATCACATGCCTTATAAAGATCATAACACATAGAAAGGTAAAGACAAGAATGTAACATACATGATCCCACAAGAGTTAATAAACGTGGTCTTCTTTTCTGATTTATGCACACATATATTGATAATTGGTTTCATTCGAACTCTTATTTTATATATGTTATTGCCTTACATATTCAGTACATTTTCTCGTACTGACGTCCCTCGCGGGGGACGCTGCATTTCATGCTGCAGGTACATGTACTTCAGCTAGTAGACCTCCTCGGTAGGAGCACACGACACTCAACTACTTTTGGTGAGCTCCGATTGATTCGGAGCTTTACTGAGTCTTTGGTAGATTCATTTTGGGTATTGTATCATAGTTCAGAGTAAGTCAGGGTCTGTCCCGACCTACTCTAAGATTTTCTATCTTTTAGAGGCTTTGTAGACTTATGTTTATGGTTCAGTTGCGTCTTAACAAGTTGTGGCCTCAACGGGCAAGTCTTGTATGTATGTTTTGGTCTACTTATGTTGGTTCGTATCGCTGCATCCTATGTGAACTTGTCACAAGATTTCATAGTTATATGCATAGTAAGCACATGTTACATGTTGGTTCTCTCGGGCCTAGAGGGCATCGGGTGCCTGTCCGTCTTAATGGGATTTGGGACGTGACAAAAGTGGTATCAGAGCAGGTCATCCTAGGGAGTCTACAAAGCCGTGTCTGTGTAGAGTCGTGCTTATGGATGTTTGTGCACCACATTTATAAACAGAGGCTACGGGACATGTAGAGTTGTCTCTTTTCTTTCATTTCTTAGATCGTGCGATAGAACCAGTGTTGTAGGCGAATCATATCTAATTCCTATATTGTTTTATTATAGAAAGTATGCCGGTTATGAGAAGGAGCAAAAGTACTGGTAAGCGAGTAGATGTGGCTGCCCAAGAAGGACCAGCCAACCACCACCTAGTCAAGCTGTACAAGGTGAGGCTCAAGATGAGTCTCCCTCACAGACTTCCCCGACCCTCCATCTCCATAAGATCTAAGGAGGGAAGCTGCACCTCAAGAACCCCCTATTAATGCTACCGAGCAAGATTTGAGGAATGTGGTCCAATTATTGACTCGTATAGTTGCTGGCCATGGCCAAAGGCAAGAAGGTCCAGTTGCAGGTACTAGTGGTGTAGATAGAGCAACTGGCACGCGGATACGTGATTTCCTTAATTTGGACCCTCCATCATTCACCGGGTCAGATCCTAATGAAGATCACAAGACTTTATAGATCAGATCCAACACACTTTCGATG
The DNA here is from genome assembly GCF_900185275.1 of Solanum verrucosum. NCBI lineage: Eukaryota > Viridiplantae > Streptophyta > Magnoliopsida > Solanales > Solanaceae > Solanum > Solanum verrucosum. The sequence continues at coordinate 621,921 of NW_026020145.1, read as the reverse complement.
TTATGTATGTAAGTGGTAAAGAAGCACTTGAGCTAGCAGCATATAGATTAAAGGGTGTGGCTGTATTGTGGTATGAAGCTTGGAAGCAATCCAGGGGAACAGATGCACCATCAGCTACATGGAAAGAGTTCAAAAAGGCATTCCTTGACCATTACCTGCCATTGGAGATCCGAGAGGCCGTGCGGATCAATTCTTAAATCTCCACCAAGGAAGTATGAGCGTAGAGAGTACAGTCTCAAATTTAATTCCTTGGCCAGGTATGCTCCTAATGTAGTAGCTACTATAGGGGATAGAGTTCATCGATATGTGGATAGATTAGATTCATATCTGGTTAGAGACTGTACCATTGCTTCATTGAATAAAGATATGGATATAGCAAGGATGCAAGCTTTTGCGCAAAAGTTGGAGGATCAAAGGCAAAGAAGAAGGACACAAGAGTCAGGTCATTCTAAGAGGGCCAGATCCATGGGGCAGTTTACACCATCCCAAGGTGAGTTTAGGCCTTGGTTCTTTAACAGACCGCCTAGGCCATCATATTCCTACTCTACAGCTAGTGCCCCACCTCAGTTTCAAGAGTCTAGGGGAATTCAGTTTGGGCAAAGAGGTGAAAGCCAAGGTTCACGAACAACGGGGTACCAAGAGCAGGGAAGTATAAGCCAATCAAGACCTCCTCGACAGTCTTGTAAACAATATGGAAGAAATCATTTAGGTGCATGTCAGTTTGGGACAAATGTTTGTTTTTGGTGTGGTACACCAGTTCATATGATGAGAAATTGCCCTCATAGGGGTGTGGGTGGTGTGGCACAACCTACTAGATCATTGCTGCATCCTCATCATCAACACCTTTTTTAGGTAGGGGACAGATGCCTACTGGTCGTGGTATAGGAGCTAGGGGAGCAGTCAGTTCTAGTGGAGTTCAGAATCACACATATGCACTCGGGGATCGACAAAATTTAGAAGCCTCACTGGATGTGGTTACAGGTACATTGTCCATCTTTTCACATATTGTATATGTATTAATTGATCAGGGGTCTACACTATCATATGTTACTCCATTGATTGCTGAAAAGTTCAAAAGAACACCAGAATTATTAGTGAAGCCATTTGAAGTGTCTACACCGATTGGTGAGTCTATTATAGCTAGAAGGGTTTATCGTAATTGTATTGTAACTGTTTGTGATCATGATACATTGGCTGATCTTGTTGAGCTAGAAATGGTGGATTTTGATGTTATAATGGGTATGGATTGGTTAGCTTCTTGTTATGCCACGGTGGATTGCCGAACTAAGATGCTGCATTTCTATTTTCCAAAAGAGGTCGTCCTTGAATGGAAAGGTAATATTGGGACACCAAGAGGTAAATTTATTTCTTATCTTAAGGCAAGGAAGATGATGTCCAAAGGATACATATGTCATCTAGTGAGAGTGAAAAATATAGATGTTGAGCCACCATCTCTTCAATCAATTCCAGTGGTAAATGAATTTCCCGATGTATTTCTTGAAGATCTTTCGGGTTTGCCTCCAAACGAGAAGTAGAGTTTGGTATTGATGTGATTCCAGATACTCAACCTATATCCATCCCTCCATATAGAATGGCCCCGACAGAATTACGGGAGTTGAAGGATCAATTAAAAGACTTATTAGATAAAGGATTCATAAGGCCTAGTATGTCCCCATGGGGAGCACCAGTTTTATTTGTACGCAAGAAAGATGGCTCTTTAAGAATGTGTATCGACTACCGGCAGTTGAATAAGGTAACAATTAAGAACAAATATCCCATCCCTAGAATTGATGATTTGTTTGATCAGTTACAAGGTACTAGGTGTTTTTCAAAAATTGACCTGAGGTCAGGTTATCACCAAGTGAGGGTTAAAGAAAAAGATATACCCAAGACAACTTTCCGAACATGGTATGGTCATTTTGAGTTTTTAGTCATGTCATTCGGGCTAACGAATGCACCAGCAGTTTTTATGGATTTGATGAATAGGGTGTTCAAGCCATTTTTAGATGTGTTCGTGATAGTATTCATAGATGACATTTTGGTGTATTCAAGATCGAAAGAGGGCCATGCTAATCACCTACGGCAGGTTTTACAAATTCTTCGTGATCGTAAGTTGCATGCAAAGTTCTCTAAATGTGAGTTTTGGTTAAAATCTTTGGCATTCTTAGGTCATATTGTATCCGATGAAGGAATAAAGGTTGATAACCAGAAGATAGAAGCCATGAAAAACTGGCCAAGACCTACAACGCCTATGGAGATCTGTAGTTTCCTTGGATTGGCAGGTTATTACAGAAGGTTTGTTGAGGGATTTTCTTCCATTGCTGCACCCTTAACAAAGCTAACACACAAAGAAACCAAATTTCAGTGGAGTGATGAATGTGAAAGAAGCTTCCACGAGCTGAGGAATAAATTAACTTCTACACCTGTATTGGTACTTTCAGAAGGAACAAAAGGGTATGCAGTGTATTGTGATGCTTCGAGAGTGGGCCTAGGATGTGTATTGATGCAGCATGATAAAGTAATAGCTTATGGTTCAAGGCAGTTGCGACCACATGAGAAAAATTATCCAACTCATGATATAGAGCTAGCAACAATTGTATTTGCTTTAAAGATATGGCGCCACTACTTGTATGGAATTCATGTTGACCTATACACTGATCACAAAAGTTTGCAATATATCTTTAAGCAAAAGGACCTAAATCTGAGGCAACGTATCATCCCGGGAAAGCAAATGTAGTAGCTGGTGCGTTAAGTTGTAAAATAATGGCAAGCAATTATGGGCAGTCTGTGGAAAGACAAGGAATAACTAAGGATCTATGTCAACTAGCTAGCTTGGGGGTTCGCCTTCTTGAATCTCCAGACGAAGGGGTTATTGCGCAAAATGCGACAGAATCCTCATTAGTAGTGGAAGTGAAAGAGAAGAATTACACTGATCCTATTCTATTAAAGCTTAAGGAGAATGTACAACAGGGTATGACAAAGGCATTTGAGCTTACGCAAGAGGGAGTACTTCGATGTCAAAACAGATTGTGTGTACCTAGTGTAGATGAATTAAGAAAGAGGATTATGATGGAAGCACATCATTCGAGATATTCTGTCCATCCGGGGTCAACTAAAATGTATCATGACTTGAAATAAATGTATTGGTGGGGGGACATGAAGAAGAACATTGCAGAATTCGTGGCTCAATGTCCAAATTGTCAACAAGTAAAAGTAGAGCACCAAAACCCCAGAGGTTATATACAGTGTATAGAACATCCAATTTGGAAGTGGGACATGATCAACATGGATTTTGTCACTGGTTTGCCTCGTTCATTTCAGAAGTTTGATTCTATATGGGTAATTGTTGATAGATTGACCAAATCAGCGCACTTCTTGCCGGTCAAGACTACTTATACAGTCGAAGAATATGCGAGGTTGTATATTAAAAAGATAGTTCCTCTACATGGAGTGCCAATCTCTATTATGTCGGATCAGGGAGCTCAATTCACTGCAAATTTTTGGAAGTCATTTCAGAAGAGTTTAGGAACACAAGTGAATTTAAGTACATCCTTTCATCCTCAAACAGACGGTCAGGCAGAGCGTACAATTCAAACATTTGAGGATATGCTGCGAGTTTGTATATTGGACTTCAAAGGTAGTTGGGATGATCATTTGCCATTGATTTGAGTTTGCATACAATAATAACTACCATTCAAGTATTAAAATGGTACCTTATGAAGCTTTATATGGTAGAAAATGTAGATCCCCAATTGGCTGGTTCGAAAAAGGTGAAACTGCCTTATTTGGGCCAGATCTTGTTCATCAAGCTATGCAAAAAGTCAAAGTGATACAGTAGCGGCTAGAAACAGCTCAAAGTCAACATAAATCATATGCGGATGTTAGAAGGAGAGGACTAGAACTTTCTATAGGGGATTGGGTGTTCTTGAAGGTGTCACCAATGAAAGGGGTAATAAGGTTTGGTAAAAAGGGAAAGTTGAGTCCACGCTATATAGGGCCATATAAGGTTATCTGAAGAATTGGCCAAGTTGCGTATGAGTTAGAGTTACCTCAAGGGCTTTCAATCGTTCATCCGGTGTTTCATGTCTCAATGCTTCCAAAATGCGTAGGTGACCCATCTCGTATTACTCTTACTGAAGATGTACAAGTTACGAGAGATCTCACTTATGAAGAAGTACCCATTGCTATTCTGGATCGACAAGTTAGGAAGTTAAGAAATAAAGAAGCAACTTCTGTAAAAATATTATAAAGGAACCAACAAGTAGAAGAAGTTACATGGGAAGCGGAAGAAACAATGAAATTGAAGTATCCTCATCTCTTCCAAACCGATGAGAAAGATTAAAATGTTGAGTTGAGGCGTTAACAAGTAAGTATAAGTCTATATTTTCAATGTGATTAACAGTGGTACTAAATTAGGCTTGTACTTGTTTGGGCTGGATAACCGTGCTAACATTCGAGAACGAATGTTTTAAGGGGCGAAGGATGTTACAACCCGTATTATGCATATGCTTATTCTATTCTTGTGATACTTGACATAGCCTTATAGTATAGGTGAGGGACCATGTTTCTTATATGATTAGTGTTGGTTTAAACTAGCTCGAAAGGTGATGTGATGCCTTGCACGTTGCAGCATGTGTACTGCAAGTTATAACTCCAACGGAAGTATGAAAACTCGAGACGGGAAGGTGGTAATTGAGCTTAAAGTTGAAAGTTAAGTGCTAAGTTAAAGAAAAAGAGATTAATAATTAGAGAATGGAATAAAATAGGTGAGTTGTTTGCTTGACTTAACTAAGCTAGTAGGTGACAAGTAGGTGCATCACCTAATTTGACTTATTGACCAGTCCAAAGAACCAAGTAGGTGCATCACCTGCTTGAGCTATATGGATCTAGTTAAAAAGGCCAAGGTTTATGGATCAGATTTGGGCCTATGCTAATGGACTCACTTGAGGCCCAAACTATGTTAAATAAAACAAAATGAAACTAAAGCCCAACAACCAAATCTTCCAAGGCCTAATATATTTAAGCCCAAGTGAAAGCTAGTAGGTGCATCTCCTAGTTTGACATTTTGAGCTGCTTGATATACATAAGCAGGTACATCACCTACTTGACCAATTAGTGGCTGAAAATGAAGCTTTCTAGTGGATATTCTTAAAGGTGAAGAAATCTTAATATAAATATATATTGGCTGCTATTCTCACTCATTTTAACACACATTATTGAGGATTAGCTCCAGCTCTTTCTCTCTCTTTACTCTTAAGGATTAAACACCAGCCTTAAAGTTCTTCTAGGGTTCTTGAAGAAACCCTCATCTCTGCAAGACAAGGTAAGTGAAAACACTTATGGATTTAGCTTAATTCTCCCATGGATGATTAGGAAAACCATGTTATTCATGCTCAAGTATAGGTATAAAGGCATAATATTTCCAGAAGCTACTGCTTACTTCCTTGGTTATTAAGATAGTTTTCTCTTCTTCTTTGGTTTAAGTGTGAAGGGAAGTTGAAGTTCTAGAGGAATTCAAGTTATAAGGAGAAGTTGCAGAAATTGAGGTAAGGTGACTGCTCCATTTTCTTCCTCCTTATGTATGAGTTTGAGTGAGGAATTATGAGTGTTCTGTCATAAAGAACTCAAGGGGGTTGTGAGTTCAATAATTGGTTGTGTGATAAAGAATACTTGAGGTTGTTTTATGTGTATTGTTGTTGGTGCAATTTGGGTAATCTTGGAAAAGGATATATAATGTATGTATTGGTCAGAGAAGGAGGGTGTGGTGATACACATTGTTTAAGGGCTGTATGGGTTGCATGGGCTCATTATCTGTCAAAGTTAGCTACTGTTTTACGAGGCTCACGGTGTGATAGCTGCTAATTCTAATTTATCATGACTTATATTGTAGATTAAAACCTGAAAGGGGAGGCTGAATCGTGAAAGTTGTATTGATCAGAAGATAAGGTATGTAAGACTATTGATTCAATATTCTTCGGCATGAAATATGATACTTGTGATTAATATCAATAAGTGAATTTCCTAAGTTCTATTCCTAGTAAAGGAAACATAGTGGCAGCGTATGATCTCCAAATAGCTAACAATATTTTACCCCTCTCCTTAGTGTATAGAATTATTTCATTATATGTTTAGTACTCTATACTTGTGTAATTATCCTCCTATGTGTTGGTATAGAAATGGTATTTGTAAAAGCAAGTTTGGTGAATCCTCCTGTTAGTCAGTTGAAGTCAATTGTGTCATTTAAGCTCACAAGTAATGCATTGATGTTACATAGCTCCTTATGTCATTGTTACTGCCTTGAAGTATTATTTTCATGTCTTCTACTACTGGTCCGTTGTTCCAAATATAAAAAATGATTATGACCACCAAAACGACAATCTCAAAGATTAAAGAATCTAAGTAAAGAAATCTGTATAATTAAGGGTGGCAGGTCAGGGGCGGAAGCCTAGCATGGGCCGATCACAATTGGTATAAAAGGGTGGCAGCTCAGGGGCATAAGCCTAGCATGGGCCTATCCCAATTTGTGTAATTATGAGGACCACATCCCAGTGGTTAAAATGCCTAGCATGGGTCATCCTCTTCTACCACTGATAAGCTGGTCATTCGTATCACATGCCTTATAAAGATCATAATAAACAGAATGGTAAAGACAAGAATGTAACATACATGAACCCACAAGAGTTAACAACGGTGGTCTTCTGTTCTGATTTATGCACACATATATTGATACTTGGTTTCATTCGAACTCTTATTTTATATATGTTATTGCCTTACATATTCAGTACATTTTCTCGTACTGACGTCCCTTGCGGGGGACGCTGCATTTCATGCTGTAGGCACATGTACTTCAGCTAGTAGACCTCCTCGGTAGGAGCACACGACACTCAGCTACTTTTGGTGAGCTCCAGATTGATTCGGAGCTTTACTGAGTCTTTGGTAGATTCATTTTGGGTATTGTATCGTAGTTAAGAGTAAAGCGGGGTCTATCCCGACCTACTCTAAGGTTTTCTATCTTTTAGAGGCTTTGTAGACTTATGTTTATGGTTCAGTTGCGTCTTAACAAGTTGTGGCCTCAACGGCCAAGTCTTGTATATAAGTTTTGGGTCTATTTATGTTGGTTCGTATTGCTGCATTCTATATGAACTTGTCACAAGATTGTCATAGTTATATGCATAGTAAGCACATGTTACATGTTGGTTCTCTCGGGCCTAGAGGGCATCAGGTGCCTATCCGTCTTAATGGGATTTAGGACGTGACAACTATGTATCTACTAGTTTGACTTTTAACAAGGTGACCTTTGGGTATGGTATCCCAACACTATCAATAGAGATATCATTCACCATTTGGATGACACACTTGAATAAGAAGAAAAATCATCTTCTTCATCTCTATATCTTGTCTTCTTCTCTTTATATTAAAAGTCCTTTTTATCAATTTTTATTTTTTTTCTTTATTTTGATTTGCAAAATTCACATATATATATATATATATATAAAATAACTTATTTATCTCTCTCCTCACTATTATTACAATCTATTAAATACTTTTGATCTCTCTTCTTTATTACCATAAATAATTATTGGGAAAAAGGATAAATATATCCCCGAACTATCGTAAATGGTATGCAAATACCCTCCGTCATACTTTTGGGATATTGGTGTCCCTGCCGTCCAAAAACTAGGGCATATATACCCTTTATACTAACGGACATACACGTGTCATAATCTTATCCACCGATCCGACATTTATCGACGGATAAAATTGCGCCACGTGCCCCTTTTTAGTCTTCCGTTAGAGTGAAGGGAATATATGCTCTAGTTTTTGGACGACAGGGCATCAATGTCCCAAAAGCATGACGGATGATATCTACATATCATTTATGATAGTTCGGGGTATATTTGTCCTTTTTCCTTAATTATTTTATTAAAAAAATATTTTTTCTTAATTATTTTCTTTCTTTTAATATATAAAATTTGGAATAAGAAATAGAACTCGAATATTTTATTAATCTTTCTCTGCATCTGCTCTAGCTGGAGCTGCATAAAAGAGGGAATGGGATCCCCTACCCTGTGCATCGGCTCTGCCCCTTAACTCGCCTCCTCGGGGACCACCCTGTATACCCTGGTGACCACCCTTGCGTTCCTTTCCCTGGCCTCCGTTCGAGTTGAAGTTTATTTATTGTGAATTTAACATGTTCCGGGTCAAGGATACCTCAAATATATATTCTGACGGTTCCATTGAGTCATGAATGCCAACTTTAGTTGGGTAGCATATTTAGTTTGTGTACTCCACTTCAGTCCAATCCGCGCCATTTGATACCCCTAAATTGTTTATCTATTTGGATGTCAATAGAATTTCAACAGTGAGCTCCATTAGAAAAAGAGAAAAGAAAAAAAGTTGGTTTGTAGTATACCTTTCGTTCACTTGTACTTGTCCATGCTACAATATGTTATTTTTAAAAATCTTTTTTAATAATTACTATAATGTTTTATTTTTGTAGTTCCTTTTTCTACCTTCTATTTCTAAAGTTTTCTAAAAATATCTTATTTATCTTTCATCCTTCTTATATAAATGGGAGAAAGGACAAATATACCCCCAAACAATAAAAAATGGTATGTCAATACCCTCCGTTATACTTTAAGGTTGTATATACCCTTACCGTCATTCTTTTGGGTTGTGTATATCCTTGAATCTAACGGATGGACACGTGGCAACCGTCTAAACAATACATCCATATTTAATTTAATTTTTATTCACAATTAAAAAAAAACCACCCAACTTCCACCATTTGACCCACCCATGACCCAACCTAAACTATCCTAACCCGATTATAACCCCAAATCACCCAAAAGACATTTCATCATTCTTCCTCACACTAACACTCCAAAGTCCAAATCTAGTTAAGATGATATGAGTTTATAGCTTGTTAGCACGCCGGAATATTCTTAGTTTACTATTCAATATTCACCTATTCGGGATGAAAGCTAAGTGGAAGAAGAAGCGTACGAGGAGGCTCAAGAGGAAGCGCCAAAAGATAAGAAGAGATTGAAGTAGAACCTCATTCCGAAATTCTCAACGGTCTAGCTATGCTTACGGTCTTCGTTAGGCTTCTGCTATTTAAATTTTTGTTTGAAAACTTCAATAACATTTGAGTTGTGATTTTGTTCTAATCGTACATAATTCAAATTTTGGTATCTGATTTTGACTATGAAAAAAATGGTTTAGATAGTATTTCTTCGTTGGCCTTATGGTTCAGTTGAATATTGTGTAAAACTAATTGAAGAAAATGAAGATCCAATAAACATCTACAGTTGTCGACGGTGGTCAATTGACTGGGATGGCATTGAAATCTTTGAGGATGGATCACCATACCGCTCTTTCAAACCTCGTATACATACTGCGGCAGAAACAAGAAGAATGGTGTCGCCGGCGATGGTCGTGGTGGTATTGGAAGGATTGGTTTTGGGTTCCAATTTGATGGATATGTTGTTGGTAATAATTGGGTCGGGTGTTTTAATGTGGGTGATGGGTGGGTTTTTTAATTAAATGTAAAATACTAAAATTAAATTAAATTCAGAAAATCATTTGGATGGAGACACATGTCCCTCCATTAGTCCAAAGTGTATATACACTCTAAAATCTAGACGACAAGGATATCAATGTCCTTAAAGTATAATGAAGGGTATTTAGATATCAATTATAATAGTTTGGGGGTATATTTGTTCTTTTTCCCTATATAAATTATTACTCCATCTGTCCCTATTTATATGATTTACTTTGCTTTTTAATCAATCCCTTTATATAAGAATGACACTTTTCTATATTAAGTAACAATTCACTTAAAAATGTTTATTTTACCCTTAATGAAATGATTTATAGTCACATAATTTTTAATCACTTATTTCAGATCACAAGTTTCAAAAGTCTTCCTTTCTTTCTTAAACTCCATGCAAAATCAAATTAACTCATATAAAATGAGATAAAGGGAGTAATTATTATTATTATTATCCATAAAATTTCTCTTCTTTTCTTAATTTTTTTCCGATTGATATGTAAAATGTGAAAAAAAAAATCTCTTTGACCAAGAATCACAATTATCATTTTCCTCCTTTTCTTGACTTTTAAAATATCTTTTGTTTATTTATATTTTATATTAAAAAACTCAAAAGAGGTAGTAAAATAGTATCTAATTTAATTTTTTTAACATAATTATAGTACTCACATTTAATTATAATTTATGATAACTATGTTTACATTATTTATCTCCTTTCTCATCATTACTATGATTTTTTGCCTTTTATTTTTATAGTTTCAAACATGAAAAATCTTATTTATTTCTCCTTCTTATTATCATAATTTATTATTGTTACTCGTAAAAATTTTCTTCTTTACAATTTGTTTTTTTTTTAATCTAAAATCAGTTTAAAAATTTTAAAAATTAAATACCTCATTTGTCTCTCTCCTCACATTACTGCAATTTATTACTTTTTCTTAAATTCCTTTCTACCATCTATTTTTAAATAAAACAAATAATATTATTTTGTTATAAATTCATTGTATTGTGTGGATTGTCCATTAGATTTATTCATGAATTAACTGAATTCATGTATCGGTACTTCCAAGGTGATAAAAATATTTAGGGATAGCTATGCATTTATTAGTTTTGTGACCTTTGGGAGTGATATCTCAACACTATCTTTCTTCCTTATTATCATAATTTATTATTATTCGTGAAATTTCTATTCTTTCCTTAGTTTTTTTTTTTGCAGAAGTATCGAGTCAGCAGCTCAAGTGAAATCAAGGTTTTGATTGCAATTGAAATTCTCAAAGTCGAGACTCTTAAAAAGGTATTCAGTAATCTATAATTAATCGTTCCTCCTGTTGCACTTAGGTATACAACCTAAAAGAATGAGAATAGTGCATGCCACTTGATAGATACATCAGGCGAATTTATGTATTAAAATTGGGTCACCAAAATCCGTGGTCATCCGACTAAACTCGATATATTACTTGTATAATTATTAAAGAAATATTAAATAATAACTTGTGGAACCCATTCTCAAAGTTGCTGGATGGTTCACTGGTTTGACAGCTAGATTTTAACACCAAAGTCTCAAGTTTGATTTCCAGCCACCCACAATTTGCTTCATTTTTAAAATACATGTTTTTCAAAATAAAAAAAACGAAATTCTAAAGTTCTAAAGTCAAAAGACTTCAAAAGTTTCCTTCTCATCTACTTTTCAAGTCTCAAAAATATTTTTTCTTCTCTCTTTGAATTTGCCTTTTATTTTCCACACAAAGAACTCCAAGTCTCCAACTTCAAGTCAAGAATCTAGAAAAATCATCATTGTCAAAGTTTAAGGTAATTTTTTTTAATTCATGATTCCTCATTTTAATAAACTAACTAACAAAATCATTTTTTTAAAAATATATCGCTTAGTTATTGTTATTGTAATTTTTTTGATCTTATCTTTAAAGTAATGGTGCACCCGTTTTCTTAAAATCTTGGATTCGCCTCTGTTAAATACATACATGTGTTAGTAGTAAAATCGGTTTTTTTTCCCTTATTGGTAGAGACTAAATTTAACGCACTTCAATATGTGTTTATCTATTCTTCCTCGTGTGTTAAAAATCACGAACCTTTCTTTCTTTCTAAATTAATTTTCAGCTATTCTTACCAATCTATATATGTATCTTAGTCAGAGAGGAGAATACACAAGAAACAAGTATGAAACAAATTATTTATTAAGATTATTTAGAGCTCGTTTGGATTGGCTTAAAAGTCAGTCAAATCTACTTTTAAATCAGTTTTTGACTTCTGAAAGTGTTTGACAAATATAAAAAATAACTTAAAATAGTGAACTTCATCTGCTGAGGAAACAAAAAAATATGAACTAAAGAATTCACCACTGAGACACTCTTTGATTGATTTTCCATTATACTTGGCACAATAATCTTTGAAACGGGGTTGATACGTCTGGGAGCCAAAATTTCTTTAACATTAATAGAATATTATATTGGAATCAATTCTCTAAATGGTCACCCAAGTTTATGGAATTGCCTTAAAATATCATTTATATTTCATTTAGGACCAAAATATTACTATTTTCCTCCAAATATACTTACCACTTCAAAAGTCCCCTCTCTCCAAGTTGGCATGCCATGTCATTGAAGCCATTTTTTTAAAAAATAATAGACTTATTTAATTAATCAAACTCAATTAACTAAAATAATGATCTTGTTGTTTTTTAATTATATATATATATATTAGTTTATTGAGAAGAAATTTTCATACTTAAAAATCTTTTATCATAATTAACTTTATTTTTTTTATGCTATGAAGAATAGTTTTTTAAAAAAAATACTTACTATAATGTCATCAATTTTGAATACTTATAAACACATATATTCAAAAAATATTGATATATAAATCACTGACAAAATTAAATTAAAAACAAAAGTTAAATAATAAATTTCTCCTTTTTACCAACTATTTTGTCAACCTTACAAATTTATTTGAATACTTTTATGAAAAGAATTACTTAAAATTTTCAAATAATTTACTTAGAGATTTCAAAAATTCTCAGGTAACAACTGCACACAAAAAAAATTCATTGAATTTTATTTGGTAGAAAAATATGAAGGAATTAGATATTTTAAAAGTATTTTTTTATAATCTTCATAAATTCTCACATAATTTATATATTTATTTTGTAGAGGCATAAATTTAATGAATTAAATAGGTCTATTATTCTTTTTTTGTAAAATGATGATTTAATGACATGACATATCAACTAGAATAGAAGGAGACTTTTGAGGTATTAGTATTTTTTTTGGGGGGGGGGAATAAATTAGTAATAATATTAGTCACTTCCTATTTTAAAAATAAAATAAAATATTGTAAGCATGAATTTCAAAGTACACAATTAATTATATTGTAATAGTTAATTGACATTTAATATTATTGATTCATTATACAGTTTATGATTAATTCATGTAAGTTAACATTCATGAGTGATTTGCATATCGATATTTTTTTTGAATATATGTGTTTATAAGTATTTAAAATTGATGACAGTATAGTATATTTTAAAACCCTATTTTTTCATAGCATAAAAAAATAAAAAAGTTTAATTATGATAAAAGATTCTAGTTTTCTTCTTAATAAATATATATATATATATTAAAAATAATAAGATTATTATTTAGTTAAATGAGTTTGATGAATTGAATAAGTCTATTATTTTAAAAATGACTTTAATAACACGGCATGCCAATTAGGAGAGAGTAAAGTTTTTAAAGTTTTAAGTATATTTGGAGGAAAATAGTGATAGTTGGGTGATATTTTGGTCCTAAGTGAAACATAAATGATATTTCAAGGCAATTTCCGAAACTTGGGTGACCATTTAGGGAATTGACTCATTATATTATGAAAATAAAAGAGTAATAATAAAAAGGACTTTGGTATGATAAAAATATGAAAATATATATACTTGCAAAGATAATAATAGAAGGATATTACAATCGATATTATACACCAATGATAGATACGGGAGCAGAAGCTAATATATGTAAATATAATTGTTTACCAGAAGATAAGTGGGAAAAATTAAAAACACCTATAGTAGTAAAATGATTTAATAATGAAGAAAGCATGATCACATATAAGGTAAAAAATATAAAAATACAAATATGGGATAAAATATTAACTATAGAAGAAATATATAACTTTGAAATTTTAATATGAGTGGTCTCATTTGGGCATGTCACATTAAATTGGCAGCTCTGTTGAGCACCCTTATTTAATTTATCTGACATAATTTTGTTACTCTATTTCATTAATTAGTAGGTATAATTTTAGTGTAGTTTACTTTAACACTGTTTTTTTAGAACCAATATGCCTTTTTTGGATTCTCGAACCTAAATGATGGAAAAAAAGAAAGTTGACCAAGATAACGTGGACAAAATAAGTTTGCATTTTCTACGTAATCACACTTGCGTATAGCACTATTAAAAGATTTATTAATGAATCAGGCTTTAACAGTCGTTATGGTAAATGAGTTTTATATACCGCATTAAATAAGTGCTCTATACGAGGAATACAAAATGGCCTACTTGTAAGTTTTTTCCCCCCTAAAACATCCTTAAATTTAAACTACTTCCTTAAATTAAATTTGAAATCTTTCCTTGAATTATTCTTCTTAATAGGAAACATCCCCAAGTATTTAAAACATAGCAGCTACCATCTTTTTGTTAAAAAGTTTATCAAAAAATCAACGAATTTCACCTCAAAATTGTCACGATCCGAGTCTACACCCCATTCGAGACACAATACCAAGAATCATGAGTGATCTCAAGCTAACCTGTCACGACTCGAGCCTACACCCTAGACGTGACCGGCACTTGAGAACCATTGCTGGCCCTCAAGCGAACCCTCATCTTGGCTGACTACAAGGGGAATACTAACTCAAGCATACATAAGCATCAAATTGGAAGAAGTGTTTAAAAATAATTTATTGAATCTCAAAACTGAACTGGATATACTGAGTATAAAACATAAGTTTTAAATAAAATATCTGAAACTAAAAGACTCTCCAAAACTGTCTATCTATGAAACCTCTACTATTAAGGAAGGATGTCGCACAAGACCCATGACACCTCAAAACTACTAACTGGAAAGTAACTGTGAAGTCCTCTGGAATACAAGGAGGCTCACCAAAGCTAACTAGAGTGTAGAGTGATCTCAACGAAGCGCCTGCTGATAATCATGAACACCTATATCTGCATTAGGGGTGTACATGACCGGGTTGGTTCGGATTTTTCAAATATCAAACCAAACCATTTGTGTAAAATTTTTAAATTTATAAACCAAACCAAACTAATAAAATTCGGATTTTTTCTGATTTTTCAACCTCGGGTTGGTTCGGATTTTTCAAATACCAAATCAAACCATTGTGTCGAATTTTTAAATTTATAAATCAAATCAAACTAATAAACCTCGGATTTTTTCAGATTTTTGGATTTTTTCGGTAAAGTTTGCATACAAACATATTATTAACTTGTGCTCCAAATATTTCTTTAGTCCAACCAAAATACAATTATCTAAGGTGTTTCTTAAAAAAAATAACACACAATATGAGATTAGTACTGATGACACAAAAATATTCAATAAAAAATATTAATGAAATCATCATATAAAATATATATTGCAAAGTCATAATGAAAATGATCATAATTTAAAAGTACTAAATCATGCTAAAATAAGTTTAATAACTACTAGTTACATTCTAAATATTTAAGAAAAATTAAAATTAGATTATGTATTTTAATTGTCTAAACCAAGGTAAAACTAAAGAACAAATATTCAATATCATTGTCATTCTTAGTGTTGAATTGATTTTCTTTTTGCATTAGTATTAATTTGATTTTGATTTAAGTTTTATTATAATTATCAACATCTATGAACTATAGTCTTTATTGGACCATTCCGAATTTTAAGTTTTAAACTTGAAATAATATATTAAAAGATAAAACTATGAGATAGTATAAGAAATATTTTAAAATTATATCAAAATAAATATTTTTATGTATAAAATAAAATTTAAAATTACATATATAATGTCGGGTTGGTTTGGTCTCGGGTTGATTTTTTTTAGTTAAAACCAAACCAACCCAAATATAGTCGGGGTTTTTTTCCCAATACCAAACCAAGTCAAAACAAACCACTAGTCAGGTTTTTTTTTCCGGGTTGACTCGGTTTGCGGTTTGGTTCGGTTTTCGGTTCGGTTTTGTACACCTCTAATCTGCATCATAAAAGGATGCAGGTCGAATGACATCAATACATGGAATGTACGAGTATGTAATATGGCTGAGTAAACAAATAACTGAACTAAATGACTGAAAGCAACTCAACTGAATCAATACATGAACATGAAGTGAAAACCATTTAAGCTTTACAATAAAATATACAATGAGAGCAACATGAAAATAATATACTTTACTTGTGAGGAGTTTCTCTAACCAACAACCATTACCATGAGCCTAGCAATGATACAAAGTCCCGCCGCACATTGCAAGGGTCCATCCTATACCTTGCCGGGGGTATAGGATGATATTGTGACTATGGATCCAACTATATGCCTTCTTAGAGGCAGTGATGAGTCACATGAAGAATCAATGTTATCCTATCCTACGCTGACTACGTAGTTATGTGACTTCTGAGTTATAAAACACTCTAATCCAACTCGGTGCTCGATACTACTCCAAAAATAATTAATATAACTTTGTGCTCAATTCACCCATTACAAAGAATGGACTTTTTACATTACTTGAAATACTTTTCAAAACATGAGACGTGTTTACCTTCTTGAAAACATGCACTTATGAACTTATCTTTCAAGTCCAATAATTAACATAGGAACATATGCATATGAATATATATATATATATATATATATATATATATATAAATAAAATAACATTAGAAACTCTTAAGTCTTTATGAAATAGAACCTTTAAACTTTTTCTCAAAACTCAGTTTGAAACACAATGATTGACTTTCAAAGACTCTCAAGACTTATAACTCAATTCGTATGGTTCATGCGGAATTATGGACATGAACGACTCAACTCAAGAATGTTAATGCATAACATATAGAAATTCAATAATTAGGAGCATAATTTCAAAACTTATCTCCGATTGCGATACCCAATTTACTTCTCTGTTTTGGAAATCTTTCCAAAAGGGCCTTGGTACTCGTGTTAAGCTTAGTACGACCTTTCATCCATAAATCAATGGACAAGCATAGAGTACTTCCAAACTTTGGAAGACATGTTGAGAGCATGTGTGATTGACTTCAAGGATAATTGGGATGATCACTTGCCTTTGATCGAGTTTACATAAAACAAGAACTATCATTCAAGTATTGGCATGGCTCCATTGAGGCTTTATATGGAAGGAGATGTAGATCTCCTATAGGCTGGTTTGAAGTGGGCGAAGTCGCTTTGATAGGTCCCGAATTGGTACATGAGGCTATGGAGAAAGTTCAACTTATTAGAGAAAGGTTGAAAACGGCTCAAAGTCGACAAAAGTCCTATGCCGATGTTAGAAGGAGAGATCTTGAGTTTGAGGTAGATGATTGGGTCTACTTGAAAATTTAACCCGTGAAGGGTGTGATGAGATTTGGGAAAAAGGGGAAGCTTAGTCCTCGATATGTGGGCAAATATCAGATTTTGAGGTGAATTGGTAAGGTTGCTTATGAGCTTGATTTGCCTAATGAGTACGTATTGGAACATCCAATTCTTCATATTTCATTGTTGAATAAATGTGTTGGAGATCCGACAACTATAGTTCCCGTAGAAGGTTTGGAAGTTAAGGAGAATCTCTCTTATGAGTAGATTTCGGTTGAGATTTTAGACCGACAAGTTAAGAAGTTAAGAAATAAAGAAGTTGCTTCCCTCAAAGTTTTTTTGGAGGAATCAGTTAGTTGAGGGTGCTACTTAGGAGGCCGATGCCAATATGATGTCCCGTTATCCTCATCTATTTCCTTTCAATCCTACCCTAGCTTGAGGTTACTTCCTCATGGTTTACTCTCTTGGTGTCGTGTGTCTTATATATTCCCATGATTTCCTCATTATGCATGATTCATGAATCGCTTAAATTTTGAGAAGAAGAGTTTACTTGATTGATTTCTAGATGTTTATGTGCATTTGAGTATGAGTTGCATATAGACTTCATGATATGATGCCTTGAACATACTTTAGCTTGGAGTTGATGTTTCCTCCTTGAATATGTGCATTGTTGTAATTGCAGTCATGTTGGGTTGTTAGATTAAGTTTCTACCCTCCATATGATGTCTTGAATCTCATTTGGGGACGAATGTTCCCAAGGGGGAGATAATGTAACACCTTGGATTCAAAAAGGGTAGAATTGTAGCTTTTTGTAGGATCTAGTGCCAATTTCAACGGAGCCACCCACGGCTCGTGGGCTGACTCACGGTCAGTAGGTTAGCTCCGTGGATGGCTAGCCTAAGTTCCCTAAAATGTCAAGTTTTAGTACTTTTTCACGGTTCACCAAGACGATCCATCATTCAATGTACGAGCCGTAGGTAGGCTTCGTAGGAGAGTTCCAAACTTAGAAGGATTTTGATGTAAAAAGTTAGGACCTACGACTGTGGTCGATGGCCCGTTGATGGACCCATGAGACATAGGTGGGCCCATGGTTGGGGCACCAGATACATAGTTTCTGACCCCAAACGACGCCCAACCAGAACATTCCGTGGTCTGAACAACGGACAGTCAGTCTGGCCGTCGATGGGTGTCGATAATTATTTTCTTAGGGTCTTTTGGGTCTTTTTCTAATTATTCTAGCCTAATACTATGTCGTTTGACCATTCATCTAAAGTCCTATATAAGTGTTTTTACCCCCAAATTTTCCTAGTTGAAATCATTCTCTCAAATTCCTAAAAGAAGAACAAGTCTTCCTATCCAAAATATTTCTCTCTCTAGAAAGCTTAAAGAAGGAGTCAACCTAGGGTTTCAAGTCAAGCCTCCAATTTCACCATTGTAGGTATGCTTTTGGCATTGAGGTATGTTAGTCTTCATCCATGGAGCTATTTCTTCCATGGAGTTCCTAAATTCTCCAATTTATAATGTTTGGAATCTCCAATTGAGTTAGAATTTTCTTTTATGTCATGAGTTACTTTAAATATTAATTTATTTGATTAATTTATGATCTATTATGCATGAATTGAGAAGATCTCATATTTTTAAGATGAACCCCCATGAACCCATACCTAACCCATGTTTTCTAAATTATGATGATTGAAAGCGGGTTTTGAACTATGAAAAGAGAATTGTGGAATTATACATGTTCATATGAAATTGATAAGTTATGATGTTGTTGTTGTTAATTGTTTTGAAAGGATTTCTCACATAATTACTCCATGCATGAATGTGAAAGGTTTTCTCACATAAAGGATTATCAGGTTGAAAGATCTTCTCACGTAATATGAATCAAGTTAAGAAGCTATTCTAATGAAACCTAGCTTGGAGTGGTTACTTTATTGTACCTTTCCATGGATGACATATGATTTAGCTTGGATTTATTACTTAATTGTACCCTTCCATGGATGATAATGATAAGTCAAGAAAATGACTATTCTGTGGGATTTACTCTTAGCACTGAGAGGATATCGAGATGGAAGCTCTCCCGTTAGTAGAGGCCGGGTTTCTAGTAGAAATATTTTTATCCCATACCTATGTGCCCCCATAGGACGATTGTCTTAGATAGACATTAGCTAGTGGATCCACATAAGCTAGAGATTTACGGTCTTACCTTCACAAGTAGGACACCTCTTTTTGGTGTGGAGTAGATAATGGATTCCGTGTTGATAGCTCACATGGTCTTATATGTCAGTTAAAGGTAAATCTCCCACAACAATGAAATAAGGTTACTTCAAGAAGTATCTCACATGTGACTTAAGATGATGTCTATTTGCATTGACCATGTTTTATGACTTATGTCTTCTAGATCTTTTACATTCATGTTTTAGCTTGGTCATTGCATCTTATGAAAATGTCCCTTTTTAGCATGATTTCAAATATTTTATGCATGGATTTCATACTTAGTGCATTTTGTACTAACACATACTTTTGCCTACATTTCTTATAAAAATGTAGGGCCTGACGCTCCAAACTCGCACTTCCGTGGCTAGGGACCTTTAGTAAAGACTTGAAGATTGGTGAGCCCTCATATAATCGAGGATTGAGCCTTTATTTGATTCTATCATTTCATTTCAGTTTTGAACTTGATGTACAGTCTACTTCTCGATCACTTCTTATGTACTAGATGGCTTTGAGACGATGTTGAGATTCCGCTTCATTTTATAAAACTCTATGCATTGAAATGATCTTTTAAATCTCTTGAATTCTATTATATTATATAATGTATGCTAAGTGGCTTGTATGGAGCCTACACCATGTTATACCTAGGATATACCTTGGGTCGTGACATAAAGCCTCTTTCAACTCCACCCAGTTATTGATCGAGTCATGAGGTAACTCATTCAACCAATTGGTTGCTTCTCCCGTTAAGGACAGTGAGAATAACCTCAATCGCATTGTTGTTTGGCTAACCCCAGGAATCTCAGCTGACTTACAGGTTCCCACAAAGTTTATCAAATGTTGATTAGCTTCCTCACTAGTTGTTCCTCTAAATAGCCCCTTCAGGTTTAATAATTGAATCATTGTGTTGGTGATAGTGAATTTCACTCCTAGAGGCAATGGTGGGACCACTATAGCTCTAGTTTCTCTAGCCCCACCCATATATGGGTCATCCTCATCAACAACTAAGTTCACTTGTTGTTGTCCTCGACCTCTTGGGGCTAACAATTGTTATGGTAGAGACAATTCTTCTTCTTCCACTTAAACCTCATCCGTGTTTGAATTGTTTTTGTTGTTGTTGGCACCTCTTTCTGGGGCCTCAACACCTGGTCTCAGTCTATGTGCTTCATGCTCTTGGGAATTCATTATTCTCCTAATAGATCTTGCAAGCTTAGGATCGTAAGGAATCAAAGGTTCTCCATTACTTCCAGTACTTTCCATTCACTACTTAGACTACCTGTGGAACACATAGACAATAAACAAGAAGTAAAATTAGGAAATACCACTATAAACTGAAATAAGTTCTAGTAGAATATTTCCAAACCGAATTCCCTGACAGCAGCACCAAAAATTGATACATCCAAACTTACAGTTCACTTAAGAAGACTAAACGGTTAAAGTCAATTACAGAACTCAAGAAGAATTGAGGTCGATCCCATAGAGAATGCAAAAGAAATAAGTCTACTAGCGCTTATATTTAGTTATGGTTTCTATTTCTACAAATAAAATGTGTGACAAATCCATTGCAGGAAAGGGATAATGTAACAAAGTGTAACTAAAATTCAGTAGTGAAAGTAGCAAACAATAGTCTCAACATTTTGGTTATTAGATCGAATAAATCGGAAATATGTTCCCCATGACATTGGAATGTCACTTGGATTTCATAGAAATAGCGGTTATTTGATGGAAAACATGCTTAACAAGTTAAGAACACCTAAAGTCTTGTCAGCCCTATTAGATGAATATCACTCGTCTCCTCTTGGCCTTAGAGTGTGTACATTATTAACCCTTGCTTTCTCCTTTAGAAAACTTGTAACATCTCGCTAATTGAAAGAACTAGAAAGAGTTAGAATTGGAAAGTCATTCTAGGAAAGAATGAAAAATCTGGAAATCTGTTGAGTTATGCTAAGTTTGGATTTTTGGTCAACATCAAACGACTATAAATCCTAGCTCAGGATGAGTTAGGTGCTCTTCTAGATACCGTAGGAAAGATCTTGGAATTATCTTTCCAAATCTGCCGAGTTTGACCGATTTCGAGTTCGTATGAGAGAGATATGCCCATTGAAAGTTGGGCTGTTCAAATAAGAAAAGTGTAATCCGGATTTTGGAAGGGTAGTTTGGTCTTTTCCTTACCCAATTATTTTAATTCATTTTTAGGAGTTTATTTGGGGCCTAATCAGAATTAGATCACTTTAGAAAATTGGAAATTCACGTTAGGGCTTGGAGAAAAGAGAAAAGAGGAGAAAGGAGAAGAAAGTTCAAGATTCGTCGATTTCTTGGAGATTTGCGTGTGGATTTCGTCAAGGGGTGATCCCTACGAGGTATGTGAGATAACATAGCATTGGGTTAGTTCACCCACGCGCCAATCATGATTCAATTAAGTGAAGTTGTATTGTTTAATAGCAAATCCTATGAGTTCTTGATGTTAATTCGTTTGAAATCTTGTGGGTTCTTGTTGTTGCTGATACCTTGAGTAGGTTGTCTATGGGTAGTACCGCCCATTTTGAGGAAGATAAGAAAGAGTTAGCAAAATATATGCATAGACTTGCACGCTTGGGAGTCCGACTAATGGATTCCACAGAAGGAGGAGTAGTGGTGGTGAATGTGGCTGAATCATCATTAGTGTCAGAAGTAAAAGAAAAGTAAGACCAAGATCCTATTTTGCTTGTATTGAAGGCAAATGTTCATAAGGAAAAAAGTATTGGCTTTTGAACATGAGGGAGATGGTGTATTGAGGTATCAAGGTTGGTTGTGTGTACCGAAGGTGGATGAACTTCAAGAGAGGATCATGGATGAAGCTCATAGATCCAAATATTCCATTCACCCGGGTTCCACAAAGATGTATCGTGACTTGAGAGAAGTTTATTGGTAGAGTAGTATGAAGAAGGGCATTCCAGAGTTTTTTATCTAAGTGTCCGGATTGCCAATAAGTTAAAGTAGAGCATCAAAGGCCTAGTGGTATGGCTCAAATTATAGAACTTCCGAAATGGAAGTGGGAGATGATCAATATGGACTTCACCAGAGGTTTACCAAGGTCTCGCAGGCAACATGATTCTATTTGGGTGATTGTCGATAGAATGACGAAAACAACCCACTTTTTGCCGGTAAGGACTACCCATACAACAAAGGATTATGCTAAGTTGTATATTCAAGAGGTAGTTAGACTTCATGGGGTTCCATTTTTGATTATTTTAGATAGAGGTGCCTAATTTACTGCACAGTTCTTGAAATCTTTTTAGAAAGACTTGGGTTCAAAGGTGAATATAAGTACCACTTTTCACCCTCAAATGGATGGTGAAGCAGAGCGCACTATTCAGACTCTAGAAGATATATTGAGGGTGTGTGTGATGGATTTCAAGATGCAATTAAGATGATCACCTGCCTCTTATTGAGTTCGCTTACAACAATAGTTACCACTCTAGCATCCAAATGGCTCCTTTTGAGGCTCTTTATGGGAGAAGATGCATATATCCTATTGGATGGTTTTAAGTTGGTGAAGCTAGGTTGATAGGACCAGACCTAGATCATAAAGCTATGGAGAAAGGGAAAGTGATCCAAGAGAGGTTGAAAACAGCGCAGAGTCATCAGAAATCCTACACTGATGTTTGGAGAAGGGAGTTAGAGTTTGAAGTAGATGATTGGGTATACTTGAAAGTTTCACCCATGATGGGTGTTATGAGGTTTGGTAAGATGGAGAAACTTAGTCCTCTATATATTGGTCCTTCCAGGATATCTAAGAGGATTGGCAATGTAGCTTGTGAGTTAGAGCTACCCCAAGAGGTGGCAGCGTTTCATCCAGTATTTCATGTCTCCATGATGAAGAAGTGCATGGGCGATCCTTCATTGATCATACCAGCTGAATATATAGGGATCAAGGATAGCTTATCTTATGAGGAGATTTCTGTTCAGCTTCTAGATCGTCAAGTTCGCAAGTTGAGGACTAAGAAAGTAGCATCAATCAAAGTTCTTTAGAGGAACCAGTTTGTTGAGGAAGCTACTTGGGAATCTGAAGAATATATGAAGAAGAGGTATCCACATCTCTTTGAGACCGGAGAAATTCCAGATCCAGGTACTAATTCTCTTTGGCATGTTGTATTTGCATTAGTTTTTGGGTATTTAAGCTGAATGTTATATGTTACATCCTTAGCTTAGTAAGAGTAATCTCATTCTAGGACTAATGTTCCCAAGGGGGAGATATTGTAACATCTCGCTAATTGAAAGAACTAGAAAGAGTTAGAATTGGAAATAGTCATTTTAGGAAAGAATGAAAAATCTGGAAATCTATTAAGTTATGTTAAGTTTGGGTTTTTGGTCAAGTTCAAACGACCATAACTCCTAGCTCAGGATGATTTAGGTGTGCTTCCAGATACCGTAGGAAAGATCTTGGAATTATCTTTCCAAATCCGTCGAGTTTGCGCGATCCTAAGTTTGTATGAGAGAGATATGCCCATTGGAAGTTGGGCTGTTCAAATAAGGAAAGTGTAATCAGGATTTTGGAAGGGTAGTTTGGTCTTTTCCTTACCCAATTATTTTAATTCATTTTGAGGAGTTTATTTGGGGTCTTATCAGAATTATATCAGTTTAGAAAATTGGAAATTCACGCTAGGGCCTGGAGAAAAGGGAAAAGAGGAAAAAGGAAAAGAAAGTTCAAGATTCATCGATTTCTTGGAGATTTGCATGTGGATTTCGTCAAGGGGTGATCCCTACGAGGTATGTGAGATCACATAGCATTGGGTTAGTTCACCCACGCGCCAATCATGATTCAATTCAGTGAAGTTGTATTGTTTTGAAAGCAAATCCTATGATTTCTTGATGTTAATTCGTTTGAAATCTTGTGGGTTCTTGTTGTTGATGTTTCTTGAAGTTGATTCATGTATTTAGGTGTGATTTCGAGTTGAATCTTTCATATATTGAGGGTATAGTCGATTCTAAGTGTTTGGGGGAAAGAACCAAGTTGAAATAGGGGGTTTAGAGTTGAAAAACGAGCAAGAAAAGTCGAAGTGCACTTGGGCAGGGGCCTGGGGTGCCTCCCCAGCCCAAGCTCCCCACTGGGGCTCTGAAGTTTGACCTCTGGTGTGCCGCGCTAGACAGAGCGCCCCAAGTCACTCCCTGAAATTCAAGGGCTGGCGCCCCGCGCCTCTCAGAGCGCCTGGGACGCAAGTTCTTCCCATTCTTCCCCTATCTTTCCGTACTAGTTCCTTAGCAACGTACCTATGTTTTCTAGTTGATTCCAAGACTCTAAGGTACATCTAAACATCATGAAATCATCCATAAACATGAGATCATGAACCTTGAATCCATAATTCATATCAAGGAAAGTTAAGAGTCAAGTCAAGAGGCTAAGAGTTAAGTCAAGAGAAGTTCATAAAGTTTTCCAAAAGTCTTTCACAAACGTTTTAACTTTGTTTTACGATTTAAGCTTTGAGTTGAGTAAAAAGTAATAGTACAGTTCAATTCTTCAAAGATTATACGGGAACTAAGTATTCCCAAGAGTTAAAAATGTTTTCACAGTTGAGCAAGAAGGGAAACACCGATTTCCAAGAGAGCTTTTAAGCTAAGTTTTGTGTAATTATGTGAATCCAAAGAAAGAGTTTTTGTTTTAAAAACATATGAGCTAAGCATATTTTGGACTAGTATTGAGCACTGATATGGGGATACGAGTTCATAATAACTCAAGTCTCCGTAAACCATGTAGCCATCATGGTAGTAAATGATTATACTTTTTAGATGATTCCTTAAATGCTTTTTAGCATAGACTAGTGGATCCACTTAGTTAAGGCGTTCTATATGACGACAAAGTATAGGACAATTTTGACAGCGTGGTCAAGACACTGTATCATCACTTAGGCTCATAGTGGTGATTGTCAATTAGAGAAACTCTCACAATATTATATTACTATATATGTAAACTGAGTTGTTGTTGGATTTCTTTAACAAATTGAGTTGCTAATACTTTTTTAAATGCCTTGTATAACTGCACCATTATTGTTGTTTTACTTTGCATTTGAGTTAAGTTATTCATGAGTTGAGTAAAACCAAGGTAACTGTTCCTTCGAGATTCTTTTCAAGCTTACATATGTTTTAGTATTTCCCTCGTATACTTGTACATTCAATGTACTGATGTCATTTGGAGTGCATCATTTTATGATGCAGACACAGGTAACCAGGATCAACATCCAGCGCCTCGTTTATCCTGTTAAGCACTCAGAGTAAGTTGGTGAGCCTCCTTGATTTCCCGAGGGATAATTTTTACATTGCTTTCTAGTATTTCAGTTGTTAGGATGATCGGGGGTGTTGTCCCGACATCCCTCTTTGTTTTAGAGGCTTCATAGACGAGTAGTTATAGTTCTTTAGTCTTTCCGTTTTCAGTTGTATACGTTTAAGACTTGATTTGCCATTTTGGCTAAGTTTAATATTTCTTTAAGACATTACATGAGTTATTCTTTTGAGTCTATTTCTTGTGTTTAAGTCTTCCGCTGAGTAAGTAAGCCAGGCCAAGGGTTCGCTTGGGGCCAGAAATGGTTCTCGAGTGTCAGTCCCACCCAGGGTGTAGGCTCGGGGCGTGATAAAACTATCCCCACTCAGACTCAAATCTTCAAAACGAGTTCTTAGAATATGAAGTTTATTCATTTTTAGATACTCCTAATCACACCATTCTCTCTCTAGCAAGTGATAAATAGAGGTAGGTTCTAACGTGTGCATTCGTTAGAAAGCAATCAAAATGAAAATAGAAACAAAGCATGCAAGACATGAGTCGATAATCATTCGTTCTTAATCCTCTAATTTCTACCTAGTCATGGTTCTCCCAACCCTAGTTATGGTATTTAGCTACTCATGTTCTATAGCGCCTCTCTCGGAAGGATGCTACTACTTAGGAAGAAAGACAATATAATACTTGCACATTTAAAATGGATTAAACTAAGATATATATATATTATAATCCAATAGAGGAATTTGGCCCAAAATAAAAAGTGAAAGGTACAAAGGTTTGTCATTTAGAAATTTTAGTTGATCTCAAATTTAAACAAGGCAAGAGTTCCAATGTATGGTGGAAGAATCTTTCAAAATAATTTAAACAAATATGCCAAGATATTTTCATGTATTATCCATACTACTACCACACGTTGTAAATCATTACCAACTTCGGCATACCAAAGTTTAACCGGTTGATGCTTCTTACAAACATTCAAAATAAATTGTAAATTTAATACATTACAAGACTTGGGTTTACACACCCCCAAACAAAAAAACATATAGTCATACTTATATTACAACCCACGGTGACATGATCAAATTAGCCTTCAAAATTTCATGTAAATGTACATCACATAGGTCATTTACAAGTCCTAAGATTTATACAAAATATAGATGCCTTTATGCAAATGTGATCTTCCTTAAAGCTCTCAAAAACTCTATCTCGAATGGCCAACTTCAGGTATCCCCTCGAACATTCCCTACGTTAGAAACAACTATCGCTAAGCATAAAGCTTAGTGGTGTAAAAACTATAGGCGTGGAGCAGTTAAATTTACCAATTTACCTTTCTAAAGTCGTGGGCATCTCAATTGAAACATAATAAATAAATTAAGTAAACAATATATCAAGAGTATCAAGTTCGATATTTAAAGATCTAAGTGTCAAGACCGCTCATAGCACCATTTCTCAAGAGATCAAATAACAAGGCTCACCCAATATATACATCATGCTGTCAGACCAAGCATAATCAAGTATCAAGAAGGAACGAAGCCCTGTATCAACAAGGGTCAAAGCTCAATAATCAAAAGAACCAAGAACCATATTGAAAATTACTTTCTAGTTCGTACTTAAAATGTACAACTTCCATACTTAAGACGGACTAAAAATCCAAAGTCAAGATGACAAATGATTCGAATCAAGAGGCATGCCAATAGTGACAAAGTCACAACTACAACAAGGACAAAGTCCCAACAAGAATGCCAGGTGATCAAATAATCCGTACAAGTGGGCGAGTTACACAAGTGTCTTGAAAGTCTCAAAGGATACTAGCACGAAAATGCAAAGTGACAAGAAGTAACCAAGGAACCAAGATAAACTTTCAAACATACGTAACAAGAGTACCAGTACAAGTTTATACACAAACCTCAGTTTAGCATAGAAACCGTCCAACACAACCAACGTATCAAGGTCCTCAACTTGTATATGAGTATATACAACCTTAAAAATACAATTAAATAACTACTTTAATTTCTAGTAGCTCAAGGATGTTGATGTAAAATAGGATTATCATCACAAGCAAGCCTAGCATGTACAAATAAGACTATGCTCCCAAAACAGTAAATTTGTCCACCCTGGTACCTCATATCGTAACTTAGTTTTGAAAAGGAAAATGGAAAAAATGGACTTTATATTCTTCATGAAAGATGTAGGTATATCTGTTAAGGTTGAAAATAACCCAGAACCATCACAAAATAAGTTTTGTACAAAAATATATAATCAAAACACTAACAGTTCAACATACAAGATTTTTAAATCAGAAATCTGGACATAACTTGTCCTATGTTGCGTCTTATATTTCGAATCTATAACAACAAAATTAGATTTCGACATAAACATAAGAATTGTAGGTATATATATATGTTATCTTTCCTAATCATATTTATTCACTGAAAAACAGAACGAGATATGCTAAAAATACTAAAGACTACTCAGCTCAAAAACAGATTTTGATTACTCACTAAAAGGTAGGGTGTGTCTCGACTTCCAGCTAAAAGGACTCAGGTTTTCTTGTGATTTTGTGAGTAATATGGATAGATAAAGTTCTCAAGGTTTCTTAGAGTTAAGGAAAATGAATTCTTATAGAGGAGGTGTGAAAATATATGTTACAAAAGTGATGTTTATCACTTAACAAATATAGCTGGAAGAAAAAGTTGGCTGCCCAAACTGTATACATATATATACCTACATGTATATACCTCAACTCTCTATCAAGTTATAGGTAATTATAATTAATATATTACATAAATACCCAATACAATCCCTTAAATTACTGCACAAGTTATGGTAGGAAAAATTTCAAATATCACCAAATTTCAAATTCCTAAAATGAGAATAGAACTTACTAAAGTAATTAAGGAATGGTGTGTTGAAATGCGAATATCGGTTTTAGTATTTAAGGGTGTTACATGTTCTCAACAAAATAGTATTGAAACATTGACGAAGAATAAGAAGTAAGACACTTACAATAATGAAATTCACTCAATTTTGATTAAGAACTGAAACTTAAGATCAAAACGTTGATCGATTATCCAAAGATAAGCAAAAGAAAGAAATCTATCATTTTTAGCGATAAAACTTGTCTCAAAACGTAAATCATATTTTAATAAAACCCTAAGTAACTATTTATAGTCCCAGATATTAATCTTAATCGAAGTAGGAAAATGTTTGAGTCGCCTTCTTTCATGGGATGGTAGACGGCCCGTGAAGATCTTCATGGCCTGTTAATCCCTCTGTAATCTTCTTCTCTTGGGAAAATTTGTTTAACTTGCTCCCATCTTCTCACAAGCATCTTTACAAACCGTATAGGACACCACCGATCGTCCAACATCTCGTTCAATTATCCTTTTGATTGGAATTTGACTTGATTTAGTTTGAAACTTTACGGGCCCCTAACCTTGTTGTATAAGTCACCACGGACCGAATAAGGTCTTGTTGTCTTGCACTTGGCTTCTCCTCTCACAGATCATGTTCATGACTAGGTTGACAACTCGTATAGGGGTCCATGGTTCGTATAAGCTTCCATCCTAAACCACTTAATTTCCAATTCCTGAATTTTCTCATTCAACTAATTCCAAATATCTTTTCCTGCATATTACACCAAAAAACATCATATCGACAAAAACATGCTTGGTTAATTGCAATAATCCTTTTTTTTTGGGCATCGAATGGGCCATAAGCTCATGATACATCATACTACTTTCTCTTTCTCAAAATACTTGTAGTCCTTACTAAATATATTTGTCATTTTGAAAGTCTAAAACAAACATAATTATTTTCTGTTTAGTTTGTTCATATGTCCATTTGGAGAGCAAGTCTGTCTTCCCTTCCTTTTATAAGTATACAAATTCTATCCTATCATGCACTTTTCTTTTCAAATATTTTGTGAACTCTACTCTCCAATTTATTTATGGTTCACTCTTAAATTCTTGAAATTATGTGTCATCTTCATGCTCAGATAACTCAAGAAGGTACAAAAGAAAATATTTTGGAGAATCGCATCACTCTTTGATGTTTACGTCTTCAGAGTTTCTGATTCTTCTACAACCCAAGATTCTCCTATTTATGTAGTAGGAACTGTGTGGGATTTAGTTCCCCAAAGTTCCAAAGCGACAATGTATCCTCATCAATGTGGAGGATTTGAGTTCATGTGGAATACAATAGCTGGAGATATAAATCTTGAGAGGCTAAGAGAGCCTCTATCTGAGAGTAAGGGAGGATGCATTATCTCACATGAACTATCAGAGTAAGGAAGGGTGTGAGATTATGCATCCTCCCTTACTCTTATATAGGGGCTATCTCAGCCTCTCCATAATTATATATCTAGCTATGTGACTACACATGAACTCAAATCCTCCATGTTGATGAGGATGCATTGTAGCTTTAGCACTTTTGGGAACTAAATCGCACACAACTCCTACTACATAGATAAGAGAATCTTGGGTTGTAGAAAAATCAGAAACTCTGAAGACGTAAACATTCAAGAGTGATGCGATTCTTTAAAATATTTTCTTTTGTACCTTCTTAAGTTCCCTGAGCCTGAAGATGACTCATAAGTTCAAGAATTTAAGACTGAAACATAAATAAATTGGAGAGTAGAGTTCAAAAAATATTTGAAAATAAAAGTGCATCATAAGATAGAATTCATATACTTATAAAAGAAGGGAAGACAGACTTTTTCTCCAAATGGACATATGAACAAACTAAACAAATAGTTTAGTTTCTTCATCTAGAAAAAAAATGTGGTTCACCATTTGACAGTAACTTAGTGGTCCACTCTGCATCGGCAAAATTGTTGGATTCGTAAACCCAATATGTGATTCCAAGACACATATGTCTATTTCAGTAAAAAAGATCTTCAATTTCCTTTACTCATTCTTCCTTCTCTGGGGGAAGAGGTTCCTCATCTTCAAATAAAACACTAAAGGAATTTCTTCTTTGACAAAAACATATTTTTTCTCTTATGGAAGAGCGATTTTATTACAATCACTGACATTTTTTTATTGAGTCAACAATAAACTTCAGAAACTCAGACTCTTCAAGAATCTTCTTCTGATTCTTTCAAAGAGCATCCGTTGAAGATTCAAATTCTGACTCAGAATATGAGGTTGTATCAGTAAACTTTTTGTATTTGTTTGTTGTCCTACACATGCTTGAGTTAGAAGAAAAAACCTCATCTGTTGCATTCAACATTGGAACTGCTTTCTCCTCAGTGATAAAAATATCAGGATCATTCTCCTCCTCCTCCCCCACAATGATAACAATATCAACATCACTCGTTGAAACAGAGCCATCCCCTAAATCTATCTTCCATACTAGATTCAAAATACACAATTTCTATTATTAATGAAAATTCACAAGCATATATGTATATTAAAGATGCTCTTCACACTAACAACAATAACTTGAATAAGATTTTTCTACCAAAAAATCAAGAATCAAAAGCTTTGAATTCTAAAAAACTGTAAAATTAGAGTAATAGAGTCTGATTAGTTTGAATAAATTAAATGCATAGACACACCTATATGTAAAATGAGATTGAGTAGCAACATAAAAGAAACGTGACTTAGACAAGCCTTTTATACGTGAGAGAAAAAGAGATAGAGAGCAAACCAAAAACGTATGTAAATTGTGTGCATTTTGTGACACATTAGAATCTTCTAACAAATCACGATGAAGTAAAGTGTGAACATTAACTCTTCCAACTGCGTCACATGAATTTTCAAAATTTGCGTGTCTTCTTCAACAATGTTATTTTGGAAAAAACAAAAAAATGTTTTTTAATTCCATTTTAATTTAATTAGTGTACAACTTTTTCAAAATTGTGGATCCACTTTAGCTCCCCTTAGTTTTAATTCATATCCTTTAGCTATAGCTTTATTACTTTGAATGCCATTATTATTTGTGTAAATTTTGTAATTATTTTGAGTACAAAATTGATGGTCGATGAAGAAAATTACTTCAATTATGGACATGTTCATGCGCCCCCTCACATTAGGTATTGGAAAAAAATGAGATCGATGATTATAGACCACATATCCGAACGTCTTTGGATTTGTTTACAACAAAGAGAAAGTAAATTAACAACAAAATTATTTTAAAATAATGCTCTGCTGAACTTAGTGACAAAGGGTGTTCAAATTTTCTTAGAACCTGTTACAAAGGTGACTGAGTTAATATAGCAGATGGTATGTCGTGGATCAATTTTACTTACCACTGTCTTCTCAGTCAAGTTGTAACACCTCAGAACTTATCAGACCAGAACAATAGAAAATAGGTGAACCACGATAGGGTCCATCAACCTGTCTGTGGTTCACACCCAGTCCAAAAATGGTGGACCACGGGACTCTTCACGGGCCGTGGACCACCACACTAGCTGTACTGTTGCTCGTGGGAGTGAGACAGAAACTCCCAGGCCCTTACGTCATACCACGAAGCCCTCCACGGGCAGTGGTCTTGACGACGGATCGTGGGAGGCTCCATGGACCTGAGCCAGTAGACCACCAGCCCAAGTGAAGGACCACGGTGGCCTTCACGGTCCGTGGTAGAGCTCGTATGCAGGACTCCCGAAACCAATAACCACTGCCAGCAGACCACGACCTAATCGATGGGCCATGGTCCTATTGACGATCCATCACTGGCGACGTGGTTGGCCCCGACAACTTTTAAGTTAGGGGTCGTTTGGTCTTTTCCCCTATGCGTAGGACACCTAAACTATGTCGTTTAACCCCTAAACTATGTAGTTTTGGTTAGTTTGAGCCTAGTAACTTAGTAAGAACTACCCTAACCGTTTCATTCACCAAAAATCATCAGACATAGAGAAAAATGGAAAGAATCACGTGATAGCTTTCTTAATAACATGCAACAAGGTTTCTCTGTGAATTTCGTCACCAGGTATGTGGTATTTCACTAAGGGATTCCTTTCATCCACTAGGTCCCTAGAATTCAGTCAGATTCTGATTCCCTACATATTGTTTAGACCTAGGGTTTCTAGAACTTGAAAGAATTGTTGTGATTTAGCTGTTATAGTGTTCATAATCAGATTATCATGTTCTCGTAACATTGTTGCCTAGTTTCATGCATGAAATTCAGAACCCTAATTGTGTAGATTCTTTTAGTTCATGAATTACACTAGCTAGGTCAGATAACATATATACATGCCTCAGATTTTGAATGTTTCTCTACCAGTACTTAAATGTTGCATTCTCAGTTAGCATGTCAGAACATTGAGCTATCCAGTGTATTTCAGTTATGTTATATTGTACACATTTACAGTTGGGAGTAGACTTAACATCTAGTTGGACTGGGTTTCAGTGTACCCTCATAGTCCTAGAACTACATGCCCCCCGTAGGTTTGTAAGTCCCCTCTGTGGGCATTATATTTAATGATCACGCCATTCATGCCTTTATACCCCTGGCAAGGTTTATTGGGTCCTCTCGATGGGGCATATACATCGGACTCCACATTTAGCTCACGTGGTTTTATGTCGGTTAACAGTAGCTCCCATAGTCACACTCTAGTGCATTTGACCAAGTTTTCAGTTCTGCATCTCAGTATCCAGTCTCAGCATGTCATGTTAATAATCAGTACCTGGTCATTGCATTCACTTTAGTCTTTTTCAGTTATATTTAGTATTTACATTATTGTTCATGTCATGCCAATGCTCAGTTATGTTTTGGTTTAACTTATATATTTATTCAGTTATATTCTATATCATGCATGCTCAGTACATTTTAAGTACTCATGCATACTATGCACTACATCCTTTCACGATGTAGGTTCAGGTACTCAACATCCAATCACACGTAGATCGGTTCCTGATCCATACTCAACTGCTTCAGTGGTGAGTCATCATACTTCGAAGATAATAGACATGTTTTACCTTTTAGTCTTTTATTTCGATTTCAGTTTTGCTATAGTTAGCCGGGGGCATGTCCTATCAACTCTAGTCAGTTAGAGGTTTTTTCGGACATAGCTTAGATTCAACTTTAGCTTTCCCCATATTCAGTTTTTCTCATGTTTTAAGTTTCCATATAGTATCTTATGTTTAGTAGTTTAAATATGCTTATGATATGCTAGCTCATGGTTAGCTTGGGGTCACTCATGATCCTAGGTCCCGTGTTTACGTCAAGGGGATAGCCTCAGAGCGTGACATACTTGGTATCATAATAATAGGTTTAAGAATCCTAGGATGTTTGAAAGCCACACTAAGTAGAGTCCTTCTCATGGGTGTGAAGTGCACCACATCTAATGAGAAGGAGGCTATGACACATTTTAGGAAGAAACGTCATTCTCTTTGCTACTCTTATCATGAGTGAGGTATGATCCAACTTCTCATTTCTAATTTTTCATTATGCATTTTAGATCATGCCTCCTCGTAGAGTTTACACAAGGAATGCTAATGCATACAATGCTGGTGCAGTTCTTCCAGTTCCAGACCATGTGGTTTTGAAAGCAGAGTTTCAGAATGCTATCCAACTTTTGGCTCAAAGTGTGGCCAATCAGAACAATCAGCAGTCCCCAGTTCCTACTAACACTAATGTTGGGTCAGCAATTGCCAGGGTTCAAGATTTTGTTAGGATGAATCCATCTGAGTTTCTAAGGTCGCAGATTGGTGAGGACTCACAAAACTTTATTAATGAGGTTAAGAAAATCTTTTGGGTGATGCAAGTGATCGGAAATGAGAGGGCAGCGTTGGCATCCTACCAGCTTAAGGATGTAGCTCACATTTGGTTTACTTAGTGGAAAGAAAACAGGGGTACAAATGCAACTCCTGTGACTTGGAAGTGTTTCACTAGAGCTTTTATGGACAGGTTCTTCTCAAGAGAGTTGAGAGATGCAAAGGCGCAGAAATTTATAAATTTGACACAAGGTTCAATGTCAGTCCAAGAGTACAGACTTAAGTTCACCTAGCTCTCCAGGTATGCTCTACATATGGTTATCGATCCCATGGCACAAATGAGTAAGTTCCTATTTGGGGTATCTGACTTGGTAAAGATAGAGTGCATACCTTTGATGAATAAATGGAAATTTTACCTTGTCAATTTTTGGCAATGTCATTTTTCTATGTACTTTCACACAGGAAGGATCCATATAAACCAATTATCCAACCATTCCCATGACTTTATGGGCTATCTTTCAAGTGTACGACTAAATCATTCAATGGTACGTAGTCAAATGTTAGAAAATTCATTTCTAATCAATGGAGGATATGAATAACTCTAGGCTCATGACTTATGCTCAGCAGGTTGAGGGAGATAAGCTTAGAGAACTAGCTAAGGACAACAAAAAGGCTAGACCAGGGAACTATGAGTACTCTCAGTAGAAATCGGGTGGTGGAAATTGCTCGTAGTTTCAGCAAAGGTCTTCAGCTCTAGCGGCTTCATTAGCTAGTGCTCCATCCACCAAGTTTCGACAAGATCAGAAAAGTAGGGCATCATGCTCTAAATCTCAAGGGAGTGTTTCAGGTAATGAAACCTACCCAACTTGTCCAAAGTGTGGTAAGAACCATTCGGGCGAGTGTGTTGCATGAAAGGAAGGATGTTTTGGGTGTGGTCAGTCTGGCCACAATTTGAGAGATTTCCCTTCTTCTATACAGGGACAGGGGGTTAAAACTAATAGGGATCAATTTATAGTTTCAGCAGCACCAGCAGGTCACCCAACTCAGCAGGGTACTTCATTTGGTACAGGTGGCGGTCAGCGCAATAACAAGTTGTTTGCTCTCTAGGGTCACCAAGACCAGGAAGATTCTCCTGATATGGTCACTAGTAAGTTATGAGTCTTTCATTTAGATGCTTATGCCCTGTTAGATCCAAGGGCTACTCTGTACTTTGTAACTCCGTATATAGCAGTGAACTTTGGTGTCAGTCCAGAAACTCTCTCAGAACCCTTCTCAGTCTCTACTCCTATTGGTGACCCAATTATAGCTAGACGGGTATATAGAAATTGTCCTGTCACAATCTCTCAAAAAATCACCTAGGCAGATCTTGTAAAGTTAGAAATGGTAGACTTTGATATTATTCTAGGCATTGATTGGTTACATTCCTGTTATGCCTCGGTCGATTGTAGAACTAGGATCGTTCGTTTTGTGTTTCCAAGCAAACCAGTCTTAAAATGGAAGGGTAGTAGCTCAGTGCCTATGGGTCGATTTATCTCTTACCTTAAGGCTAGAAAGATGATTTCCAAGGGGTATATCTATCATCTAGTTTGGGTTAAGAATTCCAGCTCCAAGACCCCAACTCTTGAGTTAGTCCCAGTAGTAAATGAGTTCCCTGAAGTGTTTCTAGAAGATTTTCCCAGAGTTTCTCCCGATAGGGAAAATCGACTTCGTAATTGATATCCTTCCAGATTCCCAGCCTATTTCGATTTCTCCTTGAAAAATTGCGCCAGCTTAGCTTAAGGAATTGAAAGAGAAGTTGAAAAACCTTCTAGATAAGGTTTTCATTAGACCCAGTATTTCTCCATGGGGTGCTCCAGTGTTATTCGTGAAAAAGAAAGATGGTTCTTTCAGGATGTGCATTGACTGTCGGCATTTGAACAAAGTCACAATCAAGAATAAGTCCTTATCCCCAGGATTGATTACTTGTTCAACCAACTTCAGAGTGCTAGTAATTTTTTGAAAATAGCCTCAGATTTAGTTATCATCAGCTCAGAGTCAGAGATAATGACATCCCGAAGACAACTTTCAGAAGTCAGTATGGTCATTATGAATTTGTAGTTATGTATTTTGTACTAACCAATGCTCCTGCAGATTTCATGGATTTGATGAACATGGTGTTCAAGCAGTATTTGGACTTGTTCGTCATCTTCTTTATTGATGATATCCTCATTTACTCTAGGAATGAGGAAAAACATGCAACTCTTCTAAGGGTCGTTTTGCAAACTCTCAAAGATCGCTAGTTGTTCTCTAAGTTTAGAAAATGTGAGTTTTGGTTACAATCAGTTGCTTTCCTTGGGCATATAGTGTCTAGCAAAGGGATCCAAGTGGATTCTCAGAAAATAAAGGCAGTGAAGCAATGGCCCAAACCCACCTCTCTTACAAATATCAGGAGTTTCTTGGGTTTAGCTAGTTATTACAGAAGTTTATGGAAGGATTTTCATCCATAGCCTCTCCATTGACTAAGTTGACTCACAAAAAGTTTAAGTTTTAGTGGTCAAATGACTGTGAGAAGAGCTTCTAAGAACTGAAAACTAGGTTGACTATAACTCCTATTTTGACTCTACCATAGGGTTCAGACGGTTATGTGATCTATTATGATGCATCCAAAGTCGGCCTAGGTTGTGTGTTGATGCAGCGAGGTAAGGTTATAACTTATGCTTCTAGAAAGCTTAAGGTGCACAACAAGAACTATCCAACTCATGACCTCGAGCTTGCAACTGTAATATTTTCCCTAAAGATTTGGAGACATTACATGTATTGTGTTTACGTAGATGTGTTCACAAACCATAAGACCCTTCAGTATGTCTTCACCCAAAAGGAGTTGAATCTTCTCCAGAGGAGATGGCTTGAATTCCTCAAGGATTATGACATGAAGGTGCTTTACCATCCCGGTAAGGTCAATGTAGTAGCTGATGCTCTTAGCAGACTATCTATGGGTAGTGTAGCACATGTTGATGAAAAAAGGAAGGAATTAGCAAAAGATGTTCACCGGCTTGCTCGCTTAGGAGTTTTCCTTATGAACATATGAGATGATGGTCTAACAGTTCATAATGGGACAAAATCTTCATAGGTAGCAGAGGTTAAGGAAAAACAAGATAGTGATCCTATATTGCTTCAATTGAACGGTGCAGTTCATCAGCAGAAAGTTGAGGTTTTCTTCCAAGGAGGAGATGGTGTGCTTCGCTACCAGGGTCGTTTATGTGTTCCAAAGTTGGGTGAATTGAGCCATCAGATCCTTATAGAAGCCCATAACTCTAGGTATTCTATTCATCCAAGTACCACTAATATGTACCGTGATCTGTAGGAAGTCTTTCGGTGGAATAACATGAAAAAGGATATAGCACATTTTGTGGCTAAGTGTCCTAATTGTCAGCAGGTTAAGGTAGAACACCAGATACCAGGAGGTATGACTCAAGAGATTAACAATCCTACATGGAAGTGGAAAGTGATAAACATGGACTTCATTACAGGTTTACCTCGTACTCGCAGACAACATAACTCCATTTGGGTGATAGTAGACATAGTTACTAAGTCCGCTCACTTTTTGGTTGTGAAGACTACAGATTCAGTGGAGGACTACGCAAAACTCTACAATAATGAGGTAGTCAGGTTGCATGGGGTTCTTTTGTCTAT
Organism: Solanum verrucosum; assembly: GCF_900185275.1. Taxonomy (NCBI): domain Eukaryota; kingdom Viridiplantae; phylum Streptophyta; class Magnoliopsida; order Solanales; family Solanaceae; genus Solanum; species Solanum verrucosum. The sequence continues at coordinate 583,996 of NW_026020145.1, read as the reverse complement.
CATCTCAGATAGAGGTCCTCAGTTTACCTCTTATTTCTGGAAATCATTTCAGAAAGGTCTTGGTACCTAGGTTAATCTCAGCATAACATTTCATCCACAGATGGATGGTCAGGTAGAACATACCATTCAGACCTTGGAGGACATGTTGACAGATTGCGTGATCGTTTTCAAGGGTAGTTAGGATGATCACCTATCTCTCATAGAGTTCGCCTATGATAACAACTATCATTCCAATATTCAGATGGCCCCTTATGAGGGATTATATGTGCGTAGATGCATATCTCCGATTGGTTGGTTTGAAGTAGGTGTAGCAACATTGATTGGGATAGATTCGGTTCACAAAGTTTTGGAGACAGTTCAACTCATCAGAGATAGACTTAAGACAGCCCAAAGTCGTTAGAAATCCTATGCAGATGTGTGGAAAAGGGACTTAGAGTTTGTGGTTGATGATTGGGTTTTCCTTAAAGTGTCACCTATGAAGGGGGTGATGACATTTGGCAAGAAAGAGTAGCTCAGTCCCAGATATGTAAGTCCTTACACGATTTTGAAAAGGGTTGGTAAAGTTACTTATGAATTAGAGTTTCCAGCAGAACTAGCAACATTCCATCCAGTCTTTCACATTTCCTTGTTGAAGAAGTGTGTGGGTGATCCAACATCAATAGTACCATTATAAAGTGTGGCTGTGAAGGATAGTCTCACTTATGAGGAGGTTCCAGTTGAAATTCTTGATCGTCAGGTTTGAAGGTTGAGAAATAAAGAAGTCGCTTCAGTGAAGGCTATGTGGAGGAGTCAGTCCGTAGAGGGAGCTACTTGTAAAGCCGAAGCAGCCATGAAGGCCAAGTATCCTCATCTCTTTCCTTCCAATTCTGTTCCAGTCTTTAAGTTTACTCTTGCGAAAATTCAGTCTTAGTATCATGCTCTTCAAGTTAGTCTCTCATTTTCAGCGTATTTGCATGTTCTTGGAACTCAATTAAGTCAGAATCAGTTTTTAATACTTAATAGTAGGGTTTGCAGCTCCTTCCCTCCGTATTCAGCTAGTTAGACTTCATTCGATGATGAATTTTTCCAAGGGGGAGATATTGTAACACCTCAGAACTTATCAGACCAGAGAAACATAAAATAGGTGAACCACGATAGGGTTCACGAGCCATGAAAGGAACCACGGTCCGTCAACTTGTCCGTGGTTCACACCCAGCCTAAGAATGGTGGACCACGAGACCCTTCATAGGCCGTGGACCACCACATGAGTCGTACTGGTGCTCTTGGAAGTGAAACAGAACCTCCCATGCCCTGATGTCAAACCAAAGATCCCTCCACGGGCCGTGGTCTTGACGACGGACCATAGGAGGTTCCGTGCACCTGAGCCAGCAGACCACCTGCCCAAGTGAAGGACCACGGTGGCCTTCACAGTCCGTGGTCCTCCACACGGTCCGTTGTTGGTCTCGTGGACAGGACCCCCGGAACCAATAGCCACTGCCAGCAGAACACGACCTAGTCGACGGGTCATGGTCCTAGTGACGGTCCTTCACTGGCGCCGTGGTCGGTCCTGACAACATTTAAGTCAACGGTCGTTTGGTATTTTACCCTATGTGTAGGACACCTAAACTACATCGTTTAACCCCTAAACTACGTAGTTTTGGTCAGTTTGAGCCTAGTAACTTAGTCAGAACTACCATAAGCGTTTCATTCACCAAAAATTCATCAGACTTAGAGTAAAAAGAGAAGAATCAAATGATAGCTTTCTCAAGAACACGGAACAAGGTTTCTCCAGTTCCACCACCAAAATCCAAAGATTTCTCCGTGAATTTCGTCACTAAGTATGTGAAATTTCACTAGTGGCTTCCTTTCGTCCACTAGGTCCCTAGAATTCAGTCAAATTCTTGATTCCCTACATATTGTTTAGACCTAGGGGTTCTAGAACTTGAGAGAATTATTGTGATTTAGCTGTTATAGTGTTCATAATCTGATTATCATGTTTTCGTAACATTTTTGTTTAGTTCCATGCATAAAATTCAAAACCCTAGTTGTGTAGATTGGTTTAGTTCTGAACTACACCAGCTAGGTTAGATAACAAATATACATGCCTCTGATTTCAAATGTTTCATTACCAGTATTTAAATATTGCATTCTCAGTTAGCATGTGAGAACACTGAGCTATCCAATAAATTTCAGTGATGTTATATTATACACATTTCCAGTTGGGAGTAGACTTAACACCGAGTTGGACTGGGTTTCAGCGTACCCTCATAGTCCCCCCGGTAGGTTTGTAAGTGCCCTTTGTGGGCATTATATTTAGTGATCACGCCAGTCATACCTTTATACCCCTGGCAAGGTATATTGGGTCCTCTCGATGGGCGTATACATCAGACTCCATATTTAGCTCACATGGTTTTATGTCGGTTAACAGTAGCTCCCACAGTCAGACTCTAGTGCATTTGACCATGTTTTCAGCTATGCATCTCAGTATCCAGTCTCAACATGTCATGTTAATAATCAGTACTTGGTCATTACATTCACTTCAGTCTTTTTCAGTTATATTCAGTATTTACATTATTGTTCAGATCATATCAATGCTCAATTGTGTTTTGGTTCAGCTTATATATTTGTTCAGTTATATTCTATATCTTGCATGCTTAGTACATTCCAAGTACTGTAGCATACTCTGCGCTACATCCTTTCACGATGTAGGTTCAGGTACTCAGCATCCAGATCACGCGTAAATCGGTTTCCGATCCATACTTAGCAACTTCAGTGGTGAGTCCTCATATTTTGAGGACAATAGACATGTTTTACCCTTTAGTCTTTTATTTCGATTTCAGTTTTGCCAGAGTTAGCTGGGGCCATGTCCCAACAACTCTAGTCAGGTAGTGGCTTTTTTAGACATAGCTTAGATTTTTCTTTAGCTTTTGAGTGATTGTCTAGTATCACTAAACTCTCAGATTTTATTTATATATTCAGATCATTATTGGGTATTCCCCATATTCAATTTTTCTCATGTTCTAACCTTCCACATAGTATCTTATGTTCAGTTGTTTAAGTATGCTTATGATATGCCAGCTCAGGGTTAGCTTAGGGTCACTCGTGATCCTAGGTCCCGTGTATACGTCAAGGGAGTAGCCTTAGGGAATGACACAAGTTCTTTGCATCGTATTTTCCTAAAACAATTTATATACCCTGTGTGATTTTTGAGCTACTACACAAAAATGATTTAATGGAGTTCACGTCTTAAGTATAGTGGGGGCGGTTGACCAATAATGTGAAATTCTATTGTGACCAAAATGTTACAATTCAAAATTTAATTATAAAGGATAATATTGCACGTTTGGTATTTGAGTTAGTGATAAATTTTAATTCTAATATTTGCAATTTATAACTCGGTATATTTGATCGTTTACTAATCAAAATGTTTCTTTTTATAGGAAATATGTCATATTTGGACTACTTCTAGAGGTATTATCATCAATTATTGAAGTAGTTACAAGTTTAACATAACACATGAAATATTAAATGATGAAACAATTAATATTTTTGAAAATTTATGAATATTCACAAAAGGCTAAAAATATTAACAAACCTATTATAAATAGGTAAAAATAGAGTAACAAGGATTGATAAAAAATACATATTTTTAAGTAGGTCCTCTTAGACTATACTATGTATGAATGAAAATGTGAAAATTCGACATCTCATGAACTATTACTAAAAACCATTAATATAGAATGAGAAAAAGAAACGTGACAAAAGGGGGTGGGTGGTGTTTTTGATTTTCCTAAGAAGGATAAATAACAAATGAGAGAGAATATGTAACACATCAATTTTTTATATAAATGTATATAAGATTTTCCTTTAATATATAAGGTAAAAACAAATTGTGTATTAATGTAATATCTCATTTCTTGTGAAATTGCTTTTATTTATGAAATGACCATTTTTTTTTCTTCCCTTTAGTGTTTTCATGCTTAGTTTGTGTTGTAGGAATAATTAGTGTGATCCTTTATGCGAGCGGGTGATATTTTGGTGATTTTGAGCCTTTTGAGTTGAATTACAGTTATGTAGTTGACTTTGGTCAACATTTGGAGATCCAAGCGTTGGATGGAAATTATGTCAATTTCATTGCATCCAAACATTGAGTTTGAGCTAGTAAGGTGGTTGGTTGGGGTTTCAAGTCCTTGGATTGATTTTTGGGTGTTTAGGCAAGAAGTTGAGTTTTTAGCCTTAAGAGAGGTCTAGGTGGGTATTTCTATCATTTGACCTCTTTTTGGAAATCCAAAAATTCCATCAAGTTTGAATGTCAAATTTAGTGGGGTAGCATGTCAAGTTTATTTTAAGTGAACCTTGAATGATTTTTGAGGGTATGATCGGAGACTTTGAGCCTTACCTTTCCAATTTTCTGGTATCTGGTACAAGGCGGTCCCCTTGCGCGTTCGCACAGAGAGGACCTTGCGCGTTCGCACAGAGAGGGCAATTAGAGCACACCAATCGAGAAGGTTCATAGGCGCATTCGTGGGTGAACAGTTCTCCACAATTGCAACATTGTTCCTGCTTTCACGAGCCTTAGCAACCTAGTGGGCTGCGTTTGGGGCACCTTGCCCGTGTTCGCGGACCCCATTTGACAAACCTGGCAGTGTATATTCAAAAATTCTTCCCATTTTTCATATTCCACTATTTCCACTCATTTGATAGCTTAGAAGAGGAGATCTTAGGAACTTGGGTTGAGTAAACTCATGTGGTAAGCTTTCCCTATCAATTACGTATCGATTTTTTCAACTTGTATCTTCCAAAAACATCTTTAAATCTATATTTCAATGTGGTTTCTGGGGGTTTTCTCCAAAGTTAAAAAATCAGTAAATTTTTGATTTGGAGCTTATTCCTTGCTTGTTTCAATAGGTTTTCAACCATGAATTCCTCTTAGCTTGTAGAATATGTTTTTCAAATAAAATCTGATTTTACCCTTCTAATTTCCAAAGAGATTTTTGGACTAAATTACCCCTCCGATTCCTAATATTATTATTATGGGTATCATTGGACTCTTTTTGATGAACCCTTTTTATTCTTGATAGTTAAGGATCGTTCAGGAGATCGTTTGATAAAGGAAGAGCTTCGGTAGAATTGTTCGGGTGAAGTTTTGGCCTTTGAGGTAGGTTTGGCTATTCCTATTATAGATTGATATGAGTAGTTAATGCTTCATAGGGATTCAAATTATGTAGCATGAGATGCAGAGGTTGTTAAGTATACTTAATTGTTTTTGAGAACTTGTGATATTTGAGTATTTGCCCGAGAGAGGGGTTGTGTTGCCTATTTTAATATTTTAACATTGAGATGCCCAAGTTAGGGGATTGAATTATTACTTGATCATCTTAAAATGAAGGAAAAGCTTTCTAAGTGGTAAGGACTGATTTCAAATGAATTCATCTACTATCCCTATCCTATGAGGACGTATTTCATGACTTATTAAGTTTATGAACTCTATACTATTCGAATCCTTGAGTAATTGATTATGTCTTTGATGCATTGATACACTCAAATTACACTTCCCTAAAGAAGTATAAGCGATTGTTATCTAGTAAAGAACCCAACTTGTAGGTTGGGGTCGATCCAATGAGGAATATGGTTTAGACTTAAACTTAACTCACTATTATGTCCGTCTAGTCAAGTTATTTCCGAAACAAGTAAGTAAGGGGGGGGGGGGGGTTGTGAAACAAATAACTGATTATTGTTAAGTAACAAGTGAGCAAGATTCGTACTTTGTTGTTATCAATGAGAGAGAGAAAGTAGGGTGTATGTGTTCCATATAAGCTCTTAACGCGGTAATCCTAATAATAGTAATCCTTTCCTAGTGTATCACATGAAAAATGGTAAGATATGTATCCCTAAGTGCTTGGTCCACCAAATAGGGAATTTCACTCCGCACCTTGGTCCGGCTACGTGTGTATAATTTACTAACCCTTACCTTTACCTCAAATTATACATCACATCAATGTATGGCTTAGTTTTCACCCTCCACCAATTGACATTAGACTATTAGATAGTATCACACTAAATCTATGTTGATAATTCTTTTCTTATTAACTACCTCCTTGGTCCATCAAGTAGCAACAAGGCGAGTTCTAACGTTGGCCACCGTTAAAAGACTTATAAACAAAAGAATCACCAATACATGCATCAACACTAGTCAAGAATTACTTAATTATTATTCATACGTTGTTAATTGCTCATAGTTCCCACAACCCTAGTTGTGGATTTAGTTACTCATGCTTGTAAGAACACAATTCATATTTTGATAAAAAGAATTCATGAACTTACGATTAGAGTAGAAGAAACCCGAAATCTCAAATTGAATTCCCAAGCAAAAATCTTATAAACTAAAATTAGGAAATCAAATTGCCAAAGTTAGCAAGGTAATTCCAAACAAAATACCAAGAACTAAAAGTATACAATGGTGTATAACCCCCTAAAACGAGGTTTACGTACCCTATTTATAATTTTTTTTTATCCTAAACCAAAAAGGAAATGAAATAAGGAAATAAAACTTCTAGACGTGGCTTCGATCGACGAGACTGATCTACAGACCATAGATAGACCTACGGTCCATAGGTCCCTTCCGTAGCTTGATACTTAGAACTTTTCCACATAGGCTGAAACCTTCAACTTTCAGACACAAACAATGGGTGCGCAGTATGAACCCTAGGTTGACCTATGGTGCATGGGTCCCCTTCCGTGGCTCCATAGTTAGAACTTTTCATCAGGTACTGGAACTTCAACTCCCAATGATCATTGACGAATGTTTAGGATGACCAGTGGGTCGATCTACGCTCCGTCACTCACCTCCGTAGTTCCACACTTGGTCAGACTTCCCTGATGATCATTCGACGCCTACCCACGACGGACCGTGACTTGACCTACGGTCCGTAGGTCACTTCCGTGGATGGTTCATTTTGCAGAATTTCAGATATCATCTCTCTCGACCTCGTCCAAGCCTATTTCTTGCAAATATAACACAATAAACATTAGTTTTAGTGCAAAATGGCCCTAGACACACATAACTCTTAAGTGAAATGTATTAAAAATACCGTAAACTCACGGTATATCAACACACTCAACTTAAATTCGTTGTTTGTCCTCAAGCGACGCACTAAGACTCTAAACGACACTTGTGTAGAAGCAGACATTCAAACTCAAGCAATCACATGGCTTTCTATCTCGACTCCCTTTTCTATTGCAAATCATTTCTCTTTGACTTAACAAGCTAACTCATGAGGATCAAGATATGACATAGATCGACCAATAGACACACAACATACACTTTTTCACAATCACTAAGCTACCAACTTTCCGACAATGTAACTAGTGCTATCACTTCAAACGAAATCCTTTCCACACATAAGATATGAATTTTGAGTTTTAGGATTCATGCAACACTCACGCTGAGAAGTGACTTCAACTACAGTTGGTGCTCAATACCATAGGCTTGCCCTTATTTTCACTGCTTAGACTCTCCAAACTAGTTGTTAGGATCACTATAGGACTTTCTTAGCTTGTAACGTAGGCTTAGGGTCAGGTGTGGTACATTTGGGTACTTTTTAGTGACTTTCTTCCCTCCTTGACATTACATTGGCTTTTTACCTCTTTTCTCAACCTATTTTTGACATCCTTTCATTTTACTTCCTTTCCCTTGACTCTTCAACATGAATATGACTTTTGACTTTGTGGCTCTTATTTTTTTCACTTTTGTTTTCTTTATTTTTCAGCCCTTTTATTCATCATCTTTTTGCTTCTTTTGCATAAAGTCACATCCTCTTCTATCTATTCTTTTTCTCTTTTCATACCTTTATTTTTCTTTCGGTTCTTTTTAGTGACTTTTTGCCCACCTTGACATTACATTGGCTTTTGACCTCTTTTCTCAACCTATTTTTGACATCCTTTCATTTTACTTCTTTTCCCTTGACTCCTTTCAACATGAATGTGACTTTTGACTTTGTGGCTCTTATTTTTTTCACTTTAGTTTTCTTTATTTTTCAGCCCTTTTATTTATCATCTTTTTGCTTCTTTTGCACAAAGTCACATCCTCTTCTATCTTTTCTTTTTCTCTTTTCATACCTTTATTTTTCTTTAGGTTTCCTCTTTCATAGCCACCCTCAACTTATGGATTTTACATTAGTTGAGGTGCATAATATCCGAGGTCGGACTAGGGCCAAGATTGAGGTAACTTTTTGCATTAGCCCCCCTCAACTTAGGATTTTGGCCTAAGTCAAGGTGCAAATGTCCAAGGAGGGTCCAGGGCCAAAACACTTATTTTAGGGAAGGTGAGTTAGGTGAATCAAATGAGTGTGAGATTAGCTTCTCAGAACTGAAAACTAGATTGACTACAACTCCTATTTTGACTCTAACAGAGGGTTCAGAAAGTTATGTGAACTATTGTGATGCATCCAGAGTCGGCCTAGGTTGTGTGTTGATGCAGCGAGGCAAATTTATAGCTTATGCTTCTAGACAACTTAAGGTGCACGAGAAGAACTATCTGATTCATGCCTCAAGATTGCTGTCGTAGTATTCACCCTAATTATTTGGAGACATTACTTGTATGGTGTTCACGTAGATGTGTTCACAGACCATAAGATCCTTCAGTATGTGTTCACCCAGAAGGAGTTGAATCTTTGCCAGAGGAGATGGCTTGAATTCCTCAAGGATTATGACATGAATGTGCTTTACCATCTTGGTAAGGTCAATGTAGTAGCGATGCTCTTACCATATCTATGGGTAGTGTAGCATATGTTGAGGAAGAAAGGAAGGAATTAACAAAAGATGTTCACCGGCTTTCTCGCTTAGGAGTTTGCCTTATGAAAATATCAGATGATGGTCGTTCAGAATGGGTCAGAATCTTCATTGGTAGTGGAGGTTAAGGAAATATTGCTACAATTGAAGGGTGCACTTCATCAACAGATAATTGAGGTTTTCTCCAAAAGGGGAAATGGTATGCTTCGATATCAGGGTCGTTTGTGTGTTCCTAAGGTGGGTGAGTTGAGACAACAGATCCTTACAGAAGCCCATAGCTCCACATATTCTATTCATCCAGGTGCTACTAAGATGTACCATGATCTACGCGAAGTCGTTTGGTGGACTGGCATGAAAAGGGATATGGAAAATTTTGTGGCTAAGTTCCCTAATTGTCAACAGGTGAAGGTAGAACATTAGAAACCAGGAGGTATGACTCAAGAGATTAACATTCCTACATGGAAGTGGGAAATGATCAACATGGACTTTAGTATAGGGTTACCTAATACTCACAGACAACATGACTCCATTTGGGTGATAGTAGACAGAGTTACTAAGTCTACTCACTTTTTGGCTGTTAAGACTTCAGATTCTATGGAGGACTACGCCAAGCTTTACATTAATGAGATAGTCAGGTTGCATGTGGTTCCTTTGTCTATCATCTCAAATAGAGGTCCTTAGTTTACCTCTCATTTCTGGAAGTCATTTCAGAAAGGTCTTGGTACTCAGGTTAACCTCAGCACAACATTTCATCCACAGAAAGATGGTCAGGAAGATCTTACGATTCAGACCTTAGAGGACATGTTGAGAGCTTGTGTGATAGACTTCAAGGGTAGTTGGGACGATCACCTTCCTCTTATAGAGTTTGCCAACAATAATAACTACCATTCTAGTATTTAGATGCCTCCTTATAAGGCATTGTATGGGAATAGATGTAGATCACCAGTTGGTTGGTTCGAAGTAGGTGAAGCTGCCTTGATAGGGCCAGATTTGGTTCATGATGCTATGGAAAAAGTTCAGCTCATCAGAGATAGACTTAAAACAACCCAGAGTTGTCAGAAGTCCTAAGCAGATGTAAGGAGAAGGGACTTTGAGTTCCAAATTGATGATTGGGTTTTCCTGAAAGTGTCACCTATGAAGGAGGTGATGAGATTTGGCAAGAAAGGGAATCTCAGTCCTAGATATGTAGGCCCTTACATGATCTTGAAAAGAGTTGGTAAAGTGGCTTATAAGTTAAAGTTGCTAGCAGAACTAGCAGCGGTGCATGCGGTCTTTCTCATTTCGTTGTTGAAGAAGTGTGTGGGTGATCAAACCTCTATAGTACCTTTGGAAAGTGTGGCTGTGAAAGATAGTCTCACTTATGAGGATGTGCCGGTTGAGATTCTTGATCGTCAGGTTAGAAAGTTGAGAAACAAAGAATTCGCTTCAATTAAGGTTTTGTGGAGGAGTCAGTCCGTAGAGGGAGCTACTTGGGAACCAGAAGCAACCATGAAGGCCAAGTATCCTCATCTCTTTCCTTCCGATTCCATTCCAACTTGAGGTAATAGTTCCTCTCTAGTCTTTCAGTTACTCTTGCATAAATTCAGTCATAGTATTTTGTTCCTTCAGATAGTCTTCCATTTCCAACGTATTTTCATGTCCTTGGAACTTAGTTCAGTCAAATTTCAGTTTCCAGTACTTAGTGGTAGGGTTTGTAGCTCTTTCCCTCCTTTTTCAACTAGTTTAGTCTTCATTCGAGGATTAATATTCCCAAGGGGGAGATAATGTAACACTCCATATCCTAGACAGACCAGAATGTAGATTTTAGAAGTTACAGGTACCACTGATGGGCACCACCCATGGACCGTAGGGTAACCTTCGGACCGTAGGTGGGGTCCGTGGATGGCCACATGCAGCCCCTTCCCAGAAACTCAGACAAAATTGTCTAAGGGTCGACCCACTGCCGGACCCATGGACCGTAGGTCAGACCACATGCCGTGGTCCTAGTCCGTGGATCGAGACCACAAACACCCCTCTCTTAAGCCAATCGACGGTTGACAGGACGGACCGTGGGTCAGTCCACGGACCGTCTGCCAGTTCGTTGGTTGACCTTGACAACTTTTAAGTCAAGGGTCATTGGTCTTTTCCCTATGAATTGGACCCCTAAACTACGTCGTTTAACCCCTAAACTACATCATTTTAGTTAGTTTTAGCCTCGTAACTTAATTAGAACTTACCCTAGTCAACTCATTCTCCAAAAAATCATCAAGTTGAACAAGAAGAAGAAGAAAGAGTCGACCAACCCTCTCCTAGAACGCAACAAGGTTTCCTCCAATTTCATCCCCGAAATCGAAAGATTTCTCCATGAAATTTGTCACCAGGTATGTGGGATTTCACTAGTAGGTTCCTTTCACCCATAAGGTCCCTAAAATTCAGTCAGATTCTTGTTTCCCTTTATCATGTTTAGACATAGGGTTTCTAGAACTGTAGAATATTATTGTGATTTAGCTGTTAGACTAATCCAAATCAGATTATCATGTTTTCATGGAATTGCTGCTTAGTTCTTGCATGAAACTCAGAACCCTAGTTGTGTAGATTCGTTTAGTTCATGAATTACACTTTCTAGGTCAGTTTATTCAGCTATACATGCCTCAGTAAGGAATGGTTGATTATCAGTATATTAATGTTGCATTTTTGGTTAGCATGTTAGTATTTTGAGCAATTCAGTATTACAGAAATCCAGTTATAATGTGTTACTTACATAATCAGTTGGGAGTAGGCTTAATATCGAGTGGACTAAGGGTCAGTCACCCTCATAGTCCCAGAACTACGTGCCCCTGTAGGATAAGTCCCCTCTATGGGTAACATATTTAGTGATCACGCCAGTTATGCCTTTATACCCCTGACAAGGTATATTGGGTCCTCTCGATGGGGCGATAGATCAGAGTCCACAGATACCTCTCGTGGTTTTATGTCTGTTAACTGTAGCTCCCATAGTCAGATTCTAGTGCATTGACCAGGTTTGCAGTTATAATTCAGTATTCAGTCTCATCATGTGATGAACTTGGTCATTGCATTCAGTTAGTTTAGTATTCAGTATATTTCAGTATTTACTTCATCTTCAGATTATATCATTGCTCGTATTGCTTTGTTCTGTTATGTATATGTTATTCAACTTATCCTATCCTGCATGCTCAGTACCTTTCAAGTACTGACACATACTCTGCGCTAAATCTTCTCATGATGTAGGTTCATGTCCTCAACATTCAGATCACGCATAGATCGATTCCTGATCTCCAGTTCAGTAGCATCAGTGGTGAGTCCTCATACTTCGAGGACGATTGACATGTTATCTTTCTATTTCTAGTCTTTCAGTTTCAATTTTGCTAAAAGTTAGCTGGGGGCATGTCCCAGCAGCTATAGTCAGTTAAAGGCTTTTATTCTGACATAGTTAGATTCAGTTTTAGTTAACTTTGATCTTTCAGTTGACGTTGAACTCAGCTTTGTATATCCAGATTTAGAATGGTCATTCCCCATCATTTCCCTTTATGTCATGTTTTAAGCTTCCGCATAAAATTTTCTTATTTTAGTTATCTTAATATGCTTATTTTATGCCAGCAGGGTTAGCTTGGGGTCACTCATGATCCTAGGTCCCATGTCCATGTCCTTGGGGTAGCTTCAGGGCATGACATGATTATAGTTCCCATCACGAATATAGTTCCCTTCGCGATTATAGCTACTATAGTTCCGACCTTGATTTCCTTGACCTTGGCGCCAATTATCCTGATTGGATGCTTGGGTGTTGGTCTTGAAACACCCTGCTTGATCATTCAATATATTTACATCCTTCTCATATACATATTCATCAGTCGTTGGTGCTCTGGTCTGATAGTTCACTGCATTCACTTTCTCAGCATTTGCACACACGTGTTTCAATACTAAGCTAACCTCTATCCTCAGCTGTGCCATCTCCTCCTGAATGTCATCATAGGACTAATTTTGTACTGCTTGTATCGAAAAAGTGCTATTTGTTCTAACCAAAGTTCTAGTATTCCATGCCTTATTATTCTTGGATATTTTTCCAAGTTTCTCAACAATCTCCTTAAATGTATTAGCCCTATAAGAACATCTAGCAATAGTATCCAATACAACTTTCACATTATCATCCATCCCTCTGTAGAAGTACTCCTTAAGTGACTCATCATCAATGCGGTAGTTTGGTACATTTCTCATGAACCCTATAAAGATATCGAAAGAATCATTGACCGACTCTCCATGTAAAGCGACAAAGTTGTTAAGTTTATCTTTTAGCTTCAACTTCTTTGAAAAAGTAAAGTATTTGCTCCAAGAACACCCTATGCTATCCCATCCATGTGGTAATTGAGTTATATGGGAGCTCAAATAGTCACACGGTAACATCTCTTGTCAATGATAGTGGGAACACACGTAAACCGATCACATCTGTATCTAAGTCTGGCCTTCCGACACTGCTCTTACATACGCTGATGACTTTACTCAGATGAACATATGGGTCTTCAGATTAGCAAACCATGGAATAACCCTCTAGATGTAAGAATTTGCATCATACTGCTAGTAACCATAAACATAAGCCCGGTTGTAGTGAGGGAACAACTATGGTACTTGTTGATCTCACATCATTATGATCAACCTTGTAATTATCATGTACATCAGGTGCATGTTGTTTTTCACTATTTCAGCATTGTCAAAGTGAGGGTTATCCTAGACATTTCTAGGTACTTCCACTACTCCCGTACATTGGACTCTAATAACATCCCCATGACCCTCTCTGATTGGGTCACCATTTAGTCCCAGATTTTGACCTCTTTCTGTCATTCTTCACAAAGTTCTTCTTAATGCAGGATCGTAGGAAGTCAGGGGATTGCCTTGACTCCGTGTACTTGGCATATATTGAAAATAAGACCTGTAGAAAACAAAATGCAAAATTAAATTAGGAAATAATTAACTAAAGTGCAATAACAAAATTAGTTTAATCTAAAAGCCTCATTCCCTGACAGTGGTGCCAAAATTTGATATGCCCAAATTTTACCTTCGTAGAAAAGTATAAGCGGTCATTGTCAAATAAAGAATCTAACTGAAGTTAGGGTCGATCTCACGAAGAATATGGTCTAGACATAAGCCAATTTACAGTTGATTGTACGTTTAGTCAGATTATTTTCATAAAAGGGGGATTTGTAACATAAAATAACAATTGATTGATTTAGAATAACAAGTAACAAGTAACATGATTCACAGTTTGTAATAATAATATGAGATAAAACTAGGGCACATGTGTTCTCCACAAGTTATTGACGCAGTAATCCTAATAATAGTAACTCTTTCCTAGTGCTTAACATGTAATGTCGGTAAATTAGGTATCTCCTAAGTGATTGGTTGTCCAAGTAGGGAATTTCACCACACAACTTTGTCGGTCTATGGATGTATGCTTTACTAACCTTTACCGTTGACCCCAGATTAGCCCTCCCATATGTAGGTTAGGGTATTAGATAATGTATTATCAATGCTAAATCTCTGTTGTTTAATCTCTTTCTCATTCCTTAATTCCTTGGTCGGACAAGTAGGAGTGACGCGAGTTCTAACGTTGTTCATATATAAAGCTTAGTAGTCGTGAGTCTTGGTTCTTAGCGAAGTGCTATGCGCTATATTACATACGATGATTTAGATCACCAAAAAGGAATTCCCGTTAAAAAGCATTCAAAATGAAGATATTAACAATACATGCATGAACACTATTCTAGAATTACTTAGTTATTAGTTTTATGTAGTTAATTGCTCATGGTTCCCACCACCCTAGTTGTGGATTTAGTTACTTATGCTTGTGTGATCACAACTCATAACAGGGTTAGTAGAATAAATCATGAACTTACAATTAGAATAGATGAAATTTAGAATCTTGAATTGAAGAAAAAAAGCAAATTTTATAAACCAACACTCCAAGACTTAAATGCCAAAAGTGGTTACAAAATAATTCTCACAGCCAAAAGTAGGTATCTCAAAAGGTCTAACAACTCAAAAATGAAAAATACAATTAATATTTATAGAAACTAAATCCTAAATAACGTAGTAAAAGGAAATCTAAGGAAATTCAGTTTGAGTAATGTCATTTATGGTTTGGCACCTATGACTCGTAGGTTCTCCTACGGTTTGTAGGTTGCCTCCGTCAGTAAAAAAATAGTCTTTCATCTGGAGAGTACTTTTTACGAGCTTGATCTACGGCTCGTAGATCTTGGTACAACCCGTCTTGTTCAACGGTCATTCACGTACTTGAGCTCATCCTCTCTAAACTTTTCTACGACTCACTATGTACGACTCGTCAATTGTCTTCCATCATTTGATACTTAGCTTCAAATATCAGAACTTCAACCTACGACTTACTCATACGGCTCGTAGGTCAAATCGTACTTAAAAAAAAATCCCTACTGCTACAACACTTTAGCACCAACTGGTCCAAAAGCTATTTCCTGCAAAATCCAAAAAAAACACCATCACATTTCCTAACAAAATGCCTAAGACTTATGAAAATTCTAAGTTTAATGCATCGAAAATACCATAAATTCATGTTACATCAACAAACAACATACCTCAATTAGTAAGGCTGATTCTTGCCTTCTTGTTCTAAATCTCTGTCATAGTTCAAAATTCACATGGTAACTCAAAATTATTTCTGTTGTTTCTATCTCTAGCTCTCACTTATTTATAGTCAAGGAACCCTTATTTTACGCTTTTGATGTGACGCCTAATTATCACTTGATTAAGTTGTTTACTGGGCTTGTCATTGCAAGACACATTAATCTGTATAAGTGAGCTTTTCATAAAATATCTTATATTTCATGTCAAATTAAACAACATCACATAAATTGAGATGAAATAAATATTTTTTTTTGACATTGTTATAAGTTGTAATAAATTCATACCAAACAATAGGTGAAAATATATTTTAAATAAAAAAATAGAAGATTCAAGGGTTCACACTTTACATCATTCTCATTCTTTTGAAACTAAAGAATGATTCTAATGTCATAAAATGCACAAAATATTTATCCAATTTAGTCTGAAGATTTTTGTTTTTGTACTATTTGTAAGTGATATTACTTGTCACGACCCCAAAATTGAGGTCTTTATGACACACACCCTGAGAACCCAATTTTTTGTTTAAGCCAAATGAAATACATACGAGACTTTCAAAGAGAAGTTAGACCACAACCAAATAGAAATGAAAAACAACAAAGAAGTTCCCAAAACTTGGTATCATAAGCATACAAAGCATCTAATACATCTTAAGAATCTATAATACATTCAATTCTTCGACAAGAAAGTAAGGCTATAAATTATTGATGAAGACCGATGAGAATTCGGAAAGCAGGATCTCACCGTAACTCCGAATGGGAAGAAATTGTTAATCGATCAACAACTATGAAGATCGCCCTAGCTAGGATCTGTATCAAGAAAATAACAGAATTAGGGGTGAGTACAATCCACATGTACTCAGTAGGTTAAACCGATTGAGTATAAGAAACTAATCAAACTTAAAAATAAACTATGAAACACTTCTAAGTGCATACAAAAAAGTACCATTCCGGCATCGGTGCCGCCAATTTATATAATAACGGCATGAATAACGTAAACACATAAGGCTATAGATAATACTCATATCAACACATAAGTAAGTTGCACAATATGACAAAGTTGGCCAATGCAATGTAATGAGATGATGAAATGATGTGGTGGAATCAAGGCCAACACACAACTTGTCGTACACACCTTTCCGAGCTTTAGCTTACATACAAGGATCCACAGGGGACTCGCAGTCCATATAGCAATCTCAAAATCTCAATTTTCATAAACTTGCCACCTAGATCATGGACAAGAATAAATTTATGGTGTCTCATTTTCTTTCTCAAAAATAGTATTTCTCCACTTTCTCATATTCATTTGAACAATGGTATGTTGAATGAGGATGAATGTATCAACGACGTAATAAATTAATCATGGATTTGAATAGTACTGAGTACCCAAACACAATAAGTCATGAAACACATCCTCATGTGATAGGGATAGTAGATGAATCCATTTGAAGTCAGTCTTTACCACTTAAAAAACTTTTCCTTCATTTTAAGATGATCAAATAAAGATTCAAGCCCCTAACTCGGGCATCTCAATGTCAACATATTAAAATAGTCAACAAAACCCCTCTCTCGGGTAAATCCTCAAAGATCACAAGTTCTCTAAGAAAATTAAGGGTATACCACATGCTAAGAATCACAAACAAGCCTTACACAAGATAAATAAGAAAGTCAACTCTTATTAACCTCTAAATCTTATGCTACAACTCATTTCATAGTTGTCGAAACTTCACTCAAACAATTTTATCGGAGTTCTTCCTCTACCAAACGATCACCGAAATGATCCCTAACTATCAAAAGTGGAAAAGGTTCTTCAAAAGGAGTGAAATGATACCCATAATCAGAAGATTAGGAATTGGGGGTAAAATTGTCCAAAAGTCTCTTTAAGAATTGGAAGATTAAAATCAAATTTTTATTTGAAAAAACATATTCTACAAGCCAAGAGGAATTTGTGGTTGAAAACCACATTAAAAACAAGCAAGGAATAATTTCCAAATCAAGAAATTACTAATTTTCCAACTTTAGTATAAAACCCCAAAAACCCACATTGAAATCATAATTTAAAGATGTTTTTGGAAGAAAAAAAATTGAAGAAATTGATAGGGGAAGATTACCCACACGAGTTTACTCAACCAAAGCTCCTATGATCGCCTCTGCTAAGCTGTCAAAAGAGTGGAAATGGTGGAATATGAAAAATGGAAAGAATTCCCGAATATACACTGACAAGTCTGTAAAATGGGGCCAGCGAACGCATCCCACTATGTAGTTAAAGCTCGCGAACGCGGGAATAGTGCCATGATCATGGAGCACTATTCACCTACGAATGAGCCTAAGCCCCTCGCGAATGTTGTGCTCCTGTTTCCCGCTCTTCGTGAATGTGATCCCCTTGCACCAGATACAAGAAAATAGGAAAGGCAAGGATCTAAGTCTTTGAACGTACCCTCAAAAATTGTTCGGGATTTGCTTAAATTAAACTGGACATTCTACCCTATTAAATTTAACATTTCGGACTCAATTGAATTATCGGATCTCCGAAAAGAGGTCAAATGAAGGAAACACTCACCTAGACCTCTCTTAAGGCTTAAATCTCAACTCTCCACTTAAACGCCCAAAACTCAACCCAAGGCCTCAGAATCCCGACCAACCATCTAGCTCAAACTTGTCCTTTCGGACGCAATGGAAAAAATGGAATTTCCATCTGACACTCAAATCTCTAAATGTTGACCAAAGTCAACTATATCACTATAATTCAACTCAAAAGGCTCCAAATCACCAAAATCCTAACCATTTTCATTAGGGATCACACTTACCATTCCACAACACAAACTAAGCATGAAAAACACTAAAGGAAAGGGTAAAATGGTCATTTTACCAATAAAAATAATTTCACAAGAAATGAGACTTTACACTATCAACCACTAAAATAAGCGTTCATCCTCGAATGAAAGGTCAAATTAAGTACCCAAAAGGGTAAAAAGGTTAAGGTATCTACGAAATATATTGAATTCTACCTCCCAAGTCTCCTCCTCAACATATCGGTGTCTCCACTACACCTTCACTGAGTCAATATGCTTGGATCTCAACTGTCTAGTCTTTCTATCCAACATAGCAATCGACTCCTCCTCAAAGGACAAATCCTGATCCAAATAAATGAAATTCCACTGAATCACTTGAGAATCATCGTGATGGTATCCCTTAAGTATCGAGACATGAAACACGGGATGGACTGCTAAAAGGTTTGGAGGCAAGGCCAACCTATATGCTACCGCTCCAAGCATCTCTAAAATTTTAAAAGGCCTAATGAATCGTGGACTGGGCTTCCTTTCTTCCCAAATCTCATCACACCCTTACTGGGTGACACCTTAAGCAAAACTCACTCACCAATAGCAAACAATACATCCCAAACATGCTTATTTGCATAGCTCTTTTGCCTACTCTGTGTGGTCACAAGGCTTTGCGTAATCAACCTCACTTTATCCATGGAGTCTCTCAACAAAAAGTGCCCCAAGGTCGTACTCCAAATGAATCAAACAATTCAACGAGAGATCTACACCTCTTCCCATAAAAAGCCTCAAATGGTGCAATTTGAATGCTGGAATGGTAATTTTTGTTATAAGAAAACTTCACAAGAGGTAGGGATTGGTCCTAATGACCACCAAAGTCCATGACGTAAGCCTGGAACATATCCTCAAGAACTTAAATAGTCCGCTCAAACTGACCATTGATCTAAGGATGGAAAACGACACTTAACGATCAAGCTTGGTGCCTATCTACTCTTGCATAGAACTCCAAAAATCAGAGGTGAGTTGCGCACCTCTATCAGACATAATACAAATAGGCACACTATGGAACCAAACAATCTCGCGAATGTAAATCCTAGCCAATTGCTCCGCGTTCTAGTTAGTATTCATGGGATGAAATGAGCCAATTTGGTCAACCAGTCCACAATCACCCAAACAAAATCAAACTTACCCAAAGTTAAGGGTAACCTAGTCACAAAGTCCAAAGTGATATGCTCCCACTTCCACTCAGGAATGGGCATCCTTTGCATCGTACCAACGAGTCTTTAATGCTCATACTTCACTTGCTGAGAGTTCAAACACTTGGCCACAACATCCACATTATCTCTGTTCATACCACACCACCAATAATGTTGCTTTAGATCATGATACATTTTTGCTGCCCCAGGTGAATATAGTATTTAGAATAATGAGCCTTCTCTAATATCATACGCACCTAACCACCAAATTTAGGAACACAAATACATCCACAAATCCCCAAAACTCCCTTAGGATCAAGAAAAGCCCACTTAGCTTCACCTTTCAACACTTTGTACTGTATCATTCTCAACTTATCATCCTCAAACTAGTGGGCACGAATATGATCCATCAATGTAGACCTAGCTTCAACAAAGGATAAAACACGGTGAAATGTAGAAATATCAAGTTGGACCAACTATCTAGAAAACAACTAAACCTCTAATGACAAAAGTCTCTCATCTGCCTTAAGAAAGGGTAAGCTACCCATACTAGGTGCCTTCCCACTCAAAGCATCCGCTACCACATTTTCCTTTCTCGAATGACAAATAAGGTGATGTCATAGTCCTTCAACAATTCCAACCATCTACGTTGCATGATGCTCAAATTCGGCTGCGATAAGAGATACTTAAGGATATGATGATTGATAAAGACTTCACAATGTACACCATAGAGATAATGCCTCCATAACTTCAAAACAAAGGCAACCACTACTAGCTTCAAATCATGAGTAGGGTACTTCTTCTCATCCACCTTCAGTTGTCAAGAAGCATAGGCTATGACTCTACCCTTTTGCATTAATGTACTACCTAGAGCAAAACCCAAAGCATAAGAAAATACAACAACTGCCACACCCTCCTCAAGTAATGCTAAAATAGGTGGTGAGGTCAATAACTCCTTGAGCTTTTGAAAACTTGCCTCACACTAACTAGTCCACTGAAATACCATTGTATTCTTAGTCAACTTACTCAACATAGCTATGATAGAAGAGAAACTCTAAAAAAATCGATTATAATAACCCACTAACCTGATGTAACTCTGAATCTCAATAGAAGAAGTAGGTATCGCCTAATCATGAACTACTGCAACCTTAACCATATCAAACATAATACCTTCATTTGTAACCACATGACCCAAGAGAGCTACAGACTCAAGATAAAACTCGCACTTGGAGAAATTTTCATACAATTTCTCCTCTCTCAATCTCTAAAGCACAGTCCTTAAGTGAGGAACGTGATCGGTGTCATTCTTGGAATTAACTAAGATGTTATCAATAAACACAATCATAAAAGAATCTAAATAAGGTCAAAATACTTGGTTTATCAACTCCATAAAAGTGGTCGGGGTATTAGTCATTCCAAAGGACATACCGACAAACTCATAATGCCCAAAACGAGTCTTGAATGTAGTCTTCAGGATATTAGAATCCCAAACGTTCAGCTGATGGTAGCTCAACCTCAAGTCAATCTTGGAGAATACTGACTCATCCTACAGCTGATCAAACAAATCATCGATACACCGAAGAGGATACTTATTCTTTACCATAGCCTTGTTCAACCATCAATAATTGATACACATCCACATACTACCATCCTTCTTATTCATAAATAAGATCTATGTGCCCCACGGTGAAACCTTAGGCCAAATAAACCTTTCCCTTTCTACAACGAGTCCTCTAATTGTGCCTTCAAATTCTTCAACTCCATCAGAGCCATCCGATAAGGAGAGGTAGAAATGGGCTTAGTGCCCGGGTCCAAGTCAAACACAAAATCAATGTCACAATCCAAAGTAACACCTCCTAAGTCAATAGGAAACACATCCATGAACTCTCTCACCACTCCTGTGGTCTCTAAAAGAGATGGAACTTTGGTAAGATTACAAATATGGGCCAAATAAGATATACAACTCTGACCAATCATACAGTGGGCACAAAGAGAAATATCACTCCCTTCAAATATGAACTCAGAGTACCTTTCCACACTAATCGAGGTAAACTGGGTAAGCTTAAGTCATAATATTAGCATAACAACCCAGGATCACATGGTACGCAGAGAACCAATCCATACCCAATATCACGTCAAAATGAAGCATATCAAGTAAAATCAATTTTTCCTGAGTCTCACTATAAAAAATGTCACTAAACACCCGGTACACCCAATCTACCACTAAAGAATCACCTATCGGGGTAGAGATACTAATAGGCACAACAAGGGGCTGACACATATGATCAATATCTGCAACAAAATAAGTAAACACATAAAAGTAGGTCGACCTAGGATCAATAATACTGTAATAGAGCGATGATAGACTGGGATGGTACTTATGATAACTGCATCTGAGGTCTCTCCCTCAAATCTACCCGATATAAAATAGAACTAAATTTGATAACCACTAGTCTGAGGGATACCACAAGCATTGTATGAGCTCCACCCTTTGTACCTTTTGTACCACCCTAGCACCCTTCGAAAAACCTCATGTCACTGGAGCTAGTGTAGAATGAACAATCTATGATCCTGACTGGATAGTAGAAGGAGCATGTCTTGGGCAATCCTTTACCCTATGTCCAAACTCCTCACAAAAATAAACAACTAAGAGGACCTGAACCCTGTCGAGTGTAACCAGAAGAGTCTATAACCCCCTCTTTGACCTGAAGATCCACTATATGTACCCTAACCAGTCTGGTTAGGCATGGGTCCACCAATACCATCTGTATTCTAAATCGTAGCCTACACTAGTCTACCCTGATAACTCTATTAGCCCTGGCCTAATAATCCCTGCCTCTGGATGAATGACCGATGAACTCACCTTTGCAACAAAACCTCGTGGTGCCACTACCCTTTCTATCATGTCGTATACTCTCAAGCATCCTAGTATGATCAATACTACTCTAGAACGTACCACCTGATAATAAAAGAGAGGTTGTGGACTCCTAGAGATAACTGGCAAACCCCTTTACCAACTTACAAATCCGCTCAAGTTCTATATGGATATCCGACATGGCATAACGAGAAAATGGGCCTAATGGGCTTCGTACTCAGAAACTATTAAGGAACCTTTTTCCAATATCAAACTCATCCCTACACTACTCTTAAAGGCTATATTGCACAAACCTCTCAAGCAACACCTCAGTAAATTTCTCCCAACCCTTCATAGGAGAACAAGTAGGTTTGTGAGCAAGAATTGATCTCCACCACTCCTAGGCCACTCCCAAAATTGGTAAGAGGTATAAGACACTTCAGGCTCGTTTGGTGTGAGGTATAATAACAAATAGTCCCGGGATTAAATTATAGTACCGCTTATTTTGTTGTTTGGTTGGCAAGTTCGGGATAACTTATCCCGGGATTAATAATTAGTATCGGGATAAGTTATCCCTCTCCTTGGGTGGTATAGTAATCCCGGGATAACTTATCCCGGGATAAAATAGGTAAATGACAAAAATGTCTCTTTCAACCCTTTTGTTATATCACTTTTTACATTAATGAAGGGCATTTTTGTAAACAAATAAATTGTTCTTAAAATTTATTATTTTGAATACAACAAACCAAACACTCAATAAAAAATAATCCCAACACAACTTATCCCATCATAACTAATCCCAACATAACTTATCCCAACATAACTTATCCCATCATAACTCATTTTCAAACCAAACGACCCCTTCATGTGCCTTTAATATACCTAGGTTGAACAATGTGTCCTGACACTCAATCAAGAAGTCATAAGATTTGTCTCTAGCCATGCCATCAAACTTGGGAGGTGCCAAATCTAACAAATCTATCAAAGCTCTTCTGCTCAGCAACTGACATTGTTGCACTAGCAGAAACAAGTGGACTTGCAAATCTCATAGGTGCAATAGAAGGTACTAAAGAAGAACTATGGGTATGCAATCCCATACTAAGTCCCTAAACTGGCAGTGTAGCACCAACTGCAAACTCTCAAAGATCGCCAGTTATTCTCTAAGTTTAGAAAATGCGAATTCTGGTTACATTCGATAGCTTTCCTTCGACAGCTTTAAGTCGGGGTCATTTTTGTCTTTTCCCCTATCCGTTGGGCACTTAAACTCCGTCATTTAGTGCCTAAATTACGTCGTTTTACTCAGTCTAAGCCTAATAATCTAGTCAGACAATAACCACAACCCTCATTTTCCAAAAATCACCCAACTTAGAGCGAAAAGAAAAGAAAGAGGCGACCAACTCTCCCAAGAACAAGCAGAAGCGTTCTTTGAAGTTCATCCTCGAAATCCAAAGGATTTCTCCGTAGATTTCATCACCAGGTTTGTGGGATTTCACTTGTGGGTTCCTTTCACCCATTAGGTCCCTATAATTTAGTTACTTCTTCATATTCTCATAAACTATTCACATGTAGGATTTCTAAATTTTCAAGATTTATTGTGATTATGGTTCCTTTGATCTAAATAACTAGTTTCTTGATCATTTAGTATATTTCCATGCATAGCACTAAGAACCCTATGTTTGTAAATTTATCCTAGTTCATGAATTATACTTGCTAGGCCAATCAGACAGAAATTCATGCTTCAGATTTCGATGTAATATTCTCAGTATATAAATGTTGCACTCTAAGTTAGCATGTCAGTGTTTAAGATATTCAGTATTTAGTGTATTTTAGCTTCATTAATATTCAGTTGGGAGTAGGCTTATCACCTAGTTGGACTAGGGTTCATCATACCCTCAAAGTTCCAGAACTACTTGCCCACGTAGGTTTATAAGTCCCCTCGGTTGGGCATCAGATTCAGTGATCACTCCACAGTCATGTCTCTATACCCCTGGCAAGGTATATTGGGTCCTCTCGATAAGACGTATACATTAGACTCAATGTTTAGCTCACATGGTTTATGTTAGTTTATAGTAGCTCCCACTATTAAACTCTTAGTGCATTGACCAGGTTTTCAACATTTACTTCAGTAATTTGTCAGTATGTTATCTTAATGTTTAGCACTGGGTCATTGCATTCAGTTCAATTTTTAGCTATACTTTAATACATATTTATATCCTTGTTCAGATTATATCATTGCTCAGTCATGCATTGTTCAGCTTATATACTTTATTCAGCTTAGCATATCTATATCATGCATACTTAGTACATTCCAAGTACTGACGCATATTTTTCGCTACATCGTTTCATGATGTAGGTTCAGGAACTCAGCATCCAGATCATGCTTAGTTCGATTCTCAGCCCGACTTCAGCAACTTCAGTGGTGAGTCTCATACTTTGAGGACAATAAACATGCTTTTATCTTTTAGTCATTATTTTTAGTTTCTGTCTTACAAGAGTTTTTTGGGGGCATGTCCCAACAACTACATTCAATTAGAGGCTTTTTAAACATAGCAGTATATTCAGCTAGAGTTTTTAATTGTTGTTTCAATCATCACGAAGCTCTTATTATATTATGTATATTCAGCCCAGTTGTGTTTTCCCCATTTTAGATATCCACTGTTTTTAGCTTCCGCATAGTATATGATTTACTTAGTTATATTTCCACCATGCTTGATATATGCCAGACTCAAGGTTAGCTTGGGGTCACTCGTAATCTGTCAACACCCAAGGGTACCCACTAGATGTAACATGGCGTATAGGACCCCGAAGGACCCCATACAAGCTACTTAGCATTCATAACATAAGAAATAGAACAATAGAAGAAAAAAACATTTTCAAGTCCAATAGTTTTATAAAATAAAGCAGAAGTCAAACACTTGTCCCATCATAGCCATCTAATGTAATAGAATGAAATTGAGCCTAGCCTATACATCATGTCCAAAAGTGAAATACAAGAAAAGGAACTAAAACAAAGAAAGTCTTTCCTCGAAGCATGCGGACTCACCAAGGCTCGGAAATATCTCAAGTCAACCACTAGCCACGAAACTGCTGATCAAGACTGTCGGACCCTACATTTGGGGAAATGTAGACAATGGTATGTGTTAGTACAAAACAATGTACCAAGTATGATAGCTATGCGTAAAAGATTTAAATCATGCTAAAAAGGGACATTTCATTTCATGACATGCAATTGACCAAACTAAAACATGATATAAGAGAGCTTCCATCTCATTATCCTCTTTGTGTTAAGCATAAATCCCATGGAATAGTCATTTCTTACTTGACCTTATTATCCATGGAAAGGCACATCATCTTGCCAATCCAAGCTAAGTCATCATCCATGGAAAGGTATCCTAGGATAACCAATCCAAACTAAGGCATCATCCATGGAAAAGTATCCTAGGATAACCAATCCAAGGAATTAGGAACTACATCTAGCAACCTAATATTCATGAAACTTTAAAATTACTCTTGTTCAATGAGGAACTACCTTCTCCAAGCTAAAAGCATGCTCAACACAATCTCATGGATCCCATATGCAATTCGTTCTAAAAAAGCATAGCTAAAGCATGTTCAACAACTCATCTCATGAAGTCTATAGGCAACTCATACTCAATGCACAACAACATGAGGAAAATCAATCATGTAAATTCATTTTCCGTCAAAATACAAATATTTCATGAACATGCATAACATAAAGAAATGATGGAAACACATAAAACACATGACTCCAAAACAAAGGACAAATCAAGAGGAACTCATTACCTCAAGCTAGAGTAGGAGTAGATGGAAAAAGATGAGGATATCGGGATGTCATAACGGCCTCGGCCTCCCAAGTAGCACCCTCAACTGAATGATTCCTCCATAATAATTTCACGGAAGTAACATTCTTGTTTCTCAACTTCTTAACTTGTCGGTCTAAAAGTCTCAACCGAAACTTCCTCATAAGAAAGACTTTCATCAACTCCCAACCCTTCTAAGGGAACTATGGATATCTGATCTCCAATACACTTCTTACGCATAGAGACATGAAAAACCGGATGCACCGATGCCAACTCATTTGGCAAATCTAGTTCATAAGCAATCTTACCAACACGTCTCAAAATATAATATGGGCCTACATATAGGGGACTAAGCTTCCCTTTCTTACCAAACCTCATTACACCCTTCATGGGTGAGATTTTCAAGTAAACCCAATCATTAATATCAAACTCAAGATCTGTTCTTCTCACATCGGCAAATGACTTTTGCTGATTTTGAGCCGTTTTCAACATTTCTCTTATAAGCTAAACTTTCTCTATGGCCTCATGTACTAACTCGGGACCTATTAGGGAAACCTCACCCAACTCAAACCAACCTATGGGAGATCTACACCTCTTACCATATAGGGCCTCAAATGGAGCAATATCGATACTTGAGTGATAGCTATTGTTATAAACAAATTCAATCAATGGCAAATGGTCATCCCAATTACCCTTAAAATCAATCACACAAACTCTCAACATATCTTCCAAAGTTTGGATAGTACACTCTTCTTGCCCATCAATTTGGGATGAAAGGCCGTACTAAGCTTAACAAGAGTACTAAGACCCTTTTGGAATGACTTCCAAAATTGAGAAGTGCATTGGGTACCACGATCGGAAATAATGGACAAAGGCACTCCATGCAACTTTACCATTTCTCTCAAGTACATTCTGGCATAGTCCTCCGCCAAATAATAAATCTTGACGAGAAGGAAATGAGTCAATTTCATCATCCGATCTACTATCACCCAAATCGAATCATGTTGTCGCTGGGTGCAAGGCAAACCAATAAAGTCCATGTTCAAATCTTCCCACTTCCAAGTAGGAATGCTAATATCTTAGGACAAACCTCCCAATTTCTGATGCTCAACCTTTACTTGATGGCAATTTGAATACTTATCCACAAATCCTGCAATATCATTCTCCATCCCATTCCACCAATAGACCTCCCATAAATCACGGTACATTTTGGTGGCCCTCGGGTGAATGGAATACCACGAACTATGGGCTTCTGACAAGATTTGTTCCCTCAAGTCATCAATATTCAAAACACATAAACGACCCTGATATCTAAGTACACCATCTCCCCTTTTTGGAGAAAGCCTCAACAGATTTCTTAAGCACCACTTTTTTCAATTCTACCAAAATTGGATCAAGACCTTGCTTGGCTTTCACATCCGCCACAAAAGACGATTCGAAACCATTGTAAACCATAACACCACCTTGGTGGAGTCCACTAATTGAACACCTAATCGGGGTAATCTATGAACATCTTGAACCAACTGTTTATTTTCTTCTTCAATATGAGCATCACTACTCATAGATAACCGACTAAGAGCATCCACTACTACATTAGCTTTACCAGGGTGATAAAGAACACTCATGTCACAATCCTTCAATAACTCAAGCCACCTTCTTTGGCGAAGATTTAGATCTTTTTTATTAAACACATATTGCAAACTCTTGTGGTTGGTAAACACATCTACATGCACACCATACAATTAGTGCCTCAAAATCTTTCAGGAAAAAACCACCGCCTCTAATTCAAGATCATGGGTCGGATAATTCTCCTCATGAATCTTAAGTTGCCTCGAGGAATAGACAATAACTTTCCCATTTTGCATAAGCACACATCCTAGCCCAATTCTCTAGGCTTCACAATAAACCACAAAACCATCCGTCCCTCTCAGTAAGGTCAACACGAGAGCGAAAGTAATTCTATCCTTCAACTCTTGAAAACACTTCTCACATGCTTCGAACCATATGAACTTAGCCTTCTTTTGAGTCAAAGCTATCAAAGGAGAGGCAATTAAAGAGAAACCCTCAACAAACCTTCTATAGTAACCGATTAAACCTAAGAAACTTCTAATATCCAAAGTAGTTAGAGGTCTAGGCCAACTCTTGACCGCATCCATCTTCTTAGGATCTACCTCAATACCCTTACTTGACACAATATGACCAAGGAAAACCAAAATTCACATTTGCTAAACTTTTCAAAGAGTTATTGGTCCTTAAGAATTTGCAACATGATCCTCAAATGATCAACATGCTCATTCTCACTTTTCGAATAGATCAAAATATCTTCAATGAACACAATCACAAACATGTCAAGGTATTGTCTAAACACCTTATTAATCAAATCCATAAACTCTGTTGGAGCATTTGTCAACTCAAACGACATTACCAAAACCTCATAATGACCATACCGAGTTCGAAAAGCTGTTTTCGGAATGTCATCTTCTTTCACCCTCAATTAGTGATAACCCGACCGAAGGTCAATCTTAGAGAAATAACTTGCTTCTTGAAGTTGGTCAAATAAATCATCTATCCTTGGAAAAGGATACTTATTCTTAATGGTCACCTTATTCAACTGACGATAGTCAACACATATAAGAAGAGAACCATCCGTCTTTGTAACAAACCAAAAGGGAACACCCCATGCAGAGATACTTGGTTGGATGAAACCCTTATCCAACAAACCTTTTGATTATTCTTTAAACTCCCTAATTAAAGTCTATCGGAGAGATTCGTTAAGGAGGAATATAAATAGGTTGTGTATCTGGGAGAAGGTCAATATTGAATTCTATTTCCCGCTCGGGAGGAATATTGGGTAGATCATGTGGGAACACTTCCGGAAACTCATTAACAATAGGACCGACTCAAGAGAAGGGGTTTCGGAATCTACATCCCTCACCCTAACTAGATGGTAAATGCAACCCGTAAAAATCATCTTTCTAGCTTTAAGATAAGAGACAAACTGGGAGGAATAGAATTTCCCCCTTTCCACTCTAAGACAGGCTCATTCGACAACTGAAACTTGACTACACGAGTTCTACAATCAATAGAAGCATAACGTAAGTACATCCAGTCCATACCAAGAATAACATCAAAGTCTAACATATCAATCTCTACCAAGTGAACAAGAGTAACTCTATGGGACAAGGAAACATGACACTTTCTATAGACCTTCATATCCACAATAGAATCACCAACAGGAGTAGAGACAATAAAAGGATCTAACAACATATCCGAAAGAACATCAAACCTCATAGCCACGACAGAACCCTATTATTCACCACGAGTCTGAAGTGCATAGAAACGGTTTTGCTTGGGAGCATTGGGACACAAACCACTAGGAGGAGCTTGTTTCCCTCTCTTCCTTTAACCATAAGCATCGGGCAATCCCTCATTTTGTGACCACTCTTACCACAACCAAAGCAACCATCTGTGTCGGCTAGGCACTTATCCTCATGCTTCCTTCCACACTTAGTATAAGTAGACCTAAGGAATGAAGATCCACTACCATTACCTCCTTGAGGCTTAGGGTTAGACACCCTATCTTTGTTGAACTTAGGAGGAGCATTGGAGGAACCTTGATCGGAAAATCTTTGTCGAATCTAGGACGATCATGTCCATCGGACCTTGTATAAGAGAAATTTCCATCACCGGTCTTAGCTCTCTCTGCCTCCCCAGGTTTTCCCTTAAGTTTCTTCACCTCAATTTTTTGTGCATGAACCATGAGACAAGAGATGTCCATGTCATTAATCAGCATGGCGGTACGACACTATTTAACCACCATTTCGGACACAACCGTAACAAACTTACTCATCTTAATCCTTGAATCAATAGCCATTGTTGGAGAATATTTGGACAATTGAGTGAACTTTGGAGAATATTCCCTCACAGTCATACTTCCTTGTTGGAGGTTAATGAACTCAAGCACCTTGGCTTCCCCCATCTCAAGGGCAAAGAACCTATCAAGAAAAGCGACCTTAAACTTCTCCCAATCAAGAGGACCCGCATCTTCCGGTCTCCCTTCCTTCCATTGGTTATAACATATTTGAGCCACACATTTTAGTTGATAAGCAGCCAACTCCGCCTTTTTCACCGGCGTCACTCCTATGATCATCAAAACCATATAGACCTCATCAATGAACTCTTGAGGATCTTCCTCAACTTTAGAATCATGAAACTCCAGTGAAGTCCCTCACTCTAGATGCCGTTGTACCCACATTTGGGTTC
Source organism: Solanum verrucosum (assembly GCF_900185275.1). Lineage (NCBI taxonomy): Eukaryota > Viridiplantae > Streptophyta > Magnoliopsida > Solanales > Solanaceae > Solanum > Solanum verrucosum. The sequence continues at coordinate 553,669 of NW_026020145.1, read as the reverse complement.
ATAGGAACCACAACCTCCCTATTGGCTTGGGCCGTCACAACTTGAGCCAACACTTGAAAAACACCCCTAAACTTCACATTAGTCACTTGCTTGGCCAAAGGATCGACCTGAATTTGAGGAGCTTGGGAAGAAGCTTCTTGTTCCTCATTTTCCCTCACATTCCTTCTAGCATAAGATCTTCGGGTAGCCATATCCTGAAGAACATCAAATAAGGATTAGGAGAGAGACTTTATAGAGTTAAATTTTATCGCACGACTTTAGAGTAATGAAAGAAGTGAAGTATCCTAAACATCTTGTGGACTCTCATTCATAAATATGGCATGCTTCACACTTATGAACAAGACTCTACTAGACGTGGCTTATGAGACATCCTCGGACAATTCTAAACTGTGTTCTCTGATTACCAAGTTTGTCACGACCCAGGGTACTCCCTAGATGTAACATGGTGTATAGGACCCCGAAGGACCCCATACAAGCCACTTAGCATTCTTAGCATAAGAAACATAAAAATAGAAGTAAAACAACATTTTCAAGTCCAATAGTTTATAAAAGAAAGCGAAAGTCTAAAATACTTGTCTCATCATAGCCATCTAATACAATAAAATGAAATTGGGCCTAGCCCATACATCATGTCCAAAAGTGAAATAGAAGAAAATGAGCTAAAACAATGAAAGTCCATCTTCGAAGCATGAGGACTCACCAAGACTCGAAAATATCTCAAGTCAACCACTAGCCACGAAACTAATGACCCTGACTGTCAGACCCTACATTTGGGGAAATGTAGGTAAGAGTATGCATTAGTACAAAACAATGTACCAAGTATGATAGCTATGCATAAAATATTTAAATCATGCTAAAAAGGGACATTTCATTTCATGACATGCAATTGACCAAGCTAAAACATGAGATAAGAGAGTTAGAAAACATAAGTCATAAAACCATGGTCAATGCAAGCTAACATCATCTTTAAAACCTTTGAACTCATATTCGATACTTCTTGAAGTAACCTTAGTTCATTATTAATGTAGGGGATTAACCTTAACCGACATAGAGACCATGTGAGCTATAACATGATCTCGGGTGTCTCCCACACCAAAAAGGGTTGTCCTACTTTCCAATGTACAACCATGAACTTCTAGCTTAAGTGGATCCACTAGCTAATGTCTAATTTTGTCAATCATCCTATGGGGGCACATATGTAAGGGATAAGGAGATTTCTTCAAGAAACCCGACCTCAACTCGGGAGAGCTTCCATCTCAATATCCTCTCGGCGCTAAGCTTAAATCACACGAAATAGTCATTTCTTACTTGACCTTATTATCCATGGAAAGGAACATCATCTTACGAATCCAAGCTAACTCATTATCCATGGAAAGGTATCCTAGGATAACCAATCCAAACTATTTTCATTAGGATAGCTCTTACTCTTTGATTCAATTAAGTGAGAAAGCCTTTCAACCTAAGAATCCTTATTATATGAGATAACGTTTCACATCTTACTCTTATGGGTACATGAGAAAATCCTTTCAGTAACAATTCATGATCATCATCATTAATACATTACTCTCAAATCATCCTTAAAACATTTGCATAGATTTCATAAGAAAATACATAAGTCCATAATTTACCTCGTTCAAAACCCACTTTCAATCATCAATACTTAGAAAACATGGGTTAGATATGGATTTCATCATAAATTCATGTAAAGCTAGCAATACATGCTTAATTTCATAAAACTTTTCCTTTACAATCAACATCCCACATCATATGATTCATAACTTGAAAACATGGGGGTTACATGGGTTCATGGGGAAATCATCATAAAATCATAGTATTACATAAATTCATGCATAAGAGATCACAATTCAATCATTTAAATTAACATTGAAGAAAATCCATGATAATTGAAGAAAACCCTAACTAAATTGGGGAATTCTACCTTTAGAAATAGAGGAATTTGGGAACGCCATGAATGGAAGAAATCCAAGGATGAAAATTATCATACCTAGAAGCCAAAAACTAATCTTCAATGGAGGAATTGAGGCTTGACCTTGATCCTAGCGTGAATCCTTTCTTCTTCTTCAAGTTTCTAGAGAGAGAAATATTTTGGAGGAGAAGAGTTTTGATTTTCTTTTAGATTTTTCAGAGAATGGGTCTTAAATTTGAGAAATTTGAGAGTAAAATACTTATATAGGTTTTTAGGTGAAGGGTAAAATGACGTAGTATTGAATTAAAATAATCTGAAAAGACACAAAGGACCTTGACTTATAACTGAAAGCACTACTCGTTGGGGCTCGTTGAAGGGCACTTGATGACTCACCAAATGAGCCCTTAGATTGCCTAATTTTATAGTAAGTCGACTTAGGAGCCAAACCAACTAGGCGGTGGAGAGGGAACTTTGGCGGTGCGAGGAACGGAATGGCGTGCCCAACTTGGCTCGCCTAGATTTCTAGAATGCAGGGCATCAGGGATCAAACCAAAAGGCGAGAAGGTTTCACTTGGTGGATCTCTAAGTGAGTCGGAGCTCGCACCCTACTTTGCCTATTCCGCTAAGGAAGTGAAAATTTTCCCCTTCTCTAAATTTGGGGTGTTATATAATCCTAGGTCCCGTGTTACGTCTAGGGTTAGCCTCGGGGTGTGACATGGCATGTGATCAATTTAATGTGCAGGCCACAATTACAATTTAAAATATATTTTTTTGATGAAATTGTCACTGCTTTAGTAGGGATTATTATAAAAAGTTTATGATCATTTTTTAAAAAAAAAAAAAAAATCTGTGAAATCGTTGCTGGGGTAGCGATTTTAATTTTAATTATTTTTGAAGAAATTGCTGCCAGGTAGCAATTTTCTTGAGGAAATATTACTTTTTGACGGAGTTAACGAGGTTAGAAATGCACAAGGATATCACTGATAGGGCAGCGATTTGTCCGTTTTGATTTTAAAAAATTAGTGGCCCTTTATGGATTTTGGAAGAAAAAAGTGACCCTTTTAACTTCAGACTCTAATTTTTTACATAATTAATGTTAAACAATTAGAAATAATCAAACAAATTATATGTGTCTAATTAAACTTTCATTGGTAGTCTTCATAGGTTGGATGAAGAAGTGATGATATGACCATCCCCATTAAATATGCACACAAAATATATACTATCTTCTTTCATGTAAAATAAGTTCTCAATTTTTTTCTAAAATTTTATCATTAATATTTTATGATGATATGTATTGTCTGACCCCAAAAATAAATGAGTCTATTATATTCTTTCGTGTCTAATTAGTGATGAGTTCGAGATTTGGACTCATTTAGAACTTTGTATATATAGATTTAGTGTCCTCAAATGCATTTTTTGTGCCAATAACTGATGTTAAATCCTTGATTTTCAGGAATATGGATTGAGGAACAAAGCAAGGACACTAATAGACAAAAAGAAACAAAATAGGCTTAAGAAATGAGGATGGGTGAGCCTAAATATCGGCAAGAGCACTCAGCGTGTCGCTGAGTGGCTTATCAAACCGCCTAAAGTTCTAGTGTGCCAAGCCCTGAAGGAAAGAACCAAGTTGGCGATGAAAAGGAGCAGTGGGCGGATCGCTGAGTGGTTCTGTGAAGCAAAGATTGATCTCCCAAAGTTACAGACCATGAGGATGTTGAATGCCAATGCAAAAGGGTGATGGAAGAGACCATACGGAGGCTCGTCAAGTGGTTCGGCGAGCCTGACATACTTCGCCGAATGGACTTTCGTAGCACATTTTTGGCAACTATAAATAGGATTTTGAACATTTTAGTTTAGTATCTTGTTTCTTATTTTTATCTTTTGAATCTATTATTAAGATTGGAGACATCTGAGACAATTTTCTCTAGAGTTCTTCCTTAGCTTTGAAGGATTGAAGAAATTCACTTTTGAAAATTTTGAAGTGAGTGTTCGAGATTCATCAAATTGGACGATTGTAAAGACGCAATCACTCTTACCTAGTTGATGGATAATCAATTTAGCAACTGTTTTTACCTTTTTATAATGTCTAGCTAAACCCCCAATTCTTGGGGTGTGATCATATGATTATGGGCTGATTTAGTTTTTGGGTAATGTTAATTGTTAGTTTAAATGCTATTTAAAAGTGAGTTTAATCATAAATTGTGGTTTAATTTAAGAATTGTAGTTGCAAATGCAGTTCTATGTTTGTGCTCTTGGCTTGCTCAAGAGAGGGCTTAGAACTAAGGTTTTTGATTAATGGGTTGTGGGTATTGGGTTGACTTGGGTTTAGCTCGAGAGAGTAAACCCTAAGCCAAATCTCACACATTCAGTTTGAAGAAGTGAATAGATTAAGGTGAGGGCTGCTCTTAATTTTCATGCTTGTTGATGTTCGAAAGAAATCACTTGATTCGGGGTAATTGTTCGAGGGAAAATTACCTCCCGTATAGTCTAGCATACTCACTAATATCTAGCTATTTTCTAATAGTTCAAATTTATCCATATGTCTATATTAGTTTATAATTGATCACATCCTAAGAATCAGTCTCTATATTGTTAATTCGTAATGTTTGTGACTGTTGTTTGTAGTTGATAATTAAAACCAAAATCCCCCATTAGACAATCGTGTCACCCCTTAATTTGAATGATGTCTTTATTCAATAATTTTATTCTTATGATTGATTTGACCACATTTACACTTCCTGATTAAATTTTAAAACACGTACTGCTCCCTGTGGGATTCGACCCCAACACATTTTGTTGGGTTTTATAATGATTTACAATCGTTGAACACCTAGATTAGATGAGGTGTGCTTGAAACGTTAAATCAAAATGGTGCTGCTGCTGGGGAGTGGTATTGTTTGAAATTCTTTTGGTGAAGTTGAATTGTATTCTTGTTAGTCATAGTTGAATCTACTTATTTTTAGTTTTGGTTTTTGTGTTGCTTGTTGAATAGAGGAATTAAGCATAAATGGTAGCTAAATGGGCCACCCTCCTTCGAAGATAATGATTCTTAGGGATAACATCTTAGATTTCAAGCGCTTGGAGGGTAAGCTACTCCATGAGACATGGCTGCGATTTAAGAAACTATTGCAGCAGTGTCCAAATCATGGAATCCCATATAGGATGATGCTAGAATGTTTCTATAGTGGCCCTGATTCTGTAAATAGAGGATTGGCTGATCAATTTTTGCTGGGTGGTATAGTACATCAATCCTATGCAATAGCATCCCTATTCCTCGATTGCATGACCATGATCAACAAGGATCCAGATAGGGACCAGAACTTGGCCAAAATAATGTCCCAACTAGATATCTTGGCCAAAAATATCGAGGAATTTGAAGTGCTGCACAAAAACAAAGTAGACTTCCTAGCAAATCAAAAAGTTAGTCAATGTGCAAACCACTCAAGGCCGGGTGGTAACCAAGAATGGAATAGAAGGGGAAAGAGGATAGGTACATTCCTCCCCATGAGTGCCAAAAGCCCAAGGATAATGAGAGTGGTCAAACAGAAAACATAATCTTATGTATTCTCCACAAAGTTGAACGATATGACAAAGTGTTGAAAGAGATAAAAGAGAATGTCTCAACTCTAAATTGGATGGTGACTTATCACTTCATCTCGATTACGCAATAGGAGACCCAAATGAGTCATATTTCATCCCATCTCAACTCAAGACAACAAAGAGGGTTGCCTAGTGACACTATGGCAAACCCCAAGAACAAAGCTTCAGTAGGCACTTACGTTGTGCCATGACGTTAACTAAGACACTTCTTGGGAGGCAACCCAAGTTTTTATTGCTTTGTGTTTGTTTTTGAATAATGGGTGTTGATGTTGCAGGTTGAAAAGTGGGATGTGTTGAAAATGTGAAGATTGGCGAGCCAAGAGTCCAGTCGGTGAGCCCGACTTGAACCATCGTTGGACTCAGGAAAATATCATGATGGAGTTTGAAAACTCGACGGGCCCATGGATAAGTCGGCCATCCCGACTTTGTCCGTCGTTTGGACCTCCAAATCAACTGGCGGTCCTTTAAAACTCAGCGAGGTAAATCATCACTCGGCGCATCGTCGAGTGGTTCGGCAAGGATGACTAATATCAACGAAGGGCCGCGAACTGAAAGGTTTTAAAAATGCCAAAGATTCAAAGTTTCAAATTATTTCATATTCCCTTGTTTTAGCCTCATACAATTACACCCACACTCTGTATTTTCCATATTTTTCTAGTTTTATCGCATTTTTCTCTTGATCTCGTGCTCGTAGTTGGAATACATTGCCGCCTAGCTTGATAAACTCGTATTTCAGCTTAAAGGTTGGTTTTCGAACCCCAAACTCTTAAATAGCGATTGAATTTGAACACATTTATTTAAATTGTGTTGATGTGTGCTGGACCTATCGTAGTTTCATAGTTGTGCTAAATTGCCTAAATTCTTGATTTCCCAAATTTTGTGATTTAAAATTGATCATAAATTGTTGGGTTGCGATATTTTGTTTTTGAGTCTAGCTAGGTGAAGTCTGAGTAACCCAAATTTAGCTAAATGACGTGCTTTGCCCAATAATAGAGCGTTTGACGTCATTCTTAAGGGCAAAAGTGGTCAAATGGTCAATTTTGGCCAAACTTGGGAAAGTCTGAGTACCCCGGTGGCATGGATCTAATGGGTCTTAGTTTAATTGAATGAGTGTGTGGTTTGATTTTGTTTTCGGGGGGTTGCAGGCTTGAATTTGGGAAACAGGGTTGAAATTTGACACGTTAAGGAATTCGGTAAACTGGGTCGATCTCGCTGAACCATTTGGCGGTTCGCCAACATCCCCTTTTATCGCCCTTAATTTTGTGTTTTGGCTAAGTTAGAGTTTGTAACTTTTGGTGAGAAGCCTGAGCTCGGCGAGTTCACTCGGTGACTCACCAAAAATCTCCCTTGATTGCCCTTTCTACCCCTTACCCCTAAAACATACTGTAACTTTTGGCAGGCTAGTCTGGGCTCGCCGATTGATGTCAACGATTCGCCAAAAGGCCTAACATATCACCGGCCTATCTTTCTTCTGGGATATTTTCAAGCCAGTCCTTTCGGCGAGCCTGATGGCGAATCACCGATAGGTTCGGCGAGTCTTTCTACAAACCTGTTATCTGTATTTTTCTTGGATTAATTCTAACGCTTTTTGGTGTGTATTGCAGATATGTCTAGGACCAACTTGGACGATGGTGGTATGACACCTCTCAAAAGAGCACGGGGTATCGTTATTAATGAGGGAGCAACAACTCCTTCTAGAAAAGGAAAGAAAACACCTTCAAAGGGAGGCAATGGGAAGAGCAAAGCGCCCGTAGCAGAAAGACCAGAGCACAACTCCGACAGTGATGGGGAGTTTGTTCTCTCTCAGGCCTTATTCTCAGAGCCTGAAGATGACCAGCCACTACAGGCCAGGCGGGCTGAAATATGTGCCCGAGTTTGTCATGATTTGTCTAGGATCCCAGAGGCTACCCCACCTGCTGATGATACAGTGCCAGCTCCGGTACGGATGGTGGTTCCAGCACCACCAGTTTAGGGTCCTCCTCCCCGGCTACTCAACAGGCTAAAGGCCGAGGGACTGAGGACTATTCTTGAAGAGAAGAGGTTGTCCACAGATGGTGTAGTGGACAAGTACCCCAATCTGTGGGACACTCTCTGGTTCCACAGGTTTGACTAGTTTATCAGTCCTCGTGGCCCCTATATTCCTACATGGGTCCGGGAGTTTTACATAGCGTACGGTGACCTGGTACCTAAGGGAAAGAAGAAGGCCAGTGCCTTCAGACCGGTAGAGTCTGTCATGGTCTGAGGGAGAGAAGTGACATGCAGCGGCGATTATATTAACATTATATTTGGTAGAGGGTATGTTTTTGACTACCAGAGTGTGGCTACCACTATGACGCCCTTGGATGAATTAAAGAGGTTGCTTGCTCCCCTCATTTCTGACACCACCTTGAGGTGGATCGAGGTTGGAGTACCCATAGAGAAGAAAGACCTAAATGTAGCAGTGATGTACTGGTTTGAGTTTATCGGTAGTACTATCATGCCGTCCCAGAATGAGTCTATCCTCCGCCACACGAAGGCAGCTTGTCTTGGTTGCATCATTGATGGGACGAGTCTAAACTTGGGTATAATCGTTGGACAAGAGATGGTCATGAGGGCCAGACAACGCCACACATCACTCCCATTCTCGGTGTTGATCACCAAATTTTGCCGACGAGCCCAAGTGCCCCGTGATGAGAAAAAGGATGTGGAAGTGATTCCCACCTCCTCTACCGACATCCGGCGCATTGAAGACAAATACTTAAAGGATGAGGATGAGAAGAACAAGGCAGCCCCGGTGGATTTATCTCCGGCTGTTGACATTGAGACTTTACCTGCAGAGCCATTATTGCCTACTCTGGCCCCTGGGCCTTCAGGTATCTCTAGTAATGCCCCTTCCATGACTCCGAGTTCTTCTACCGCTCCTCTGCCTCCTAGGTCTGTTGCTAGTGATGCTGCTTCCCGACCTCCACTCACCGAGGCTGCGATACTACAGATGGGTCATCTAACCCATTCTGCTGATAGGCATGCCTCCATGCTAGATGATACAGTCCCTGGAATGATTGAAAGTGACCTCACTGCTGCTGTGACACCTCTTAGTGTATCTATTGATGCCCTTACGGTAAAGACAGATGTGTGTGAGAGGCCAGGGAACCACTCATGAGGTGACGACCCTAAAGGCTACTATTACTGAGTTGAGAAAGGACGTGAACCAGCTGAAGTCCATGGATATGTCGATGATTTTTGGGACCGTGGAGATCCCTGATATGCCAGCTGATTCGGATGTGCCTCCGGCTACCACGGGAAATGAGGTTCGAACTGATGAGGGGTTGCTGCTGAGTCCGAGGCAGAGATGGATGATGAACAGCTTGGTCTCCAAGATGAGACCACATATGAGGGCCTAAAAGAGGTTGAGGAGGCTATGGTGCATTAAGTTGTACAGATTCATTAGCAGGCACGTCCATGGCAAGCTTTAGTGGAGCCAATGTTGTTGTTACCCCAGTCATTGATGCCCTAAGAGATTGAGCGAATGTGTAGACATGATTTTTCTTTACCTCCCTCTTTGTCGTTTTTATTGACTTTTGATTACCTTAGTTGCATTTGAGGACAACTACTTTTTTTTTGTGGTGAGGGTGAGGTATTTCCATACCTGCCTCTTATTGACTATATTTTGTAAATATATATTGGGTTTTTGTGTTTTAAATTGTGTGTTGATTGTATCTTCTGGATGTTTGAGCTTGTGACTCCTTGTTATGAATGAAAATGGTTTTTGAGACATCTAAAAAAAATTGCCACCTCTTGTTGTTTTTGAATGTGGATGTTCTTGTGCAAATTTGAGTATCGGTTATGATCAATACCGATGACTTGAATAGTGTTCTTAATCAAACAAAAATGAATGTGCGGCTACGATGAGACCAAATGAAGTTGCATAGACAATATGTTGACTTTTTACATCTTGTTGTGAGTAGCCGGTTATCGAATAGAGTCTCTTGTGATGAAAGTTGCACACTACCGAAAGTGTGGAGTCTTGTTTGATATTGGTGCCAATGACTTGTGTGATGAGCTTACTTTAAACCTTGTGTTATGACACCTAGAATTTTCCCCGTTGGTCCGATTGACTAAGTGATGCAAGCATTTGAAATGATCTTAAGCAACAATCTTGAAGAGTGAAACAATTTGAACAATATACCTCTTTTGTGGCCAACCTTGTGAGATGTGTGAACCTTGCTTGAACACTTTGAGCCTTATCCCTTTTCTGGAAGAATCTTCAGCAATTAAGACCCCTCTTTATCCATTCACCCATAATCCTCATTAAGTGTGGTTTGTTTGAATAGCCAACTTAGGCCAAAAGCCTAAGTTGGGGGTGTGGTGGAAAGAGAAGGTAAATCAAGAAGTGTGAAAGAAGTCCCTTTGATCCATGGTTTTGAAAAAGATGGAACCCTCCATATAAAAAAAAAAGAATAAAAAAGTTGTGAAAATTGCAAAAGAAACGGGGGTATCTGGTAGTCCATGTGAAAGTGAATAATGGGGTGAAATTTTAGCATGATTAAAATGTTGAAGAAAAGAAAGAAAGTGATGTTCAGACCACATTTCATGAGGGTAAAATCCACTGAGCCTAAATGATCATACATTTACACTCAACCCCGTTACAAGAGTTGAAAGACCTTTGTGATCTTGAGTGAGCTGAAAACAAGTGTGATTGAAAATAAGGGCAAACATATGGGTGAAGTCATGCATGTGTTCATCTTGTGAGTGGGAGAGTCGTATGTGATTCCGAAACTATAAATTGTTGAAGAATTATGTGTGAATATGGAATCATCTCTGTTGTGAGGGCATTTGAGTACCTTTGTTGAGCTTGAACTTGCATTTGAAGCAAGTATTGTGAACTTGAGCATCTTTGATAATGGTGAGTCACAACTTGAATCTTTGAGTGCACAATTGATCATTGCATGAGTAAGTTGAGTCTTGTTGTGTGCATTAATGATTGAGTCTTATGTAGCACTATTTGAGACATCCTTTCTGAACTCCTGAACTTGAGTTTTACTTGAGGACAAGCAAAAGTTTAAGTTGGGGGGTGTTGATGAGTTCGAGATTTGCACTCATTTAGGGCTTTGTTTATATAGATTTAGTGTCATCAAATACTTATTTTGTGCCAATAATTGATGTTAAATTCTAGATTTTCAGGAATATGGATTGAGAAACAAAGCAAGGACACTAACATGCAAAAAGGAACAAAACAGGCTGAAGAAATGAAGATGGGAGAGCCTGAGGATCGCCAAGAGCACTCGGTGTGTCGCCAAGTGTCTCATCAGACCGCCTAAAGTTCCAGTGTGACAAGCCCTGAAGGAAAGAACCATGTTGGCGATGAAAAGAAGCAGTTGGTGGATTGCCTAGTGGTTCCTCGAAGCAAAGATAGATCGCCCAAAGTAATAGACCATGAGGATGATGAATGCCAAGGCAAAAAGGCGATGGAAGAAACCAAAGGGCGGCTCGCCGAGTGGTTCGGCAGGTCTGAATTACTTCTCCGAATGGGCTTTTGTAGCACATTTTTGGCGACTATAAATAGGATTTTGAACATTTTAGTTTAGTATCTTGTATCTTATTTTTATCTTTTGAATCTATTACTAAGTTTGGAGACATCTGAGACTGTTTTCTCTAGAGTTCTTCCTTAGCTTTGAAGTATTGAAGAAATTCACTTTTGAGAATTCGCAAGTGGGTCTTTGAGATTCATCAAATTGAACCATTGTAAAGACGAAATCACTCTTACCCAGTTGATGGATAATCAATTTGGTAATTGTTTTTACCTTTTTATAATGTCTAGCTAAAACCTCAATTCTTAGGGTGTGATTATGGGCTGATTTAGTTTAAGGGTATTGCTAATTGTTAGTTTAAATGCTATTTAAAAGTGAGTTTAATCATAAATTGTGGTTTAATTAAAGAATTGTAGTTGCAAACACAGTTCTATGTTTGTGTTCTTGGCTCGAGAGAGTGGTTTTAGAAATAAGGTTTTTGATTAATGGTTTGTGGGTATTCGGTTGACCTAGGTTTAACTCGAGAGAGTAAATCCTAAACGCAATCTTACACATTCAGCTCGAAGGAGTGAATGGATTAAGGTGAGGGCTGCTCTTAATTTGCATGCTTGTTGATGTTCGAGAGAAATCACTTGATTCGGGGTAATTGTTTGAGAGAAAAATCCCTCCTTTATAGTCTAACCTACTCACTAATATCTAGCTATTTTCTAATAGTTGAAATTACCATATGTCTATATTAGTCTATAATCGATCACATCCTAAGAATCCGTCTCTATATTATTAATTCGTATTGTTTGTGACTGCTATTTGTAGTTGATAATTAAAATCAAAATCCCCCATCTGACATTCGTGTCACCCCTTAATTTGAATGATGTCTTTATTCGATAATTTTTATTCCTATGACTTATTTCACCACATTTACACTTCTTGATTGAATTTTAAAACACGTACCGCTCCTTGTGGGATACGATCTCAACTCATTTAGTTAGATTTTATACTGATTTATAATCGTTGTAACACCTAAAATTGGATGAAGTGTGATTGAAACGTTAAATCAATTAGTTGCTCAAAAATTGCTTATATAATAGCACCAAAAATTTGTAATAATATGTATTTTCGGACATGGCATAAACGTCTAACAAAAGATGCGTTATATTCTACCGTATTAGAAGCATGAGTACAACAGAGGTATAAACATGTCTGTTTTTGCTCATTAAATTTAAGGTAAGGGTAATTTTGACTTTTCACTTCACTGTACACAATACGTGGCTTTCATCCTACCATCCTACCCTTGAAAGGACACGTCAGGTATCACTCTTACATTGTTATCATCGGATCTTCTCAACTCTACTTTTATGCTTCTCGTTATGTATCTCCTTCTATTTCTGTGTGTTCTACTCTTGATTGTTGTGCTTTTGAGGGTCTTGATGGTTTGAGTTGAAATTCCCTTTATATGTGATTATTATGATTTCCGTGAGATGAATTTCAGGTTATTTCGTTTGTTGATGTGAATTATGGCTGAAAAAATTGTGACTCTTTTTTATTTACTCTATTCTAGTTAAAAATATTGATTCCTTGCTTCTTTCAATGCTTTAAAATAAAAAGTAATACTGTTGTTGATTTTCTATGTGCTATCCAGGAAAAACTAAATCATGGGTGTCACACCCCGAGCTACCCCCGAGACGCGGACACGGGACCTAGGACTACAAGTGATCCCAAGCTAACCCTGCTGGCATGATCACGAGAAGATGTAGCGCACATATGCGTCAGCACTTGAAAGGTACTGAGCATGCAATATAGAGTAAAGTTGAAAGAACATATAATTGAACAAATTAATAAAACAATGAAATAATCTAAACATGGTATAGATACTGATTACTGAATACTGAATACTGAATACTGAGCTAACTGATGCAATGACCAAATTTATCACATGCTGAGACTGAATACTGACTGTACTGAAATATGGTCAATGCAATAGAGTCTGACTGAACTGTGGTAGCTACTAATAACCGACATAAAACCACATGAGCTAAATGTGGAGTCCGATGTATACGCCTCATCGAGAGGACCCAATATACCATGCCAGAGATATAGAGGCATGCTGGCGTGATCACTAAACTGATGTTTCCCACATAGGGGACTTACACCTACGTGGCCAGTAGTTCTGGGACTATATGGGTACGCTGAACCGTAGTCCAACTCGGTATTATGCTACTCCTAATGAATTAAGTAGTTAACTAGTTATGACTGAATTTCTGTAAATACTGGATAGCTCAAACTGAATATGCAAACTGAGAATGCAACAATTAATCTAATAATGATGCATTAATCACTGAGGCATGTATAACTGAATAACTGAGATGTCTGACCTTGCATGTGTAAATCAATAACTAAAGAAATACATAGCTAGGATTCTAAAATTCATGTGAGAAACGATGTAATAACTTGATAATCTGATTTGGAACATGTTAATAACTAATTCATGATGATCTGTTGTAATTCTAGAAACCCTAGGTATGTTCATAATCATGGAATCAAGAATCTGACTGAATTCTAGGGACCTAATGGGCGAAAGGAACCCACTAGTGACATCCCACATACCTGGTGACAAATTCCATGGAGAAATCTTTTGATTTTGGGGCTGGAACTGATGGAACCTTGTTGCGTTCTTTAACAAGGGTTCTTGACCTTTTTCTCCTCTCTTGCTTCTAATTTTCTAAGTTTTGATTAATGATTTGACTTGGATAAGTTCTAGTTATGTTTCTAGGCTTAAACTGACTGAAACCTCATGATTTAGAGTTTAAACGACGTATCTAAGGGGTTAAACGAAGTAGGAAAATACCAAAAGACCCCTGATTTAACTGCTGTCGGAGTGACCGACGGACGGGACTGACGAGCTGTAGGTCAATCGACGGCCGTCGATTGGAGTCATCGGTCGAGTCTGCCCAATAGGCCTTCACTAAAACGAGCATAACGTTTTACTCGGAGGTCAGATTATAGCAAACTCGGTGGCCTTGGAAAGAGGATTCAATTATCTATCATATCATAGGTAATGGGACACATAATTCCTTTTGTGCTAAAAGTTATGACAATCTGAAGTTCACCCAATCACAATTTTCATTTAACTGGCTGCTACCCTTACCTACGGTCAGACCTACAGATCGTGCATCGAATGGCGGTCTGTCCTGTTCAACCGTCAATCAGGATTGAAGCTAGGTTTAGAGGCATCTATCCACGGTCACGAACCATGGTCCCTGACCTGACCTACGGACCGTAGGTCCGGCCGTGGGTCAACACTTAGCTGAATTTTCTTGCTGTGTTCTGGGGGAGGTTGCTGACACGAACCACGGACCTGCAGGACGGATCGTGGGTCCTTCTACGGTCCGTGGATGGTGCCCTTAAGTGCCACCTGCAAAACCAGAAATCTGCAATTTGGTCTATTTTCGGATACGGGGTGTTACATTATCTCCCCCTTGGGACCATTCGTCCTCGAATGAAGACTCAACTATCTGAAATGGAGGGAGAAGGCTGCAATCCCTACCACTAAACACTGAGAACTGAATTTCTAACTGAACTAAGTTTCAAGAACATGAAAGTACACTGAAAATGCAAGTACAACTGGAGGAACGTGAATCTAAGACTGAATTTATGCATGAATGACTGAAAAACTAATGAGGAACTATTACCTCAACCGAGAATGGAATCGGAAGTAAGGAGGTGAGGATACTTGGACTTCATGGCTGCTTCTGCTTCCCAAGTAGCTCCCTCTACAGACTGACTTCTCCACAAAACCTTGACTGAAGCTACTTCTTTGTTTCTCAACTTCCTAACCTGACAATCGAGAATTTCAACTGGTACATCCTCATAAGAAAGGCTATCTTTTACAGCCACAGTCTCTAATGGCACTACGGATGCTGGATCACCCATACACTTCTTCAAAACTGAAATGTGAAAGGCTGGATGCACTGCTGCTAAATCTGCTGGTAACTCTAACTCATAAGCCACTTTACCAATCCTTTTTGATATCCGGTAAGGGACTACATATCTAGGACTGAGCTTTCCTTTCTTTCCAAATCTCATCACCCCCTTCATAGGTGACACTTTCAGGAAAACCCAATCATCAACTTGGAACTCTAGTTCCCTTCTTCTCACATTTGCATAAGACTTCTGGCGACTCTGGGCAGTCTTAAGTCTATCTCCAATGAGTTGCACTTTCTCCATAGCATCAAGGACCGAATCTAGTCCTATCAAGGCTGCTTCACCCACTTCAAACCAACCAACTAGAGATCTACATCTACGCCCATACAATGCCTCATAAGGGGCCATCTGAATGCTAGAATGGTAACTATTGTTGTAGGCGAACTCAATAAGAGAAAGGTGATCATCCCAACTACCCTTGAAGTCGATCACACAAGCTCTCAACATGTCCTCTAAGGTCTGAATGGTACGCTCTGCCTGACCATCTGTCTGTGGATGAAATGTTGTGCTAAGGTTAACTTGAGTACCAAGACCTTTCTGAAATGACTTCCAGAAATGAGAGGTAAACTGAGGACCTCTATCTGAGATGATAGACAAAGAAACCCCATGCAACCTCACAATCTCATTAATGTAAAGCTTGGCATAATCCTCTACCAAATTTGTAGTCTTGACCGCTAAAAAGCGAGAAGACTTAGTAACCCTTTCAACAATCACCCAAATGGAGTCATGTTGTCTGCGAGTACGAGGTAAACCTGTGATGAAGTACATGTTGATCACTTCCCACTTCCAAGTAGGAATGTCAATCTCTTGAGTCAGACCTCTTGGTTTCTGATGTTCTACCTTGACTTGCTGGCAATTGGGGCACTTATCCACAAAATCTGCTATATCTCTTTTCATACCATTCCACCAATAGATTTCCCGCAGATCGCGGTACATATTAGTGGCACCTGAATGAATAGAATATCTGGAATTATGGGCTTGTCCGAGAATATACTGTCTCAATTCACCCACATCAGGAACACACAATCTACCCTGATAGCGAAGTACACCATCTCCCCCTTGGGAGAATACCTCCACTCTCTGATTATGGACTGCACCTTTAAGATCAAGAAAGATTGGATCACTATCTTGCTTTTCCTTAACCTCTACTACCAAAGAAGATTTTGCCCCATTCTGAACCGTTACACCACCATCTGATATGCTCATAAGACGAACTCCTAGGCGAGTAAGTCTGTGAACATCCTTTGCTAGCTCTTTTCTTTCTTCCTCAACATGTGCTACACTACCCATAGATAATCTGCTAAGAGCATCTGCTACTACATTCGCCTTACCCGGATAGTAATGCACACTCATATCATAATCTTAGAGGAACTCAAGCCACCTTCTCTGGCGAAGATTCAACTCTTTTTGGGTGAATACATACAAAAGGCTCTTATGGTCTGTGAACACATCTACATGAACACCATACAAGTAGTGTCTCCAAATCTTGAGTGCAAACACCACTGATGCAAGCTCGAAGTCATGAGTTGGATAATTTTTCTCATGTACCTTAAGCTGTCTAGAAGTATAAGCTATAACCTTACCTCGCTGCATCAACACACAACCTAGGCCGACTCTGGATGCATCACAATAGATCACATAACCATCTGAACCCTCTGGTAGAGTCAAGACAGGAGCTGTATTCAACCTAGTTTTCAATTCTGCGAAGCTTTTCTCACAATCATCTGACCACTGAAACTTAACCTTTTTCTGAGTCAACCTAGTCAATAGTAAGGCTATGGTTGATAATCCTTCCATGAACCTTCTGAAATAACCTTTTAGACCTAAGAAACTTTTGATATCTGTAGTAGAGGTAGGTCTGGGCCATTGTTTCACTACTTCTATCTTTTGGGAATCTACTCGAACTCATTCACTAGACACAATATGCCCAAGGAAGGCAACTGATTGTAACCAAGACTCGCACTTACTAAATTTAGCAAATAACTGGCGATCTTTGAGAGTTTGTAGAACAACTCTCAAATGACTCGCATGTTCTTCCTCATTCCTAGAGTAAATGAGGATGTCATCAATAAATACGATAATGAACAAGTCGAAGTACTGCTTGAATACTCTATTTATCAAATCCATAAAAGCTGCAGGAGCATTGGTTAGTCCAAATGACATAACTACAAATTCGTAATGACCATACCGAGTTCTGAAGGCTGTCTTCGGAATGTCACTATCTCTAACTCTAAGTTGATGAAAACCTGATCTGAGATCTATCTTTGAGAAATGACTAGCACCCTGAAGTTGGTCGAACAAATCATCAATCCTTGGGATGGGATACTTATTCTTGATTGTGACTTTGTTCAACTACCTATTGTCAATGCACATTCTGAGAGAACCATCTTTCTTCTTTACGAACAATACTGGTGCACCCCATGGAGAAATACTAGGTCTGATGAAGCCCTTATCTAGAAGGTCTTTCAACTTCTCTTTCAATTCGTTAAGCTCAGCTGGAGCCATTCTGTAAGGAGGAATAGAGATAGGCTGGGTATCTAGAAGGATATCAATTCCAAAGTTGATTTCCCTTTCGGGAGGAACTCCGGGAAGATCATTTGGAAACACTTCTAGAAACTCACTGACTACAGGAACTAACTCAAGAGTTGGAGTTTCGGAGCTAGAATCCTTAACCCGAACTAGATGATAGAGATAACTCTTATAGATTATCTTTCTGGCCTTAATGTAAGAAATGAATCGACCCATAAGCGCTAAGCTACTACCCTTCCATTCTAGGATTGGTTCGTCTGGAAACTTAAAACAAACAATCCTAGTTCTACAATTGACTGAGGCATAACAGGAATGTAACCAATCCATGCCTAGAATGATATCGAAGTCTACCATTTCTAACTCTACAAGATCTGCTGAGGTGACTTTCAGAGAGACTGTGACAGGGCAATTTCTGTATACACGTCTAGATATAACTGGGTCATCGACTGGAGTGGAGACTGAGAAGGGTTCCGAAAGGGTTTCTGGGCTAACACTGAATTGGACTGCTATGTAAGGAGTTACAAAATAAAAGTAGCCCCTGGATCTAACAATGCATAAACATCAAGATCAAAGACTCGTAACATACCAGTGACTACATCAGGAGAATCTTCCTGATCTTGACGAGCCTGAAGAGCATAGAGCCTGTTTTGGCACTGTCTGCCACCTGTACCAGAAGAGTTACCCTGCTGAGTTGGGTGACCTGTTAGTGCTGCTGAAGTTGTAGACTGAGCTCTACCATTATTTCCTCCTTGACCTTGTCTAGAAGGACAATCCTTCAATCTATGACCAGACTGACCGCACCCAAAACATCCTTCCTTACCTGCAAGGCACTCACCCGGATGGTTCTTACTACATTTCGGGCAAGTTAGGTAAGTTTTGGTCCCTGAAACACTACCTTGAGACTTAGAGCCTAACGCCCTACATTTCTGATCATTACGGAACCTGGGGGATGGAACACTAGCTGATGAAGGGGCTGGAGTCGAAGACTTTTACTGAAAATGCAAGCGATTTCCACCACCTGATTTCTGTTGGGAATACTCGTAGTTACCTGTTATTGCTTTCTTAGTCTCCTTAGCCTATTCCCTAAGCTTATTACCCTCAACTTGCTGAGCATCAGTCATGAGCCTAGAGATGTTCATGTCTCCCAACAACATAGCATTCCTGCACTCGGTCTTCACTAAGTCTGACATTCCATACAGAAACTTATTCATCTGAGCCCTGGAATCAGCAACCATGTGAGGAGCATACCTGGAGAGTTGGTTAAACTTGAGCCCATACTCTTGGATAGTCATGTTACCCTGCCTCAAGTTCATAAATTTCTGGGCCCTTGCTTCTCTCAACTCTATGGGGAAAAACTGTCCAGAAAGGTTTCATTGAAACGATCCCAAGTAATACGAGCAGGATCTGTACCCCTGTTCTCCTTCAACTGAGTATACCAGATATGAGCCACATCCTTAAGTTGGTAAGATGCTAACTCAACCCGATCATTCCCAGTGAGCTGCATCACCTCAAAGATCTTCTTGATCTCATCCAAGAAATTCTGGGGTTATTCATCAGTCTGAGATTTAAAGAACTCAGGCGGATTCATCCTAACAAAGTCACAGACCCTTGCTGCTGTTGATCCACCATTTGCATTCACAGGTGCTTGAACCCGCTGATTGTTCTGGTTAGCGACACTCTGAGCCAACATCTGAATGGCATTCCTGAATTCAACATTTGAGACTTCCTGATCTGGAACTAGAGAAGCTGTGTTTGCGTTCCTGGCATTCACATTCCTGGCGTTAGCTCTACGAGAAAGCATGATCAGCCAAACCTAGAACGTCGAGTTAGAATGGAATTTAGATCATACCTTACGCAAGATAAGAGTAACAAGAAAATGAAGATTTCCTAAAACACTTTATAGCCTCCCTCTTATTAGATGTGGTACGCACTACACACCCATGAAAAGGACTCTACCTAGTGTGGCTTTTCAGACATCCTAGGAAACTTAAACCTAGTGCTCTGATACCAGGTTTGTCACGCCCCGAGCTACCCCCGAGACGCGGACACGGGACCTAGGACCACAAGTGATTCCAAGCTAACCCTGCTGGCATGATCATGAGTATACTAAAGAAAATAAATTGATGCGGAAGCTAAATCATAAAGAAAATGAAAAAGATGGGGCATACCCATATACTATAACTAAGATATATGAAAACTAATGAGTTTAATACAAGGAAGATATTAAATCAATACTAAGCTAAATCTATCTATGTTTGAAATAAGCCTCTAAACTGACTAGAAATGTTGGGACATCCCCCCAACTAGGTCTAGCAAAATTGAAACTAAAGACTAAAAGCAATAAAGATAAACATGTCACTAGTCCTCGAAGAATGAAGACTCACCACTGATGCTACTAAACTGAAGATCGGGAATCGATCTAAGCGTAATTTGGATGCTGAGAACCTGAACCTACATCACGAGAAGATGTAGCGCACCTATGCGTCAGTACTTGAAAGGTACTGAGCATGCAAGCTAGAGTAAAGCTGAAAGAACATATAACTGAACAAAGCAATAAAGCAATGAAGTAATCTGAACATGATATAGATACTGAATACTGAATACTGAGCTAACTGATGCAATGACCAAATTTATAACATGCAGAGACTAAATACTGACTGTACTAAAATATGGTCAATCCAATAGAGTCTGACTGAAGTATGGGAGCTACTAATAACCGACATAAAACCGCATGAGCTGAATGTGGAGTCCGATGTATATGCCTCATCGAGAGGACCCAATATACCCTGCCAGAGATATAGAGGCATGCTGGCGTGATCACTAAACTGATGTTGCCCACAGAGGGGACTTACACCTACGTGGCTAGTAGTTCTAGGACTATATGGGTACGCTGAACCCTAGTCCAACTCGGTATTATTCTACTCCCAATGAATTAAGTAGTTAACTGGTTACGACTGAATTTCTGTAAATACTGGATAGCTTGAACTGAATATGCAAACTGAGAATGCAACAATTAATCTGATAATGATGCATTAATAACTGAGGCATGTATAACTGAATAACTGAGATATCTGACCTAGCATGTGTAATTCAAGAACTAAAGAAATGCATAGCTAGGGTTCTGAAATTCATGCGAGAAACGATGTAATAACGTGATAATCTGATTTGGAACATGTTAATAACTAATTCATGATGATCTATTGTAATTCTAGACACCCTAGGTTTGTTCATAATCATGGAATCAAGAATTTGACTGAATTCTAGGGACCTAATGGGCGAAAGGAACCCACTAGTGAAATCCCACATACCTGGTGATGAATTCCACAGAGAAATCTTTCGATTTTGGGGTTGGAACTGATGTAACCTTGCTGCGTTCTTGAACTAGGGTTCTTGACCTTTTTCTCCTCTCTTGCTTCTAATTTTCTAAGTTTTGATTAATGATTTTACTTGGATAAGTTCTAGTTATGTTTCTAGGCTTAAACTGACTAAAACCTCATGATTTAGGGTTTAAACGACGTATCTAAGAGATTAAATGAAATAGGAAAATACCAAAAGACCCCTGACTCAACTGTTGGCGGAGTGACCGACAGACGGGACTGACGGGCCGTTGGTCAATCGACGGTCCGTCGATTGGAGTCGTCGGTCGAGTCTACCTAACAGGGCTTCACTAAAACGAGCATAACGTTTTACTCGGAGGTCGAATTTTAGCAAACTCGGTGGCGTTGGAAAGAGGATTCAATTATTTATCATATCATAGTTAATGGGACATATAATTCCTTTTGTGCTAAAAGTTTTGACCATCTTAATTTGACCCAATCATAATTTTCATCTAACTGGCTGCTACCCTTAACTACGGTCAGACCTACGGACCGTGCATCGAATGACGGTGTATGCTGGTCAACCGTCAATCAGGACTGAAGCTAGGTTTAGGGGGATTGATCCATGGTCACGAACCACGGTCCGTGACCTGACCTATGGACCGTAGGTCCGGCAGTGGGTCAATACTTAGCCAAATTTTCTGGCTGACTTCTGGGGGAGGTTGCTGACACGAACCATGGACCTGCAGGATGGATCATGGGTCCTCCTACGGTCCGTGGATGGTGCCCGTGAATGCCACCTGCAACACCAGAAATCTAAAATCTGGTGTATTTTCGGATACGGGGTGTTACAATGGGATTTCTTTCTCAACTTATATTTGCAAATGAGTTGTTTGGACCTCTGTGTGATTTAGGGGAAAAGAAATAATGGGATTATTTTTCTAATTCACAGTTGTCGTTCTTTTCTCTATTGGTTTGGGGAAAAATATATGCTATTTTTGAAAAGAAATTAATCGAGACAACTTTTGCCCTCTACCTGTTTGTGAAAATTCTCCAAAGAAACAACCTCTGTCATTTTAATTTTCTAATGTAGGTTCTTAATTTTTGTTATTTATCTGTTAATATGTTGTAATCTTTTTACTAATTCTTTGTCGTATCATAAGCTAATAATTATTTGATGGTATTGCAATCAATTTTATTTCTTGGGCAATGGGATCACAGTTCTATTTTTAAATAGTTGTGCATGTCAAGAATTTTATGTGCTCATTTCGATTAACCATATACTTTAAATCCTTATAGAGACTAATGCTAATGCCTACAATTTTTAGATTCCTTCATATTTGTTCATACAACCTAGAAGGAAAATCTAGAATTGTTTTCTTTCCAGTCCTGTAGTTGCAACATAGCTAGCTTATTAGCTTGTTGCAACATGCTTCATTCTAACAATTAATGTATACTACTCTGTCGTATGTCTTTCTCAATGTCACTTGATCATTCTACCGAGTTCAGTAGTGCACGATTTTCTGATATTACTGGAGGATCAACTAATGAGAAAAATGATGGGAAGGGGAAACCACTGGCCCTAAATAACAAGGATCTACAATGACATGAACAACTGCAATGCTGGTGCGTGAATTTTTTAGTGTGACAGTTGCATCTATCAAGAGCTTTTAGTTGATCGCTGCTACTCAACAATCCACTGTTGGACCTACAACCTCTCGGCCAACAAGATAATCTGATCACGACAAAATCATCTTGTAATTCGAGATAGTAAGCAAAGATACATTTAACTTGGACTACCGATATCCTCTCTTCAGCAACTTTGACAAAAAAATGGCTTGTGAAGAGCTAAACATTTTTTAGATTTTGTGTGCTCAAACTATTTACTATAACGCTCCTAACTGGATTTATTGTACTTCCTGTTCTTTTCACCATTCAAAATGGAGATTGCCCCTAAAATTCAAGTTTTTTTTAATTATAGTTGAAGCCACCTTTTTATGGCTTATTTTGTTGGATGAATCAAATGGTAGGAACCTTCTATGAAATTCTCTGTTCTTTCAATTTTGTCTTCATTTTCTTGCAGGTTGTCCTGCTTCATATTTCGGAGTAGCACGGTAAGGTTACATCTCTTCGTTTCTTCTTCATTACATTATCTACCATTCTTTGTTGTTGGTGGTAGGTTTCTTCCTTGCGTTTGTTGTTGCTTCTGGATTTTGCTTTTCTTTTCTTATTTTTCCTTGCACTCTACTTTTTGATTCTTCGTTATTTTCGCAGCTAATTGCTGGGAAAATGCAGATTAACACAAAAATATATATGATCAAAATAATATAAATAAAATGGGAAAATAATGACACAAGAATATTACGTGAAAATCCTTGTAAATAGGGGAAAAATCACGGGCCAAGAGAAGCAACTGATATCACTATAGTAAAAAATGTTTACACTGTGTAGTCACGAATAAAATACTCAAAGTGACTAAACACACTCAAAAGGAATAACACTCTTTTGATTTACCACCTTCCTAAAATATCGCTCACACTCTATTTTTTTCATAGACCATTTTTTCTTATATAGCCTATGAAATACCTTACTTTGCTCTCATTTTTCTCTCTCTAATTTGGTGTATTCTATAAATGAGCTAATGAGCTCCTTTTACAAAAGAAATTTACAACTAATGATGTCACCAATGACATCATGAAAATACTTAAGTTTCAAACTTTACAACTAGGTAGATATCTTGGAAAGATTTAGTTGGTATGTAGTTGTACAAAAAATAAGACTTTAATAAAATGGGGCTGGAACCCCACAAATCTCCCCATCCAGTCCCATTAACCGGAAAGAGGTATCTTCATCTTCTTTAGAGAGAGCTAATACCCATAAGTTCTTTGCATAACTCAAACTTGTCTTTTGTTATCGTCTTGGTCAACATATTTACAGGATTTTCACTTGTGTGGATCTTTTTGACATGAAATGATTCACTCTCCAATTCATCATGAATCCAATGATATCTGACGTCGATGTATTTTGTTCTTGCATGGTACGTGGAGTTCTTGCTCAAGTCTATTGCACTCTGACTGTCACAATAGATAACATACACCATTTGTTGCAATCCAAATTCTTAAAGTAATCGCTTTAGCCATATCATCTCCTTGCTGGCTTCAGTAGACGCAATATACTCAACTTCAGTGGTAGATAGTGCAACACACTTCTGCAACTTCGACTACCATGATATAGCTCCCCACTTAAAAAGTAAACAAATATCCAGTAGTGGATTTTCTGTTATCAAGGTATCAAGGTCACCTGTCATATCATTATTTGTATAGCCTTTCAAGATTGGATCTGATGCTCTAGAATACAAACATTCATCTGAGCTTTCTCTAAGATACCTGAGTATCCACTTCACAGCTTCCCAATGCTCTTTTCCCGGATTGCTGAGAAATCTATTGAAAACACCAGTTGTCTGAGCAATATCAGGTCTAGTGCATACAATAGACTTCCAACGACAGAGGAATATGAAACTTTGGTCATGCTCTAATTTTCCTCCGTAGTTGTAGGACACATCTTTTTGCTCAACTTCATATGACCAGCCAAAGGTGTACTAACAGTTTTAACATTCTTCATATTGAAGCACTCTAGTACACATTCAATGTATTTTTTGTGACAAATACATCTTCCTTTCATCTCTGAGATGAATAATTCTCATGCCCAAAATTTGTTTGGCATGACCCAAGTCTTTCATAGATAAAGACATACATAACTCTTCATTCAACTCGTCAATCTTGGAAGTATTCTTTCCCACAATTAACATATCATCCACATATAGCAAAATAATGATAAAATCATCATCAATTTTTTTTTGTACAAATCCACAATGATATGAAGAAGTCTTCTTATAGCCTTTCACCCCTATAACAGATTAAAACATCTTGTACTAATGTCTAGGAGCTTGCTTTAGGCCATAGAGACTCTTTCTGAGTTTGCACACAAAATTTTCTTTACCATCTACTTGAAGCCCTCAGTTTGTTCCATATAAATCTCTTCTTCTAGGTCACCGTGAAGGAAAGCCATCTTCACATCCATCTGCTCAATCTCTAAATTAAGACTAGCAGCCAAACATAGAACTGTATGAATCGAGGACATTTTCACAACAGGAGAATATATTTCGTCAAAGTCAATACCCTTTCTTTGACCAAATCCCTTAACAACCAATCTAGCTTTGTATCTGGGCTTCAAGTTGTGTTCTTCAACTTTAACTTTGAATACCCACTTGTTCTTCAATGCCCTCATGCACTTGGGCAATTTTACCAACTCATAAGTGTGGCTCTCACGCAGAGACTTCACCTCATCTTGCATGCCTTTAATCTATTGATCCTTGTGCTCTTCTTTCATGGCCTCCTCATAACATTCAGGTTCTCCCCCGTCAGTGAGTAATACATACTCATTGGGTGAATAATGAGAGGAAGAAACATGTTATCTTGCGGACCTCCTAAGCGGAATATTTAATGCGTCCACAACTTTATGAGTAGGAGGATCATCAATAGCAACATCATTGTTATTATCAACATCAATGTGTTGATTCTATACATGATTTTGGGCGTCACCATGATTATCAAGCCCAACAATATCATGCACACTTGTGTGAGGACCTTCATCTAGATGAACTATGCCATCAAAACTTGAAGATTATAGCTTCTCCGCTTTGTCAGTATCTTCAATTGTTTGATTCTCCATGAATATAATATCACGACTTCTCACAAGTTTCTTTTCAATTGGATCATATAGCCTGTAACCAAACTCATTAAGGTCATATCCAATAAAGATGCACTGCCTTGTCTTGACATCTAACTTTGACCTCTCATCTTTCGGCACATATACAAAAGCTTTGCAACCAAATATTTGTAGGGTTCCAGCCCCATTTTATTGAAGTCTCACTTTGGTACAATTACATACCAACTAAATCTTACGACGATATCTACATAGTTGCAAAGATTGAAACTTTATTATTTTCATGATGTCATTGGTGACATCATTAGTTGTAAATTTCTTATATAAAAGGAGCTCATTAGCTCATTTATAGAATACATCAAGTTAGAGAGAAAAAAATATTTCAGAGCAAAGTAAGATATTCCATAGGCCATATAAGAAAAAATAGTATGTGCAGAAAATAGAGTGTGAGCGATATTTTAGTAAGATGGTAAATCAAAAGAGTGTTATTCCGTTTGAGTGTGTTGTAGTCACTTTGAGTATTATATTCGTGACTACACAGTTTAAAATTTTCTTAATATAGTGATATCAGTTGTTCCTCTTGACCCGTGGTTTTTCCCTTATTTAGAAGGATTTTCACGTAAAATTTTTGGTGTCATTATTTTTCCATTTTATTTATATTATTTTGACCATATATATCTTTGTGTTGGTCCACATTTTTCCAACAATATTCTCAAATGGTCATAGGAAACATCCTTTTAATACCAAACACTATTTGGTACATCACTTTGCAAAGCAACAACTGGGGATTAATTAATAATATGTGCAACGATCAATAAAGCCACACCCCAAAATGAGTTCGACAACTTTTATTTAGAAAGCAAACATCTAGCTCTTTCTATCAAAGTCCTGCTCATCCTCTCATCCAAACCACTAAGCTGAGGAGTCTTGGGAGGAGTCTTCTGGTGTTTAATACCTTGATGCTTGCAGTATTCGTCAAATGGTCCACAATATTCACCACCATTATTAGTACGAATACATTTCAGTTTCTTTCCAGTTTCTCTTTCAACTGAAGCTTGAAACTGCTTGAAGACACCTAACACTTGGTATATAGTCTTCAAGACATAGACCTAAAGTTTTCTCGAGCAGTCATTAATAAAAGTGACAAAGTAGAGTGCACCACCCAATGTCCTAGTCTTCATTGGAAACATAAATCAGAGTGCACCAATTCAAGCAACTTTATCTTTCTCGAAGAAGGATTAGACTTAAAGGAAACTATATTTTGTTTCTCTAATACCAATTTACTTGGAGGAACTCATTTAATTTTAAGATGCAACTCTTGTAGAAATGTTATTCATTCACAACATAAATGTGTGCCGCTAAATTCACGTTGTATGAATATATTCGTTATTGTAATTTGATGTGTGAGCAAGAACTCGACATGCAAAATGCATAGTTAAGTTTTTTTTTTGAATAATGTAAGAATCTGGAAAATATTTTTCTGATCCATATAATAGACCAGTTCTATGATAGTTAGTATTATCAAAGCTTGAATTATTTTTAGGGTTGCGAGATTGTAGTAAAATATCATACGAATCAAATGATTTATTTAAATTGTTGGGCTTGTGCGCAGCATGAGCATTGCTCATCTAGTATATATGTATATATATATATATATGAGAGAGAGAAGGAAACGTTCACATATAGCCACTCAAAAATAACATAATTATTCTCCATAGCTATAGTTTGATAATCACAATTTATAGCTACATGTTATAGGGAGGAGAGAGGCGAGCGAGACTGGGAGAGAGATGAGAGAGGCGAGCGAGAGAGGGCAAAGAGTGGGAGAGAGGTGAATTGTATATGTGTATCAATTAGATAATTGTATATTATACATATGTATTTGTTTATATGGCAAGAGAGATTCAGAGAAGGAGGAGAGAGGCGAGCGAGATTGGGATGGAGGAGAGAGGCAAGCGAGAGAGGGCAGAGAGTGGGAGAGAGGTTAATTGTATATATGTATATTGGTTAGATAATTGTATGTTATACATATGCATTTGTATAAATGGCAAGCAAGATTGGGAGAGGGAAGAGAGAGGAGAGCGAGATTGGGAGAAGGGGGGAAGAGGCGAGCGAGAGAGGGCAGAGAGTGGGAGAGAGGTAAATTGTATATTATATCGGTTAGATGATTGTATATAGTACATATGTATTTGTATATTCTGGCAAATTATATATATAAAAACGTGGCTAATTATACAAACTCGAAGTCAGCCCACGTAATTAATGTATATTGTTAGTCGCGAGTAGTAATTATAGCAAGCTATAGCTATGATGAGTAATTAAGTAATATAAATTTGCTATTTATATTAAAGAAATACACCCAAAAAAAACTTTGCAACATTCTTTTCTTTTATTCAAATAATAATAAGGAGTTCAATAGAAGATCCCAATATGTCACATGTATCCCAAGAACATCATTTATTAATTTGCTTCTTTGTAAGTTTTGAAGATGCAACAAAAATAAAAATGAATTTTGAATTATAGTAGTTATATGTTATGGATGAATATTTAAGTGTACATGGTCGTACTATTAATTACTATATATGTCTTAAATAATACAAATATAAATAACGAAAATACTCAATAGTTGTTACTATTAGAGTGAGTTGTACATAATCTAAGTCAAATTAAAGTGTGATTTCATTGTTATAATGCAAACTAACATAAATGAGTGCATCACAAGATTCAACAAGTTTATTCCTTTGCCTCATAACAACACATAACTTGAAATATAGAATTTGAAATTTGAGAAACAGTTTTTTCAAGTTTTATAAAGTTTCACTATCAAAACTTTGATAAATTGTATTTTCATGTCTGAACACAATTCAACCTCTAAATACCTTTTACTTCACTTCAAATCCTATTTATTTTTTTACAAATTTCAACCAATTCATAACCAAAGCCTACTAAAATTCAATTACATCCTATTTAGCCCTTATTTGGGGGGTGACTAAGCTCCCGCTACGGGGATCAGACGAACTACAATAGTCTATTATACACAACCTTACCCTACATTTCTGCAAGAGACTGAAATTTCAATATCTGATCACCTCATGAAATAGCATAACATGCTCAACATTAATTAAAGAAAATGTGTCATAGTTTGGTTCCTAAGCTTCAGCTCAACTTTGTCATGTTCTTGATTGCTCAATCCTTCAGATTTTCTTGAACCTAAATCTCTAACAAAGCAAAATTCTTAGAATACCCTTACCCCACCTCCACCCCCACCCCCCACCACCACCACAACCACAACCAAACAACTACACCATCTTTTTCCAATGGACCAAAGAGATTAAACCTTTGATATAAACCCAGATCAAAAACTCAAAAACAAAAAGTAACTTTTATCCCTATCACCCCCACATCAACCAAACAACTACACCAAAAAAAATTTCTTTTTCCTGTGGACCGCAAAATATTAAAACTTTAATAAAACCCCAGATCAAAAAACTCAAAAACAAACAAGATTTCAACACAACTGACAAAAAACAGTAAATGCATGTATAAAAGGAAAAGCAATTATTTTTTTCCTGTGGACCAGAAAGATTGAAACTTTATCACACCCCAGATCAAAAAACTCAAAACCAAGAAAGATTTCAACACAAAATTAACAAAAAGAGAGTAAATCAATGCATAAAAGAAAAAAAAACCACATATGGTAAAGAGAGAAAGAAAGGGGTACCTTGTAACGGCAATCACGGGTAAAAGGAAAGAAATCAATCTGCCTACAATCCTCAACAATAAAATGCTTCCCAAGATTTGGGAATTCTGGTGTACCCATTGAATTGAAAACTTTGTAAACAACAACAATAAAAAGAGGGAAAAAAGGGAATTGAAATTGAAAATTTGGGAATTTGTGTAATGGAGTTTATTTTGAAGATTCTTGAGGAGACAATAGGATATACAACGCTGGAACTGGAGAATGATTCAATCGTTGTCTGTCCTAAGTTTCCTGGCAAATGATGACTTTTCTACTATTTGTATACTCTCTTCTTCTTCTTTTTTTCAATATATTTTTGTATTTTCGATATGCTTTGGCATATTGAAAATAATTATCTATATTCCTATTTATAATAATACAAAATCAAATTAAATTAGGATTATAAAACATATTCTTATATGAACTTGAGACCTCTTGATTAAGGCAGGAGCAATGACACTACTACATCTTTGATAATAGAGAAAAAAGGCAAATATACCCCGAACTATCGTAAATGGTATGCAGATACGTTCCATCATACTTTTGGGACATTGATGCCTCTGCCATCCAAAAACTAGAGCATATATGCCCTTCAGTCTAACAGAAGACTATATAGGGGCATGTGGCGCAATCTTATCCGTCGATCCAATATTTAATAAATGTCGGGTCGGTGGATAAGATTATGACATGTGTATGTCTGTTAGTATAAATGGTATATATGCTCTAGTTGTTGGATGTCAGGGGCACTAATGTCCCAAAAGTATGACATAGTGTATCTGCATACCATTTACAATAGTTCAGGGGTATATTTGTCCTTTTTCCCTTGATAATATATGATATATAACTACTGTTACAAATAATTAAGAAACATATTTTGATTTTTTGAATTATGTAGTAAATACATTATACACACGCATATTGATAGGATGTATTGATACTGTTCTTTCGCATGTTTTCAAACTAATATACTATACACGTGAAACATTTAATAGTTACCATCATTCTTATAATAGCAATAATTATTTTTGATACATTACCTATATCAGCAAAGTTTTTAAATTTGTATTAAATATCTTTGATTAAGCATGTAGGAATACCTTCACTATTAGAAACATATGTTTTTTCTATTTCATTACTGCAGAACCAGCTCACTTAAAAGATACATAATGGGAAACAAACACTTCCTTTACTCCACTTGTCAATGTGTCTATAATTGCCTCTGTTACATGTTTAGTCTATGCACTAAACTTAAATCATAAAGTGGTAATTAACATATAGTTTTTGTATGTTTGAACCTCTTGTTTGGTGTGTGTGGGAAAAAATAGTTCTTTCATTCATTAGTAAGTCTTGGTTTTGTAATATTGACCTACATACATAGTATAATTTTCCAACAAAGGTTGTTCAACCGACAACTTTCCGGCCATTGTAGCCCCACCCGCATCCCCTAATTTGATTGTAAATTACAAAAATGACAAAAACACATAACAAAACAAAAAGAGTTCCATTTCCATTACTCCACTAATCAAAGTTTCTAACAACATTTCCTCTGTTACATATTCAATATTTGCACTAAACTCATATCATAAATTGGTAACATAATAGTTGTTATATATTTGGACAAGTCATTAAAAGGATCTCGGAGACCCATTCATTCTTTAATGGAATTGGGAATGGGCAGAGCTAGGCACTCAAGATATTGTGTCTGGAGAGGGAGGCCTCGTCTAAAGTTTTAACCCTTTCTTCAAGCTCTGCTCTGGGAGAATGCAATATGAGATTGAATGCCATAACTCTTATTTGGTCTTTGATTCTATTGCATTATATCTCATCGTATCACATTTTGTTCTGCGAGATTGTTTGTGTGAAAAAAAACCCAGTTCTTTTAGGCCTTGACAGGTTTAAGATGTGAATCACCAACATTGATAGAGAGTTGATCAACAGTCTTGAACCATGTCCTTGTTAGGTTTCCAGTAAAACCATAATCACCAAACAGGACATCAGCTACACCTTGTCCTTCTGTTCCTGGTAACCAAGCTGCTACTAGTGCATCCATTTGATCTAGGTATGGTTGGATCACAATCAGACGGCCCGTGACAGGCACAACGACACATTTCACCGAGGCACAAACCGAGGTCATGATGTCTGGACCAGGTGCGGGGATTGTTAAGTTTAGGCTATCACCATAACATTCCGCGTATGCGGTCTGTTTCACCATGACTATGGAATACGAGAAGTTGTTGGACTTGACGAATTCGCTATCCGGATTTTTCTTATACACAACCTTTGTTTCTGGATCAATTGTACGTGTTCTCTATGGCTGAGAGGATTGTAGTACCTGTTCAAAAAAAGTTGCTAATTGATCAATGTACAATATTGTTTGTACTCTTTCTTAGGTAGGTTTATCAAAGGACATTCTCGGTTAACTCAATAAACAAGTCATGCCTCAACCAAATCCATCCGAAGGTTGTTAAAAATCAAGATAAGTCGAGTTAAAGCGGATTGGATTAAGCAATGTATTATAACTCAACTCATCCGATTTTAGTTAGGGCCAACTGAATGAATTATACCTTAATCCAATAGGTCATAGCTTGACTTGTTCAACTCAAATTCGGACATATAAGTTGAGGTTTATGTTGCTTAGACGTCTCAGAAAATATTGTTGTGTTTGTGTTGGATCCTTAAAAAATGCATGACTTTTGGAGGATTGGGCAAGCACATGTCAATACTTTTGAAGAGTCTGAGCAATATAGGATGATGGATAAGAAATGTCCTAATTGTTGTGTTTCCAGTAAGTCCTTGCCATGTAATGGTCCATCAACCACATTGGTAGCACATATTGTTAGCATGGGCTCCTGCAACTAATATATTTGTTGCTTTTTTTGGAAGTGGCAAAACTGGTTTATCTGCATATGCTCCATTTTTCAATAAAACAAGTGACCTTGTCACTGCTTCTCTTGCCAATTTTCTATGCTCCTACAAGATTGTAACACAACAAAGATGAATTCAAGATTTTAACTTTTTCTGAGTTTATAACTTGTTAGCTCATCTAGGAAAACGATCAAATTTGCTCATGTACTATCCGAAATTGATCATCTTTGTCCTTCATATGACCTTTTGGTTTAGTTTTACCCGTACCGTTAGAAAAAGTCTCGATTTTTTCCCTTGAACCTTAAAGGATCTCCAACGTAAGGACATGTGGAGTCTGTTGTCTTATGTTGGAGCTCCGTTAATGGCAATGACAAGTATGAAACAATTGGTAACGACAAGAGTATGAACGGGCCAAACACGTAAAGGAAGGCAAAATCGAACAATTTTAAACATTTTCCCTATCATTTATCGCTACACATTGAACTTACCAGAATGCCGAGATATTTTATCAAACTATAATCAGTAAGAGGGTTCTCAAAAAGTCCCATTTGGAACTTCACCCTGAGAATTCTCTTGATTGCATCGTCGATTCGGGTCATTTGAACAAAGTTGTTGTTCACTAAATATGTTAAACCATCAATGAATTATGCATAGTTGTAGGGCAACATAACCTACAATATACAACCAGGAAAAGAGCAAACATTAGTTCTTTAAAGTTCATTAAATCAAGTCGAAACTTGTTCTTCATGTTGTAAAATCGTGTGATAGTACGAGACAGATGCATAATTTAAATAGCTATTACAGATATCGGTGATTCGCCCACAACGTGCACAAACTATAAAATGGCTATTCATTTTGGTATAAATTTATTAATTACTAACCATGTCAATGACACCTTCAAGACTGGAATATGTATAGTTTGTATGCCAAGGATAAGTAAGCTGGTCAATTCCTGCCCAATCTGAAATAACAAACCCCTGAAACATATTCCACAAACATTCACAAAGTTAGTTCGAAATCCCCATCTTGTTGCATCCTATGTTGGTCGGATCCTCCAAAAATGTCATCACAATCGTCTCGAACTTCCAAAACAATTGATTTTTTTGAAGGACCCGAGCAACATTCATAATGTGAATTTGAAATTACATCTAGTTGCATCCTAAGCTGCTCGAGTCATTCAAAACAGTCATTGCACTTATGTTGGATCCTCCAATTTTTTTGAAGAATTAGACAGGGGTGCAACAATACTTTTGGAGGTTCCAAATAATACAGGTTGCATTTATTGAACACTATAATGTTGCTCGGATCCTCTCGAATGTTTGAAGAATTAGACACGGGTGCAACAATACTTTTGGAGGTTCCACGACCAATATAGGATGTATCGTTTAAACACTACAATGTTGATCGTATGCTCCAATAACGTTTCCACACCATGTCAGATCCTTCAAAAATATTGTTGCATTTGTGTTAGATCGTCCAAAACAGTGTGACAACATTTTTGGAGGGTCTAAGCAACATAAGTTACATCTATTGAACACTACAATGTTGTTGTATCCGAATCAAATACTCCAAAATAAATGTATTTTTGAGAATCCAACATGGATACAACAACATTCTGAAAGGGTCCAAGCAACATACATGTAGTTAAATTCACCAAGAGGATATAATTAGGAATTTACTCTGAATCTAAGTGTGCCTTTAAGAAAACTAGTAACCATTTCTTTTTTCTATGCATTCTGAGACCATTCCATCTTGAATAGGAAACCATAACAGTAGAAACACCTTTGATGATTAAACTATAGTAACCTGCCATATGTATACTAAGCAAACCATGTCTATTAATAATTGTGTTGTTTTCATTGATTCCTTTTACTGTCCCACCATCTCCTACATAATGATCAGCACAAGCAGCCACCTTTTGCCTGTAACAAATAATAATGACGAAGCCGACTTTTTGGACTCTGCATAAGGTGCCATGTAGTAATGACGGACTAGGTCTTTACAATAGATACCAATTTACCATCGTCCATCCCCAAATAACTACCTAGGTGGAAGAAGATAGACCGGTTATTAATGATCATCAAACGATTTGACTTGCCGTGAATACATTCACTACACAAGAGACACCATGCCACCCTATCCGATGTCCCCAAGATTACCGAAAAGGAACAACGAACACAAAATCACCACAAAAATTTCATCCTGTCTACTATTTTGGACCTCTCTATAGTGATCATAACCCTGCTATAACGGCCATAACTTCGTTATAACAGCGCCGCTATAGCAACCTTGTGTAAATAAGAATCATAAGAGGGAGGGGAATGGGTTTTCATGCCTATTTCTCTCCCCCTATTCCCTCAAAACTCTCTCAACTCTCCAATCACTCCATTTCAAAATGACAAACCAAGGTAACTATCACATACCCTACTCTCCTTACTTTATTTTACACTTAAGAATGATTGCATGCTGAGATTTGAATAGAGTAGAATAAGAATTGAGTTATTTTGTATTTTTGAAAACAACTACTTTGATTGTTGAAATTCCTGAGGCATGCGATTTCCCCTTATATTTACAACACTACTACAACGTTCTGGGTGTAAGGATTGAGCGAAAAAGGCCAAAATCGACTCCAAAATGGTGGGGGAAGTTGAAGGGTTGTTCTTGAGGAAAATCTTAGATTCGGGCCTGATTTAGGACTTGAAATGACTGGTTTTTATGAATATTTAAGTAGAGGAGTACTTTAGGAACACTTATCTGTAGGAATTTTGAGGAAAAGGACACTTTCTGGGGCAAGGGGAGTCATTGCGGCACCCTTGGAGTTCTGGAACGATGAAGTTTACGATAGAGGCCTTCATCTTCGTTATAACGGGCAGCAGCCCGCTATAGCATCCTCCGTTACAGCGCTCTGAGTGTCGTGATGCCTCCCACTATAGCGACACACTGGACGGTATAGAGAAAGGTGCAGGGCAGGGAAATATTTTTATTTGTATAACTATAAGTGTACAGGACAGAGATATGTGTTTGTATATACAGTGTCTCTCACTTTTTACAAACACAAATTATAATTTGTGTTAGTATAAAGTGCGAGAGGTGAGGGAGAGATGACCAAAAGAGAGGAGAGCGGCGAGAGAGATTCCAGAGAGAGAGGGGAGAGAGGTGAATGACAGGAAGTTTGCAGCGAATTGGAATTAAATGAAACTGTAGCTATAACATTTATTTTGAATTAATAGGTTTCTATAGAGAAAAGACATAAAGTCACCATTGAAGTTGTTCCGAATTTTAAAAAAGACACCTTAACTTTCTGAGTGTCATATTACCCCACGAAACTCTGTAAATCCACAATAAATATACCTTTTTGATTAATTTTAACACCACTCATGTTGTCACGAAATATGGGCGCATGAAGGACTCTTGATACAGCTTTAAACCAACGTAAAATTGCCATGTGGCACTCCCAATTTGACTTATTTTTTTTAAAAATATATTAAAACCTATGTATTAATTTTTTTTAACTTTATTAGGAATAGTTTTAAATTTTTCAATTTTTTTTTCTCATGTTCCCTACCATCATTAGCTTACCCATATTTCTTGAGCATCCATGGCTTCCTTCATATTGTTTTTCATTTTCTCTTTCTCCTTTTTGGTCTTTGTTTTTAAAAAACTAATATTATTGTGTTCATTCTTATTCTTTTTAAAAAATAAAATAAATTAGTTTAGTGATTTTTTTCCTCCTACAAATCAAGTTTGGGATTTGGGAGTAGTTAAACTATGAAAAACTTGATTTAAGAGTAAGAAGTTGGAGAAGGCGGTTATTTAAATGTCAGATTTTGACTTGGTGATATTTTGAGTATTTAAATTTTGATTATTTGACGGTGTTTATTTTCATATATAAATTAATTGGTGGTAGTTTGACAAATAATTGGTAGGGTTGTCGCGAAATCCACCCCGCCTCAACGGGTTTGACGACTGTTGCAGCGGAAAGGGAATGGCAGAAGAACATAGTTGAGGCGAAGAAGAAAGAGAAAAAAAAAGGCAAAGAAATCAGATAAAAAAATTTAAAAATTATTTTAACATGTGGCAAGTGAGTATTAGTGCGTAACATACAAATATTTTTGTATAAGTGGTATTGGGTGAAAAATGGGGCATACATACTATTTTGAAGTTGTTCAATGGGGTAGGAGGACACCCGCAAAGTTAAGGTGTCTTTCTAAAAATTTGGGGCAACTTCAGTGGTGATTTTATGTCTTTTCTCTTTTCTATAATGCAAAATTTTCCCTAATTTCATATTGGATTTATTTTTATTCAATTCATAACACATTTTGAAAGTGATCTTTATTTTAGCTCAATATTAGCCAAATTCTTGCCCATTTGCATTGCTCATCTAGTGTATATATATATTCATAACTAACAACACCCCCTAACTTGAATAATAAATTACTATAATATTCCAATTAAAAAGATTACTATAATATATATTAGGTTTAGGGGGAGAAGAGATGATTCAATCTTTTTTATTTCTGATGGATCTTTTAATTGGGTTTGGGTCAAGGGATGTCAATATGGGTCGGGTGGGCAGGAGAAAGTTTGGTGGGTTGGAATTTAACTTTATCTAATAGAAAGATGCCACGTAATAATAATTAAAAAAATATAGGGATGTTAGTTTAAAGGGTAATATTGGACCAAAAAAGTTGACTGGGGGGTATTTTTTGTAACACCCCGAAATTTTTTTGAGCTTAGACTCGAACCATCCTTCGTAGTGAATACGTTTTTACCAAGAAATTTAAATTTTCCTAAGTGTTAAGGTCACTAGATGTAGCACCTTAAGTTCTAAAAAGAACTAAAAAGAAATTCATTCAAGTCATTCCTAAGTTCTTCTAAATTTTGGGTCAACTTCAAATGACCATAACATTCAATACATGAGTTAAGTGGCCCATAAGATATCAAATGAAATGTCTTTGGATTATATTTCCAACGCACTGCATTTGCTATTTTTTGAGCTCGTATGAGGGAGATATCCCGGTTTGATGTCAGGCTGTCCAGTTAAGGAAAGTTACCCGAAAATATGAGGGGCATTTTGGTCTTTTCCTTACCCAATCAGATATAATTCATTTTTAGTAAGGTTTTAGGAATCTAAATTGATTTGGTTCAGTTCTACAATCCTAATTTATGCCTAGGGTTTTAGAAGAGAGTTCGAGAAGAGAAAATAGGAGAAATGAGAAAATGTTCAAGGCGTTCGTCGAGATCCTTGAGTTTTGTTGCGGATTTTCACCAAGGGTTTGATCCCTAAGAGGTATGTAAGTTTAAAAAGTGTTGGGTTTGTTCACCCACATGCCAATCATATTTTACATTAGCGAATTCATCCCTTCTTGAAGAGTTGTTATTCGTTCTTGAATCTTGATGTTTGGTTGAGTTCGTGAGGCGAAGATTTTGTTAAGGGTTGAGTAAATTGATGATTCTTGAGTGAGTTTTGCTAAAATTGTTCTGGGTTATAAGAATTTGAGAGTTTTTACCTTAGAATTTCAATGGGTATGAGTTGAATCGGGCTTGGGAGAAGAAGAAAAGATCGGGCAGAAATTAGCGCCTAAGTTCGTGTCGTTGACTCCACTGTTTCAAAAATTATTTCGTGACCAAATATTATAATGTATCACCGCATTGCGGACCTACTCCCATACAATGTTTTTCTACCATTTCTCACGATTAACTATCTAAAACTCATTTAATCATCACGAGATCTGTCATATCATGAATCATAACTCTTGAATTCATAATTCATAATTCAAATTCAAGAAAGAGTTAAGAGTAGAGTTCAAAAAGGTCTTTGAGTTAAATAGAGAATCATTTGAGATCAAATATCGATTTGAGCTAAGTTTTGAGGAAGTAAGTATGAGAATGAGAAGAGTCGTACACATGAATTCTATATTGTTATTTAAAACCTTGAGTCGAGTCGTTCATGCACATAACTTCCGCATAAACTCCATAATTTGAGTATCTTTGAGAGGAGTAGTATCTTCAAGATCTATGTCTTGAGTATTGAGTTTTAAACCCTTTTGAGATTATATTACTAATCATGGGACTACTACATGTTACCCATGAAGATCCTTAAGTTGAGATGTTCATGCCCATAATTCTTCATGAACCCTCTAAGTCGAACATCTTGAGATGAGTAGTATCAGTTAGTCCTTGAATTGAGATTGTTCAGGTCCATAATTCCACATGAACACTTTGAGTCAAACATTTCGAGATGAGTTGTATCATTCAATCCTTGAGTTCTGGAATTTTTGAATTCCTAGTATTGAGTTCTATGTATGGTTATTAAAAAAATTCAATTGAGTCGTTCACGTCCATAATTCGACATGAACCCTATTTTAAGAAGTCTTTTACAATTATTTATAACTTGTTTTAAGACTTGAGCATTTGAGTTTGAGGAAGAGTAGAGCTGAGTTCATTTTCTTTAAAATGATATATGGGAACTAAGTATTCCTAAGAGTAAATGTTTTTACATTTAAGATGAGAGGATACACTAATTTTCAAAAGAGTTTTTGGGTAGTTTTGAGTACCAAAGTTTTTAAGAGTAAGATTTTTGAGTAATAATCTCAAACCACAAAAAGAGTTATGTGTTTAAACATATGAGCTAGTTACATTTTGGGAGTAGTATTGAGCACCAATATGAGGATGTGTTCAAATAACTCAAAGTCCTTCTAAAACATGTAGCCAACGTGGGTAGAAAGGGTCATACTTTTTAGATGATTTCTGAATGCTTTTAGCATATACTAGTGGATCCACTTAGTTGTAGGTTCTATACCCTGGCAAAGTATACGACAGTTTTGGCAACGTGGGCTAGACGTTGCATCATCACATAGCTCATAATGATGGTTGTTGGTTAGAGAATCTCCCACAGAGTTATATTGTATTTTTATATACAAACTGAGTTATTATTGTATTCTTCAATACATTGAGTTGCTATCTATTGTTTTAAAAGCATTTCATATATTGCATCTTTTATTGTTGCTTTATCTTGAGTTAAATATCAAGGGTTGAGTATCTTATTGTTGAGTTGAGCCCTATTTCTCTTAGTTGAGTTGAACTATGCTTCAAAGAGTTAAGTATCTTATTGTTGAGTTGAGTACTTTATTTCTGAGTTGAGTATCTTACTCTTGAGTTGAGTAAGTTTGAGTACCTTTGAATATCCTTGGGTATTCCTTGAGTTGAGTTGAGTTGAGTTGAGTGAGTTGAGAAAATGTAAATATGTTTCTTTTCCATTAGTTCAAGCTTATGTTTATGCTATAGAATTCCCCTTACATGCTCGTACATTCCATGTACTGACGTCATTTGGCCTGCATCATTTCATGATGTAGATACAGGTAGCTAGGGTCATCAATAGGAGCTTCGTTGATACCACTTGTAGTTCGAGTTAGCTTTGGTGAGCCTCCTTGCGCCCGGAGGATTTTATTTACTTTTCAGTTTTGTTAGGATGTCGTGGGTCTTGTACCGACTTCCATCTCTGTCATTAGAGGCTTCATAGATATACAATAGAGTTTTAGAAGTTTGATTCATTTATCTTGTTAAATGTTTTAAAGTGTTGAGTTCCCTATTTCTGGTGAGTTGAATATATCATTTTATTCAGAGTTAATCATTTTAGTTAAAGCTTTGTAATTGAGTTCAATGAATTTTATTAGTTTTTAAGCTTTGTATGCTTGAGCTAGTATTCCGCTTGTAGTCAACCATGATAAGGGTTTGCTTGGGGACCAGAAATAGTTCTCGAGTGCCGGCCACGTATAGGGTGTAGGCTCAAGTCGTGAAAAACTTGGTATCAGAGCATAGAGTTCAAGTGTCTTAGGGTGTCTATGAAGCCGTGTCGGTGGGATCTTGTTTATGGTTGTGAGGGCCCCACTTGTATAAATGAGGGACTAGATACATTTAAGAAAAGTTTTGCTTCTTTTATACTTTTAATCGTGCAACAGAGCTAAGTCATAAAGATTTATTTATACTCCTGCGTTTCTCAGATTCATTCGACTACCCCTCATACTAGAGATGGTTGAACAGAGAAGTCAGTCCTTTATCGATGAGTTATTCTTAGCAAAAATCTTGAGGAAGTGATCATGCGACTCCAGAGGGGCTTGAGAGAAGCCCATGAGTGAGTTAAGTATTGAGTTTCAGGGGAATGCACTCATATTCATATGAATTGTGCTTTTGAGCTAACAGTGAGTTGTACTATTTTCCTTAAACATTGTTTCAACTTAGATCCTTATGAGGAGGTATGTTCAAATCTTGGGTAATATTTTTCACCCGAAAAGATAGTGTTAGTTACGAGATCATGAGAAGTAGTAGTGAAAGTGCCCAGAGTTAGAGGAAAGTATGCAGAGGTTCAGTAATCTAAGGGAAAACGATAGTGATGGGGCATATTATGTTATTGCAATTGTGGACCCATACAATTATAAGTAATGAGTTCCTTTATGAGTAGAAAAGGGAATAATAAGGTTGTACGGAGTTCGTGATAAAAGGAAGAGTTGCTAGCCAAAATGGGATAGAGTATATATTTTTAACAAGAATAGAGTTGATGTTGATGTTCCATCGTGTTAGAGGAGGCTAAATAGTTAAACAGAAGCACAGAGTATTCATGAAGTGACAGATCTAAGCAAGGCTTGTGATTTGTTTGAGAGGGTCATGATGTTTAGAAGGTTAGAAAACTGATTAAGTAATGATGCATAGTATAGTAGACGAGCAATCATATTAATATTTGAGTTTAGTAATAAACATTAAGCTTGAATTTGAGATGAGTGTCATGATCAAATGAATGACAACATGAGGGTGATGATGATAGTTTTAGATTTGATGTAGTAGACTTGATATAGAGTAGGGTGAGGAATTGAGATGTTAGCTGCAATAAATATGAGTGGTACAAGTGAGAAACCCTAACCTTTAGATAAGGGCAACGAAGTGTGGCTAAGTCACAAGAGTAACATGATCATTAAGAGGTGTACCAAGATGGTATGTTACTGTAACACCTCAGAATCTAGTAGGCTAAACTAGGGGATAAGTGAAAGGTATGGACTAGATAATTTTGCCTTGGCACCCTCCACGAGTGCCCACACAGGTTGTGAAGGGAACCACGACTCGTGGTGGTGCCCATCAAGCCTATACAGTAGCTAAACAAGGCTGCCAACCTCCCACAAAAGCCTAGAAGGGTTCTGGTGGTCACCACAGATCGTGGTGCCACTCGTGGTGGTGATGCAGTAGCTTCACCAAGCTGCCCAGAAGGTGGACCCTCCCTACAAGCCACTAGATGGCTCGTGAAGGCCTTGACGGGACGTGGGATGGGTCGTTGTGGTGCCTTAGGTTTTAGGGGTTAAGGGGAAGATGTCCTAGATATTGGTCCATGATCACGAGAAGGACCACGACTCATGGTGAGGACCATGGCTCGTGCAGCCTCTAGTGGAGATAGTCAGTGCACTGGTAACTGAGGGGTTAAATGGTCTTTTTTTATTTTAATTAGATCAAAGCCAAGTCATTTTGCCTAAGTCTAGTACTCCTATATAGGTGATTTTAAACCTTTAACTCACCTATTGAAGACATTATTTCCAAAAACCCCAAAAGTAATCCCAAGACCTTCTCTCAAATATTTCTATCTCTAGAACTAGAAGAAGAAGAAGAAGAAAGAGTTGGAGCTAAGATCAAGATCAAGTCTTCATTCTACAAGCATTTGTGGGATTTTTTGTTAATGTATGAGGGATTTTCATCCATGGAGCCTCTTAAGATTCCCCAATTGAAAAGATGAAATTCCCCAATTTGAGTTAGGGTTTCTTCTATAGTTATGGGCATTGATGAATGTTGATCCAAATGATTTGATTGTGATTGTTTATGGTTAAATTGATAGAATTAAATGTTTTTAGGAAGAATTTACATGTAACCATGCTTAACCCATGTTTTTAAGTTGAAATTGATATAATTGAGTTTGATGCCATGACAAGAGAATTTATGGGTTTATATGTATTCTTATAGGATTGATGAGATACATTGGAAGTGCTTTGAGATTGAAGCCTATAGGATGATTATGTATGAATTTCTTTGAGAATGAAGCAAGTAGTGTGATTATAATATGTATTGCTTGAGAGTGAGCATATATGATGAATTATGATTTGAAGGGCTTTGAGAGTAAAGCTTATGTTATGAACTGTTGTGATTGTTGTGGAAGGAATAGTTCCCACATTAATTGCTTATTAATGAATGTGAAAGGCTTTTTCACATCTAATGATTCTAGGTTGAATGGATTTCTCACCTAAAATGAATGTAATGCTAAAGACTAAGAAATTGATGAGGCTAGAGGCGATTACCCATAAACTCTACATGAGATGGATATGAGGCGATTACCCGTATTCCATAGAATAGAATAAAGAGGTGATTACCCTTATTCCTCAAAGTTGAAAAAGAGGCAACTCCCCATGTACTTGAGATATGAATTGGACAAGAGGCGAGTACCCATGATCCATATAGAAATACAAGAGGCGAATACCTATGTCACATGATGGTGGACTAGAGGCGATTACTCATGATTCAAATGTTATGAAGGACTATAGGAGACTACCCATGTTCCTTCATGGTAAGGAAAGAGGCGATTCCCCATGTCTATAAAAGATAACTTAAGTATGTTATGATAGGTGATGACTCAGATTGTTCTTGAGTTGCCTTCCATGTTGAATAAGGATGATTTGAGGTTACTTCAAGAAGCATTCATTTATGTTATTATGTTTAATTACGTGCATTGAATATGTATATGACTTATGTTGCTTATATCTTATGTTCATGTTGATGTTTATACAACCTGTAATTTTTAGTACATGTTTGTACTAACGCATACTCTTGCCTATATATCTTATCCAAATGTAGGGTCTGGCGATCTCGACTCTCATCCCCGTGGCTAGGATCATAGTAGAGCAAGATTTGAAGATTGGTGAATCCTCATCGCATTCGAGGATTTGACCACCATTATCTTACGTTCTTTCATTTTATATTTTGAACTATTATATGGACTGGGTCACAAAGATATTCATGTTTTAGATGGTTTGAGACAAAGTGTAATAGACTTCCAGTTCGTTTTATAAAGTTGTTTATTGTGTTGAAAATGTTTTAAATTTTCGCATCATTTCTATTATCTTATGTTATGAAATCTACGTGGCATGTATGAGGCCTCTCGGGGTCTTGTATGCCATGTTACATCTAGGGGGTACCCCTGGGTCGTGACAAATGTGGTAATCAGAGCATAAGGTTTAGAATGGTTCTAGGATGTCTCAAAACCACGTCTAGTAGAGTCTTGTTCATAAATTTGAAGCGCGCAATATTTATGAATAAGAATCTATTGGATGCTTAGGAAACTTCACTTCTTCATTTCTCTAAGTCATGCGACATAGTTCAACTCTATAAGGTCTTTCTCTTAATCTTTACCCGATGGTCTACAAGATATGACTACTAGAATGGCTTTTGCAAGAAGGACCGAGGGAGAAAATATTGATCAAGGAGCCCCTCCTCAAGCTTCTCAAGCTCTAGTTGACCCTTTGGCCGACTAAGTAACCAGTGTGGAGTTAGTACATTTTTGTGTGCTAACCCATATTCTCTTATTTTTACTACAAGTGTAGGTTCCGGCAACTGATCGTTTCTAGCTAGAAGTTGAAGTGCTTGGATAGAGATTTCCTCCAACACTTAGTATGTCCTCATAGATCGAGGACAAAGACTCATTTTGTTCTAGTTTCTTTATGTTTAAGACTTTGTAATAGACATTCTAGTATTTTCGATTGTAAAGGGCCATGACCCTATCTTATTAAAGTTTGTCTTAAATTCGCCATATGAGACTTAATATTTCCGCTGCTTTATGAAAGAATTTTTAATAGTTTGGTTTTGAATAAAGTTTTTGATTCCGCACTATTTTCAATTGTCTATGCAATGAATGAGCTAAGAGGCTTGTATTTGACCCCTTCGGGGTCGAGTACGTCGTGTTACGACTAGGGGTTGCTCTCGGGTCGTGACAGTTCGTGAGGCAAAGATTTTGTTAAGGGGTTGGGTAAATTGATAGTTCTTGAATGAGTTTCGCTAAATTGTTCAGGGTTATAGGAATTCGTGAGTTTTAACCTTAGAATTTCAGTAGGTATGAGTTGAATCGGGTTTGGGAGAAGAAGAAAAGATCGAGCAGAAATTGGAACCCAAGTCCGCATCGCGGACTTGCTCCCCTAGAGAGAAATTTCTCTCTCTGCATCGCGGAGAGAACGCGGACTCCACTGTTTCAAAAATTATTTTGCAACCAAATATTATAATTGATCTCTGCGTCGCGGACCTACTCCCCAGACAGTGTTTTTTGACCGATTAACTATCTAAACCTCATTTAATCATCATGATATCTTTCATATCATGAATCATAACTCTTGAATTCATAATTCAAATTCAAGAAAGAGTTAAGAGTAGAGTTCAACTATCGATTTGAGCTAAGTTTTGAGGAAGTAAGTATGAGAATGATAAGAGTCATACACATGAATTCTATATTGTATTTAAACTCGTGAGTCTAGTTATTCATACCCATAACTTCCGCATGAGCTCCATAATTTGAGTATCTTTGAGAGGAGTAGTATCTTGTAGATCTAAGTCTTGAGTA
The DNA here is from genome assembly GCF_900185275.1 of Solanum verrucosum. Taxonomy (NCBI): domain Eukaryota; kingdom Viridiplantae; phylum Streptophyta; class Magnoliopsida; order Solanales; family Solanaceae; genus Solanum; species Solanum verrucosum. Next base: position 508,839 of record NW_026020145.1, on the reverse strand, counting down.
TTGAATTTCAAACCCTTTTGATATTATATTCCTAATCATGGGACTACTACATGGCACCCATGAAGATCCTTGAGTTGAGATATTCATGCCCATAATTCTGCATGAACCCTCTGAGTCGAACATCTTGAGATTAGTAGTATCAGTTAGTCCTTGAATTGAGATTGTTCATGTCCATAATTCCACATGAACCCTCTAAGTCAAACATTTCGAGATGAGTAATATCATTGAATCCTTGAGTTATGGAGTCGTTGTATTCCGACTATTGAGTTTCATGTATGGTTATTAAAAATCTTGAATTGAGTCGTTCACATCGATAATTCGGCATGAACCTTATTGTGAGAAGTCCTTTACAATTATTTATAACTTTTTTTAAGACTTGAGCATTTGAGTTTGAGAAAGAGTAAAGCTGAGTTCATTTTCTTTAAAATAATATATGGGAACTAAGTATTCCAAGAGTAAATGTTTTTACATTTAAGATGAGAGGAAACACCGATTTTTAAAAGAGTTTTTGAGCAGTTTTGAGTACCATCTCTATTAAGAAAAAGATTTTGAGTAATATTCTCAAACCACAGAAAGAGTTATGTTTTTAAACATATGAGCTAGTTACATTTTGGGAGTAGTATTGAGCACTGATATGGGGACAAGGTCAGATAACTCAAAGTCCTCATAAACCATGTAGCCAACGTGGGTAGAAAGGGTCATACTTTTTAGATGATTCATAAATGATTTTAGAATAGACTAGTGGATTCACTTAGTAGTAGGTTCTATACCTTGGCAAAGTATAGGACAGTTCTGGCAGCGTGAGCTAGATGATATATCAACACATAGCTCATAGTGATGGTTATCGGTTAGAGAATCTCGCAAGAGTTATATTGTATTTTTATATACAAACTGAGTTATTATTGTATTCTTCAATATATTGAGTTGCTATCTATTGTTTTAAAAGCATTCCATATATTGCATCTTTTATTGTTGCTTTATCTTGAGTTGAGTATCCAGAGTTGAGTATCTGATTGTTGAGCTGGACCCTATTACTCTAAGTTGAGTTGAACTATGTTTCGTAGAGTTGAGTATCTTATTGTTGAGTTGAGCCCTATTTAATTGAGTTGAGTACCTTATTTCTGAGTTGAGTATCTTATCCTTGAGTACTTCTGAGTTGAGTAAGTTTGAGTACTTTTGAACATCATCGAGTATTCCTTGAGTTGAGTTGAGTTGAGTGAGTTGAGAAAATGTAAGTATGTTTCTTTTCCATTAGTTCAAGCTTATTTTTATGCTTTAGAATTCCCCTTACATGCTCGTACATTCAATGTCATTTGGCCTGCATCGTTTCATGATGCAGATACAGGTAGCTAGGGTCACCAACAGGAGCTTCATTAATACAACTTGCAGTTCGAGTTAGCTTTGGTAAGCCTCCTTGCTTCCGGAGGATTCCATTTAATTTTTTAATTTTGTTAGGATGTCCTGGGTCGGGTTCCGACTTCCATCTTTGTCATTTAGAGGCTTCATAGATAGACAGTAGAGTTTGAGAAGTCTGTTTCATTTATTTTGTTAAATATTTTAAAGACTTGAGTAGCCTATTTCTGGTGAGTTGAATATACTATTTTATTCAGAGTTAATCATTTGAGTTAAAGCTTTATAATTGAGTTCAATGAATCTTATTTAGTTTTAATCTTTGTGTGGTTGAGTTAGTTTTCCGCTTGTAGTCGTCTAGGATGGGGGTTCGCTTGGGGATAAGCAATGGTTCTTGAGTGTCGGTCACGTCCAGGGTGTAGGCTCGGATCGTGATAATTTTAACCTAATAGGTGGATGAGGGGTATTTTTAAACCATTTCGATTAGTACATGGGTATTTTTGGCCCTTTTCCGTATTTTATATTTATATATATATATATTTATTTACTTATACTATTTTCAAAGCAGACAACTTTCCACATTTATGGTTATGACTTATTTGAAAGGTTGTGATTTTTTCGAAAGGTTGTGATTTGTTTGGTGAATTCTGACTTTTCGGATGAATTGTGACTTTTGTGAAGGATTGTGTCTTTTATGGTAATGCATAATAAGCACATGTACATAATACCCTTTGTATTGACTATGAATTTTTTATGTTTTCTACTCTTCTTTTTAAAAACTCAAGTGTGATTTAAACCCATATAGTGAGTTTGTAGTTCAACGGAATTTGAGGTACCACTTTTTTATTGAAGTAAATCATATAATTTTGTAATTATTCTTTATAGGGACAAAGGACTAATATACCCCCAAAGTATCATAAATGGTATGTAGATATCCTTCATCATACTTTTGGGACATTGGTGCCCCTGCCATCCAAAAACTAGAGCATATATACCCTTCACTCTTGGAATTTCCTAGCCTAGTTAAGATTTAGGCAAAATCTAAGTCATGCGAAGTCTAGAGAAATGTGGTAATGAATGAGAGATTCAATAATGAATTTGATCACATGAGTGGATAGCTAAGACGTTAAGGAACCCGTACGACTTTACGAAATCAAATTTGGGGGAGTAGAACTCCCAAAACTAATCTTAGCGTGAGCATATAGTTTTTGAAAGTCCTGGTTTGAAGCTGTGTTGTGAAATGGGGGTTTGGAACTCAAATTCTAAGGTTCTGTCTCCGTGTAAACCACCAAGGCGGAATTAATCCCGTTTCGGCATATATGTTGGATCGGGTGTCACGTTTCGGCACACTAATAGTTTGGGTATGGGTTCCATAAGAGGACCATTGAATTGTCATATTTACTTGTTATTGAGAACGTGGATTTATACATTGCTCTTGAAATGATAACTGTGTATATATTTTGTACATGACATGTTTACTATGTTGTGACGGCTTATATATGTTCCACTTACTAGTATAGCCGCGTGATCCTACCAGTGTACTGTGGTTGTGTACTGATACTGCACTTGCTCATTCTTTGTTGAGTACAAGCATCTTCAGGCAGCTACTGATAGACCTCAGCAAGAAGATCAGTGATCGAGATCGGACTTCAAGGGTGAGCCAGTTCTTTCAGGTTGTCATGGAATCCTTCATTTCGTTTAGTCCATTCTCTTCGGACTCAGACTATTGTTTAGATATTTCCTATGTTTGGTTGGGGTTGTACCCTTTTTATTAGACTTGTTGCACTTTAGATATTTTGGTACATTGAATTTTAGGTTCTAGGCGTTATTTTCCGCAAATTTTTTGGTAAAGGTTTTATTAACTTTCGAAGTTTATGGGAACTCCAATTTTTGTAGACATTTAAACCCACTTCCGTATCTTCAAATGTTCTAGTATTCATTAACTTGTGTAGTTGGGTTGTAGTAATGGTTCTCCCACCTGAGGGTTAGTGTGGGTGCCACTCACGACGGTCTAGGTCGTGACAAAGTTGGTATAAGAGCATTAGGTTCGTTGATCTTGGTGTACCAAAATGAGTCTAGTAGAGTATTGTGAAATGGTACGGAGGCATCTGTACTTTTCTTCGAGAGGCTATAGGACTTTAGGAAATCTCTATATTTTCTCTTGTCTCATTTCTTGCTATAACTTGATTCTAATTGGTATCTCGTGAACCAAATTGGTATCTAATATCCTTCACTCTTCTGTCCACAGATGGTTAACATTCTCTTCAACGACTTCAGGCCCATAGTTCCCGTCAATGAGCCTACAGAGGAGTCCGCAGCAAGAGGCCGCAGTCGAGGCAGGGGTAGAGGCCGAGGAAAGGTAGTACCCGCTAGGGGTGGAGCTCCGGTTGAGAATGCTCCCAAAAATAAGGTCCCTCTTGCGCATCACGAAGAGGTAGAGAAGAATGTAGAGGTCGAGAATGAGGATGATGTTGGACAAGAAGAAGAGGTGTAGGCTGAGACTACAGGTATTCCTCTCTTGGACCCAGTGTTAGCTCAACAAATTATGACTTTCCTAAAAGGATTGGTTGGTCCTGGAGTTCTCCCCACAGTTCAAGCAACTCAAACTCCCGCCAACCCCCCTATTTTTGTTATTGTCCCCAAGATGGGTGGAACTGTAGGCACTGATGCCTTTTTCCGTCCCCTATTGGGTCCTGTGATGACTGGTAATGAGCATGAAATGTTGACAAAGTTTCTGAAACTGAAGTCGCTCGTGTTTCATGGTTATGAGAATGAGGATGCCTATGAGTTCATCTTGGATTGTTATGAGAGACTTCATAAGTTAGGTATTGTACATCAGCATGGGGTAGAGTTCGTGACCTTCCAGCTTCAAGGTGAGGCTAAGTAGTGGTGGAGGTCTTATGTGGAATGCAGATTGTCAGTTTTTCCCCACTCACTTGGACACAGTTTCTTGCTCTATTTTTGGAAAAGTATGTGCCCCGGACTTTGAGGGATCGCAAGAAGTATGAGTACATGGCTTTGGAGTAGAGTGGTATGTCTGTAGCTCTTTATGAGGCTAAATTTCATGCATTGTTTAGATATGTTATTCAATTGGTGACTACTGAGAATGAAAGGATTCATCTATTCGTCATGGGATTGAACCCCGAACTTCAGGTATTGTTTATTCACATGACTTCTGCAAGAAAGAGCGTTGATGAGGTGATCAACTTTGTGAAGAAAGTAGAGGGAGTTAGACGTGATGGGTAGGTTAAGGCTTTGGCTAAGAAAGCCAAGAGCAAAGGTAACTTTCAAGGTTCTTACTCCAGAGGTTCAGGTTGGCCGATGCTTGTAGCTCGACCAATTCAGTCCGTCATGCCCGCTTCTACAGGTAGTTACTCAAGAACTCCACAACAGAATTTTATTCAGGATAGCCAGCGAGTGACTTCTTCGACTAGCGGCAGACCATATATTGATCGTATTTGTTATAATTATGGGGAACTTGGGCAAATGAGGAGAGATTGTCCCCAACCGTGCATGTTGGAAACTGTACGGAAGCAGACTAGAGTAGTGGTACCTACGGGCAATGGTAATAATGGTAGAGGGCGTCCACTTGGTGGGTGAGGAGGAAATCAGTGAAGCCGTGGAGGCTGGGGAAGTGGTAATGCAGGTAGGGGAGAAGTGCAGTCAAGCAAGAGGTTGCCCGTCCAGATGACAGGGCTAATTGTTGTGCCTTCCAGTGAAAAGACCAAGGCTAAGGCGTCTGATGCAGTGATCACAGGTACTATTCTTGTCTACGACTGGATGAGTATTGTTCTATTTTATCCGGGTTCTACTTATTCATATGTATCAGTTCATTTTGCCTTGGGTTTTGAGATGATTTGTGATATACTTGATTTCCCAATCCATGTTTCTACCCTAGTTGGAGAGTCAGTCATAGTGACTCATATGTATCGTGCTTGCCCTATCTTGTTTATGGGTTTTCAGACTTGGGCTGATTTGGTTGTTTTGGATATGACTGATTTTGATATAATCTTAGACATGACTTGGTTGTCCCCCCACCCCCCCACCCCATTATGTTGTGTTAAATTGTAATATGAAATTTGTGACTCTAGATATACCCGGTAGGGAAAACTTAAAGTGGGAAGGGGTGTACATGCCTAAGCTAGATAAGGTCATATCCTCCACTGAGGCTAGGAAACTGGTAAGGCATGGATGTTTGGCATATTTGGCTCATATTTGGGATGTTAAGGTTGAGTCTCTCTCTATTGAGTCTATTTCTATAGTGTTTGAATTTAAGGAAATGTTTCCTACCTATGTTCCTTGTATGCCTCAAGATAGATATATAGATTTCTTAATTGACTTGGAACCTAGTACTCACCCCATTTCCAACTCTCTGTATCACTTGGCTCCGGTAGAATTGAGAGAGCTTAAGACTCAAATCCAGGAACTTCTTGATAAAGGTTTCATCCGTCCTAGTGCTTCTCTGTAGGGTGCTCCTGTTTTGTTTGTTAAGAAGAAGGATGGTAGTATGAGGATGTGCATAGACTATCGACAGTTGAATAGGGTCACCATTCAAAATAAGCATATGTTGCCTCGAATAGATGATTTTTTTTACTAGTTGCAGGGTGTGTCAGTTTTCTCTAAGATTGATCTAAGGTCTTGTTACCATGAGTTAAAGATTAAGCCTGAAGATGTACCCAAAACGACATTCAGAACTCGTTATGGACATTATTAGTTTTTAGTTATGTCGTTTGGGTTGAAAAATGCGCCTACAACTTTCATGAGTTTGATGAATGGTGTTTTCAAACCCTTTCTGGATTCTTTTGTTATAGTTTTTATTGATGACATTTTGGTTTATTTGAAAAGTGAGGAAGAGCATGCCGAGCATCTTCGTATTGTTCTGGGTGTTCTTGGGAGACAAAAGTTATATGTCAAATTTTCCAAGTGTGAGTTCTGGTTGACTTCAGTTGCCTTTTTGGGGCAAGTAGTTTCAAGGGAAAGAGTAATGATAGATCCCAAAAAGATTGAAGATGTTAAAAATTGGGTATGGGCTAGGTTTGTGACAAAAGTTAGGAGTTTTGTGGGGCTCACTAGCTACTATCGTCGATTTGTGAAAATATTTGATTCTATTGCCACGCATTTGACAAGGCTGGCCAAAAAGGAGGTGCTTTTCGAATGGACCAAAAAATGTGATGAGAGCTTTCAAAAGACTCTTCTGACTTGATAACCTATTATGGCACTACCAGTGGAAGGTAAAGATTTCATTATTTATTGTGATGCTTCACATTCAGGTTTGGGTGATGTGTTCATGAAGGATAAGAATGTTATAGCTTATGAACCACGGCAGTTGAAGGTGCATGAGAGGAATTACCTAACATATGATTTAGAGTTGGCAACGGTAGTGTTTGCTCTTAAGATCTGGTGGCATTAAATTTATGGTGTCAAGTGTGAGGTGTTTACTGATCATCATAGTCTACAACATGCATTCACTCAAAAGGACCTAAATCTGAGACAACGAAGGTGGATGGAGTTACACGAAGGATTGTGATGTGACCATCCAGTATCATTCGGGTAAGGCTAATGTAGTGGCGGACGCACTAAGCCGGAAAGCGGTGAGTATGGGTAGTCTAGCTTGCTTGAGTGTATCCAAACGACCTTTAGCTAAGGAAATTCAAACCTTCGAATCTAAGTTCATGCAGTTGGGCATCTCAGAAAAAGGTGGGGTGTTAGCTAGCATTGAGGTGAGGGCCACATTCATTGAGGAAATCTAGGCCAAACAGTTTAAGGATGACAGTTTGAATGAGCTCAAAAAGAAGACCGTTTCTCGCAAGGCACAAGATGCGACTTTAGATGCATAGGCTATGCTCACTTTTAAAGAATGATTTTTGTTCCTCGAGTGGATGACTTGATTCAGAAATTGTTGACAGAATCCCATGGTTCGTGGTATTTCATTAATCTGGGTGTGACCAAGATGTATCGAGACTTGAAACAGCTTTACTGGTGGCCTGGCATAAAGAAAGACATTGCCAAGTTTGTGGCTAAGTGCCAAAACTGTCATCAGGTAAAGTATGAGCATCAAAGGACTGCATACTTGCTTCAGAGAATGCCAATTCCGGAATGGAAGTGGGAAAGGATAGTTATGGATTTTGTGGTTGTTCTTCCCAAAACTTTGGGGAAGTTTGATTTTATTTGGGTAGTGGTTGATAGATTGACTAAGTCAGTCCATTTTATTCCGATCAAAATAGACTATAATGCTCAGCGGTTGGCTAAGGTTTATGGGAAAGATATAGTAAGGTTGCACGGGGTGCCCCTTTCTATCATCTAAAACCGTGGTACGCAGTTCACATCCAAGTTTTGGAGGAAATTGCATGATGAGTTAGGCAATCAACTCACTTTTAGTACAACTTTTCATCCAAAAACAAATGGGAAGTCAGAGAGAACTATTCAAGTATTAGAGGACATGTTGAGGGCACGTATGATTGATTTTGGGGGACAATGCGATAAGTTCCTACCGTTGTGTGAGTTCTCCTATAATAATAGTTACCACTCCAGCATTGACATGGCACCATTCGAGGCACTTTATGGGAGGGGATGTAGATCACCCATTGGATGGTTTGAGGCTGGAGATGTGAAACCTTTGGGGGTTGACTTGGTGAAGGATGCTCAGGATAAGGTAAGAAACATCCAAGCTAAGCTCCTAGCAGCCCAAAGTCGACATAAAAAGTATGCAGACCATAAGGTAAGAGCCATGGCATTTCAGACTGGTGAGAAAGTTCTTTTTTCTTACATGGCATATCATGAAAGGGGTGATGAGATTCGGCAAGAATGGAAAGCTTAGTCCTCTATATTGGTCCATTTGAAATTCTTGACTTTGTAGGGCCAGTGGCTTATAGATTTGCCTTACCCTCTAGCCTATCTGGATTTCATCCATTGTTTCATGTGTCCATGTTGAAAAATTATCATGGCGACGAAGATTACATCATAAAGTGGGACACAGTGTTGTTAGACAATGACCTTCAGTATGAGGAGGAACCGATTGCAATTCTTAAACGTGATGTCCGGAAGCTTAGGACCAAGGAGATAAAGACGGTGAAAGTTCAATGGAAGCATCGTCTAGTTTAGGAAGCTACTTGAAAAAATGAAAAGGACATGCGAGACAAGTATCCAGTTGTTCAACGATTCAGGTACTACTCCAACCTTACTTTAGCCCATTTTTCCTAGTTTGTCACTCGAGGACGAGTGATGGGTATTGTAACGACTTGTTCCCGTCGTTATAGAAAAGCCAACAGGGTAAGAATTGGGGCCAGAAAAACTTTTTGTAGTATCTTGGAATTTCCTAGCCTAGTCCAGATTTGGACGAAATATGAGTCATGCAAAGTCTATGGAAATTTGGTAAGGAATAAGAGATTCAATAATGAATTTGATCACATGAGTGGATATCTAACACGTTAAGGAACCCGTATGACTTTACGAAATCAAATTCGTGTGAGTAGAACTCTCGAAACTGATCTTAGCGTGAGCATGTAGTTTTTGAACATCCTGGTTTAAAGGTGTGTTGTGAAATGGGGGCTTCAAACTCAAATTCCAAGGTTCTACCTTCATGAGAGCCCCTAGGGTGGGGCCGCAATATCGGGTTGGGGACCACTGTAGTGGGCCAATCGCGAATTAAGTCAAGGAAAAACCCTAATTTCGTTATTTTTCTGCAAACGTCATTTTTAAGAGTTAGAAGAAGACCCAGGATGAGTTCTTGACAGTTTTCAATGACTTTTGGTGCTAAAGGTAAGGATTTTACTCCCTAATCCATGATTCGATCTGTAGAACTTAGATTAATAGGTAATTATCGTCGGGGAAGGGTTTTGGCCTGAAGTTAACGGTGGGAAAAATCCCTAACTGCATATTAGGATCATGGGTTTGGCCTAGGATTGATGATTTCGATTATAATCTAGGTAATTAGGCCTCGTGTATTGATCCTTGCATTAATTTATTCTTTTTAGACCACGAACAAGCGAAAAGAATCTGGAAAGGGAAGATTCAAGTGCCTTGGGGGGATTCAAGCTTGGTTTCGAGGTAGGTGATGGCTTGATTTCATATTTTGTGTGATGTATGTTGGTAATTGCTTCATTGTAATGCATGTATATATGTGAATGAAGTACTATTGATCAAACCCGATGAAATAAGTATAATTGAACAAATGTATGCCATGATTCAACACTTGATTGTATGATTATGAGTGTTAATGTGATTGTGGTTGTGATTGATTGGATCAGGTGTCATGTTCAGACACATATATTGGATCGGGTGTCACGTTCTGACACATATGTTGGATCAGGTGTAACGTTCCAGCACACTAATTAGGATCGAGTGTCACGTTCAGTCACACTAACAGTTTGGGTATGGGTTCCATGAGAGGACCATTGAATTGTCATATTTACTTGTTATTGAGAATGTGGATTTATACATTGCTCTTAAAATGATAACTTATTTTGTACATGACATGTTTACTATGTTGTGACTGCTTATATATGTTCCACTTACTGGTATAGCCGCGTGATCCTACCAGTGTACTGTGGTTGTGTAGTGATACTGCACTTGCTCATTCTTTGTTGAGTACAAGCATCTTCAGGCAGCTACTGATAGACCTCAGCAAGGAGATCAGTGATCGAGATCGGACTTCAAGGGTGAGCCAGTTCTTTCAGGCTGCCATGGAATCCTTCATTTTATTTAGTCCATTCTCTTCGGACTCATACTATTATTTAGATATTTCCTATGTTTGGTTGGGGTTGTACCCTTTTTCTTAGACTTGTTGCACTTTAGATTATTTGGTACATTGACTTTCAAGTTCTAGGTGTTGTTTTCCACAAATGTTTTGGTACTGGTTTTATTAACTTTCGGTGTTTATGGGAACTCCAATTTTCTTTAGACATTTAAACCAGCTTCTGTATCTTTAAATGTTTTAGTTTTTGTTAAGTTGTGTAGTTGGGTTGCAGTAATGGTTCTCACACCGGAGGGTTGGTGTGGGTGCCACTCATGATGGTCTGGGTCGTGAAAAAGCTGGTATCAGAGCATTAGGTTCGTTGATCTCAAAGTACCAAAATGGGTCTAGTAGAGTCTTGCAGAACGGTACGGAGACGTCTATACTTTTCTTCGAGAGGCTATAGGACTTTAGGAAATCTCTCTATTTTCTCTTGTCTCCTTACGTGCTATAAATTGATTCTAATTGGTATCTCGTGATCCAAATTGGTATCTAATCTCCTTCACTCTTCTGTCAGCAGATGGTTAACACTTGCTTCAACTACATTAGGCCCGTAGCTCCCGTCAATGAGCCCGCTAAGAAGTTTGCATTAAGAGGCCGCGGTCGAGGCATGGGTAGAGGAAGAGCAAGGGGTAGAGGCCGAGGAATGGTAGCACCCGCTAGGGGTGGAGCTTTGGTTGAAAATGCTCCCAGAAATGAGGTTCCTCCTACGCATCACAAAGAGGTAGAGAATGAGGAGGATGTTATACAAGAGGAAGAGGTGCATGCTGAAACTACAGGTATTCCTCCCTTGGACCTACTGCTAATTCAACAAATTATGACTTTCCTAAAAGGATTGGTTGGTCCTGGAGTTCTCAACACAGTTCAAGCAACTCAAACCCCCGTCAACCCCCCTATTTTTGTTACTGTCCCCAAGGTGGGTAGAACTGTAGGCACTGATGCCTTTTTCAATCCCATATTAGGTCTTGTAATGATTGGTAATGAGCATGAAATGTTGACTAAGTTTCTAAAACTGAAGTCGTCGGTGTTTCATGGTTCTAAGAGTGAGGACGCCTATGAGTTCATCTTGGATTGTTATGAGAGACTTTATAAGTTGGGTATTGTACATCAGCATGGGGTACAGTTAGTTACCTTCCAGCTTCAAGGTGAGGCTAAGTAGTGGTGGAGGGCTTATGTGGAATGCAGATCGTCAGTTTTTCCCCCACTCACTTGGACACTGTTTCATGCTCTGTTTTTGGAAAAGTATATGCCCCGAACTTTGAGGGATCGCAAGAAGGATGATTTCATGGCTTTGGAGCAAGGTGGTATATTTGTAGCTGCTTATGAGGATAAATTTGATGCATTGGCTAGATATGCTACTCAATTGGTATCTACTGAGGAGGAAAGGATTCATCTATTCGTCATGGGACTAAATCCCGAACTTCAGGTATTGTCTGTTCACATGACTTCTACAGGAAAGAGTTTTGATGAGGTGACCGACTTTGTGAAGAAAGTAGAGGGAGTTAGACGTGATGGGCAGGCTAAGGCTTTGGCTAAGAAAGCCAAGAGCACAGGTAACTTTCAGGGTTTTTACTCCAGAGGTTCAGGTAGGCCGACGCTTGCGGCCCGGCCAATTCAGTCCGCCATGCCTTCTTCTATAGATAGTTACTCGGGAACTCCACAGTAGAATTTTATTCAGGATATTAAGGGATTCGTGTCTTCGGCTAGTGGTAGATCGTCTTTTGATCGTAGTTGCTATAATTGTAGGGAAGCTGGGTACATGAGGAGAGATTGTCCCCAACCACGCATGTTGGAATCAGCGCAGCAGCAAACTAGAGTGGAGGTACCCGCGGGCAACTATAAAAATGGTAGAGGGAGTCCACAAGGTAGGCGAGGAGGAAATCAGTGAGGTCGAGGTGGCCGGGGAAGTGGTAATGCAGGTAGGGGAGAAGTGCAGCCAGGTAAGGAGGTCGCCCATCAAGATGACAGGGCTCAGCGTTATGCTTTCCAGGGCAAGACCGAGGCGGAGGCATCTGATGCAATGATCACAGCTACTATTCTTGTCTGTGACCGGATGACTACTATTTTGTTTTATTCGGGTTCTACTTATTCATATGTATCAGTTCAGTTTGCCTTGGGTTTTGATATGATTTGTGATATACTTGATGCCCCCATCCATGTTTCTACCCCAGTTGGAGAGTCAGTCATAGTGACCCATGTGTATCGTGCTTGCCCTATCTTGTTTATGGGTTTCCAGACCTGGGCTGATTTAGTTATTTTTTATATAACTGATTTTGATATAATACTAGGCATGACTTGGTTGTCCCCCCATTATGTTGTGTTAAATTGTAATATGAAATCTGTGACTCTAGAGATCCCCGGTAGGGAAAAGTTAGAGTGGGAAGGGATGTACAAGCCTAAGCTAGGTAAGGTCATATCCTCCATTCAGGCTAGGAAACTGGTGGGGCAGGGATGTTTGGTATATATGGCTCATATTCGGGATGTTGAGGTTGACTCTCCCTCTATTGAGTTTGTTTCTGTAGTGTTTGAATTTAAGGAAGTGTTTCTTACCGATTTGCCTGGTATGCCTCTGGATTAAGATATAGATTTCTGCATTGACTTGGAACCCGGTACTCGCCCCATTTTCATCCATCTGTATCGCATGGCTCCAGTAGAATTGAGACAGCTTAAGACTCAAATCCAGGAACTTCTTGATAATGGTTTCATCCGTCCTAGTGCTTCTCTGTTGGGTGCTCCTATTTTGTTTGTTAAGAAGAAGAATGGTAGTATGAGGATGTTCATAGGCTATCGACAGTTGAATAGGGTCACCATTCGAAATAAGTATCCTTTGCCTCGAATAGAAGATCTGTTTTACTAGTTCCAGGGTGACTCGGTTTTCTCTAAGACTGATCTAAGGTCTGTTTACCATCAGTTAAAGATTAGTCCTGAGGATGTACCCAAAATGGCATTCAGAACCCGCTAAGGACATTATGAGTTTTTAGTGATATCGTTTGGGTTGACAAATGCGCCTGCAACTTTCATGAGTTTGATGAATGTTGTGCTCAAACCCTTTCTTGATTCTTTTGTTATAGTTTTTATTAATGACATTTGGTTTATTCGAAAAGTGAGGAAAAGCATGCAAACCATCTTCGTATTGTTCTGGGTGTTCTTGGGAGACAAAATTTATATGTCAAATTTTCCAAGTGTGAGTTCTAGTTGACTTTAGTTGCCTTTTTAAGGCATGTAGTTTCAAAGGAATGAGTAATGGTAGATCCCCAAAAGAATGAAGCGGTTAAGAATTGGGTATCGCCTAGCTCTATGACTGAAGTTAGGAGTTTTGTGAGGCTCACTAGCTACTATCGTCGATTTGTGAAAAACTTTGCTTCTATTTCCATGCATTTGTCAAGGCTGGCCAAAAAGGAGGTGCCTTTCGAATGGACCGAAAAATGTGATGAGAGCTTTCAAAAGGTCAATACTCTTATGACCACATCACCTATTCTGGCACTACCGTGGAAGGTAAAGATTTCATTAATTATTGTGATACTTCACATTTGGGTTTAGGTGTTGTGTTGATGCAGGATAAGAATGATATAGCTTATGCATCACGGTAGTTGAAGGTGCATGAGAAGAATTACCCAACACATGATTTAGAGTTGGTAGCAATAGTGTTTGCTCTTAAGATCTGGCGGCATTATCATTATGGTGTCAAGTGTGAGGTGTTTACTGATCATCGTAGTCTACAACATGCATTCACTCAAAAGGACCTAAATCTGAGATAACGAAGGTGGATGGAGTTACTCAAGGATTATGATGTGACCATCCAGTATCATCTGGGTAAGGCTAATGTTGTGGCGGACACACTAAGTCGGAAAGCGGTGAGTATGGGTAGTCTAGCTTGCTTGTTGTCATGTTGGCAAACCCTGCTGGCATACATGAGTATATTAAGAATAACAACAACTGATGCGGAAGCTTAAATATCATGAAAACGAAAGTGATGGGAATACCCATTTTAAAATTGAATATATATCAAATCTGAGAGTTTTAATACAAGAGAAATATCAAACTCAAATACTAAGTTGAATCTAACTATGTCTGAAAATGGCCTCTAACTGACTAGAAATACTAGGATATGCCCCAGCTAAATCTAGCAAACCTAAAACTAAAAGACCGAAATACTGAAGTAAATAACATACTATTGTCCTCGGAGAATGAGGACTCACCACTGATGCGATGTTGCTGAGCTAGAGATTGGGAACCAATCAATGTCTGATCTGACCATTGAGGACCTAAACCTGCGTCACGAGAAGATGTAGCGCAAAGTATGTGTCAGTACTTGAGAGGTACTAAGCAAGCAGGATAGAGTAAAGGTGAAATAACATATAACTGAACAAGCAATAAAGCAAGGATATAAACTGAACATGATATAGATATTGAATACTGAACTAACTGAATATAAAGACCACTTTTATAACATGTTGATACTTACCACTAATAGTACTGAAATGTGGTCAATGCATTAGAGTTTAACTGAATTGTGGGAGCTACTAATAACCGACATAAAACCACATGAGCTAAATTTAGAGTCGGATGTATACGCCTCATCGAGAGGACCTAATACACCTAGTCAAAGGTGTAGAGGCATGCTGGCGTGATCAATAAAATGATTCCCACAGAGGGGACTTACAACCTACATGGCTTGTAGTTCTGGGACTATATGGGTGACTGGCCCTAGTACAACTCGGTATTATGCTACTCCCAATAGATTAAATTATTAGCACATTAAGACTAGATTTTTGTAATATATTGGATACCTCAAACTGTCATGCAAACTGAGAATACAACAATTATGATTGAAAATGTGACATTCGTAAACTGAAGCATGTCTATATCTGTAATAACTGAATAATCTGACCTAGCATGCATAATTCATGAACTAACGAATATATACAACTAGGGTTCTAAATATCATATGAGAAACTTAGTAATAACATGATAATCTGATTTGGAACATTAAATTAACTAGTTCATGATAATCTGTTGAAGTTCTAGAAACCCTAGGTCTAGTTAATAATAGGGAATCCAGAATCTGACTGAATTCTAGGGACCTAATGGGAGAAATGAACCCACTAGTGAAATTCCATATACCTGGTGATGAATTCCACGGAAAAATCCTTCGGTTTCAGGGTCGGAACTGGAGGAAACTTGTTGCGCTATTGAACTTGACTTCTTTCTCTTCTTAGCGTTCTAACTTTCTAAGTTTAGATGAATGATTTGACTTAGGTAAGTTATAGTTATATTTCTAGACTAAAACTAACCAAAACCATGTAGTTTAGGGTTAAAACGAAGTAGTTTAGAGATCTAACAAAATAGAAAAAAACCAAAATACCCCCGACTTAACTGTTGTTCGAGTCACCGATGGACTGGACTAACGGACCGTCGATCGTGCTGGTAAACCGTGGATCAGTACTGGAGGCTGGTTTCTGGGGGTCTGGTCCACGGATGTGTACCACGGTCCATGGGTCTGGCCGTGCGTCGACCCTTAGACGAATTTAGGGTGAGTTCTGGGGGGGTTGCAGATGTAAACCACGGACCACCAGCACGGGTCATGGGTCACCCTATGGTCCGTGGGTGGCGTTCGTTAGTTGCACTTGCAACTTCTGGAAATCTGTTTTAAGGTCTCTTTTCAGATATGGGGTGTTACACTATCTCCCCCTTGGAAACATTCGTCCTCGAATGAAGACTAAACTAGTTGAAATAGAGGGAAAGAGCTACAACCCTAACACTAAACACTGGAAACTGATTTCTAACAGAACTAAGTTCCAAGAACATGCAAATATGCTGAAAATGCAAGTACAAACTGAAGGAACATGATACTATGATGGAAACTGCACATGAATGACTGAAAAACTGAAGAGGAACTATTACCTTAAGCTGGAATGGAATTGGAAGGAAAAATGTGAGGATACTTGGCCTTCATAGCTGCTTCTACTTCCGAAGTAGCTCCCTCTACGGATTGACTCCTCCACAAAACCTTCACTGAAGTGACTTCTTTATTTCTCAACCTTCGAACCTGACGATCAAGGATTTCAACTGGTACCTCTTCATAAGTGAGACTATCCTTCACAGCCACACTTTCTAAGGGTACAATAGATGTTGGATCACCCACACACTTCTTCAATAGCGAAATGTGAAAAACTGAATACACTGCTACTAGTTTTGTTGGCAACTCTAACTCATAAGCCACTTTACCAATCCTTTTCAAGATCTTGTAAGGGCCTACAAACCTAGGACTGAGCTTCCCTTTCTTGCCAAATCTCATCACCCCTTTCATAGGCGACACTTTCATGAAAACCCAATCATCAACTTGGAACTCTAGTTTCTTTCTCCTTACATCTACATAAGACTTCTGGCAACTCTGGGATGTCTTAAGTCTATCTCTAATGAGTTGCTTTCTCCATAGCATCATGAACTGAATATGGCCCTATCAAGGCTGTTTCACCTACTTCAAACCAACCAACTGGAGATCTACATCTATGCCCATACAATGCCTCATAAGGGTCTATTTGAATGCTGGAACGGTAGCTATTATTGTAGGCGAACTCAATAAGAGGAAGGTGATCATCCCAACTACCCTTGAAGTCGATCACACAAGCTCTCAACATATCCTCTAAAGTCTGAATGATACGCTCTGCCTAACCATCCATTTGTGGATGAAATGTTGTGCTAAGATTAACCTGAGTACCAAGACCTTTCTGAAATGACTTCCAAAAATAGGAGGTAAACTGAGGACCTCTATCTGAGATGATAGACAAAGGAACCCCATGTAACCTAACTATCTCATTAATATAACGCTTGGCGTAGTCCTCCGCTGAATCTATAGTCTTAACCTCCAAAAAGTGTGAAGACTTAGTAACTCTATCAACTATCACCCAAATGGAGTCATGTTGTCTGTCAGTACAAGGTAAACCTGTGATGAAGTCCATGTTGATCACTTCTCATTTCCAAGTAGGAATGTCGATCTCTTGAGTCATACCTCCTGGTTTCTGATGTTCTACCTTGACTTGTTGGCAATTGGGGCATTTAGCCACAAAACCTGCTATATCTTTTTTCATGCCATTCCACCAATAGACTTCCTAGAGATCACGGTACATCTTAGTGGCGCCTGGATGAATAGAATATATGTAGTTATGGGCTTCTGCAAGAATCTGTTTTCTCAACTCTCCCACCTTAGGAACACATAATCGACCCTGATAGCGAAGCACACCATCTCCCCCTTGGGAGAAAACATCAACCCTATATTGGTGGATTGCACCCGTTAGTTCAAGCAATATCGAATCACTGTCTTGCTTTTCCTTCACCTCCACTACCAAAGAAGACTCTGACCCATTCTGAACTGTTACACCACCATCCGATATGCTCATAAGACGAACTCATAAGCGAGCAAGTCTGTGAACATCCTTTGCTAGTTACTTTCTTTCTTCTTCAATTTGCACTACACTACCCATAGATAGTCTACTAAGAGCATCTGCTACCACATTGGCCTTAACAGGATGGTAATGCACACTCATATCGTTGTCCTTGAGGAACTCAAGCCACCTCTTCTGGCGAAGATTCAACTCTTTCTGGGTGAACACATATTGAAGGCTTTTATGGTCTATGAACACATCTACGTGAACACCATACAAATAATGTCTCCAAATCTTAAGTGCAAACACCACTGCTGCTAGCTCGAGGTCATGAGTTGGATAGTTATTCTCATGCACCTTAAGCTGTCTAGAAGCATAAGATATAACCTTACCTCGTTGTATCAACACACAACCTAGGCCAACTCTGGACGCATCACAATAGATAACATAACCGTCTGAACCTTCTAGTAGAGTCAGAACATGAGTTGTAGTCAACCTAGTTTTCAATTTTGCAAAGCTTTTCTCACAATCATCTGACCACTGAAACTTCACTTTCTTCTGAGTCAACTTAGTCAATGGAGAGTCTATGGATGAAAATCCTTCCACGAACCTTCTATAATAACTTGCTAGACCCAAGAAACTTCTGATATCTATAGGAGAGGTAGGTCTGGGCCATTGTTTCACTGCTTCTATTTTCTGGGAATCCACTAGGATCCCTTCGCTGGATACTATATGCCCAAGGAAAGCAACTTATTGTAACCAAAACTCATACTTGTTAAATTTGGTGAATAACTGGCGATCTTTGAGAGTTTGTAGGACAACCCTCAAATGGTTCGCATGTTCTTCGTCATTCCTAGAGTAAATGAGGATATCATCAATAAAGACGATAACGAACAAGTCCAAGTACTGCTTGAACACTATGTTCATCAAATCCATGAAAGGAGCATTGGTTTGTCCAAATGACATAACTACAAATTCATAATGACCATACTGAGTTCTGAAGGCTATCTTTGGAATGTCACTATCTCTGACTTTGAGTTGATGATAACCCGATCTGAGGTCTATCTTTGACAAATGACTAGCACCCTGAAGTTGGTCAAACAAGTCATCAATACTGGGGATGGGATACTTATTCTTAATTGTGGCCTTGTTCAACTGCCTATAGTCAATGCACATTCTGAGAGAACCATCTTTCTTCTTCACGAACAACACTGGTGCACCCCACGGAGAAATACTAGGTCTGATGAAGCCCTTATCTAGAAGGTCTTTCAACTGCTCTTTCAATTCCTTAAGTTCAACTGGAGCCATTCTGTAAGGAGGAATAGAGATAGGATGGGTATCTAGAAGGAGATTAATTCCAAAGTCGATTTCCCTTTCGGGAGGAACTCTGAGAAGATCTTTTGGAAACACTTCTGGGAACTCATTAACTACGGGAACTGACTCAAGAGTTGGAGTTTCAGAGCTTGAATCCTTAACCCAAACTAGATAATAGAGATAACCCTTAGAAATCTTCTTTCTGGCCTTAAGGTAGGGAATGAATTGACCTATAGGCGCTAAGCTACTACCCTTCCATTCTAGGATTTGCTTATCTGGAAACTGAAAACGAACAATCCTAGTTCTACAATCGACTGAGGCATAACAGGAATGTAACCAATCCATGCCTAGAATGACATTGAAGTCTACAATTTCTAACTCTACAAGATCTGCTGAGGTGATTTCTAGGAGACTATGACACGGAAATTTATGTATACCCGTCTAGCTATAACTGGGTCACCGAATGGAGTAGAGACTGAGAAAGGTTCTGAAAGACTTTCTGGACTATATCGAATTTGACTTTTATATAAAGAGTTACAAATGAAAGAGTAGCCCCTGGATCAAACAAAGCATAAACATCTAAGTCAAAGACTTGGAACGTACCAGTGACTACATCTGGAGAGTCTTCCTGATCCTGGCAAGCTTGAAGAGCATACAACCTGTTTTGGTGCTGACCGCCATATGTACCAGATGAGTTACCCTGCTGAGTCGGGCGACCTGCTGGTGTTGCTGAAGTTGTGGACTGATCTCCACCATTGTTACCTCATTGACCTTGTCTAGATGGATAATCTTTCAACCTGTGACCAGACTGACCACACTCAAAACATCCTTCCATTCCTGCAGGGCACTCGCATGGATGGTTCTTACCATACTTGGGACAAGTTGGGTAGGTTTTGGTACCTGAAACACTTCCTTGAGACTTAGAGCCCGATACCCTACCCTACCCTTCTAATCATAACGAAACTTGGAGGATGGACCACTAGTTGATAAAGGTGTTAGAGTTGAAGACTTCTGCTGAAATTGCGAGTGATTACCACCACCCAATTCAGCAACCATGTGAGAAGCATACCTGGAGAGTTGGGTAAAGTTGACCCCATACACTTGGACTGTCATGCTACCTTGCCTTAAGTTCATAAATTCATGAGCTTTTGCCTCTCTTAACTCTCCTGGAAAGAACCTATCCAGAAAAGTCTCACTAAAGCAATCCCAAGTGATCGAAGCTGCAGATGTACCCCTGCTCTCTTTCCACTGAGTATACCAGATATGAGCCACATCCTTAAGTTGGTAAGATGCTAACTCAACCCGATCATTCCCAGTTACATACATCACTTTTAAGATCTTCTTGACCTCATCAATGAAGTTCTAGGGATCCTCACCAATCTGCGATCCTAAGAACTCTAGCGGATTCATCCTAACAAAACTCGCACTCTGGCTATAGCTGACCCAACATTAGCATCTGCCTGACCTCGGACCTGCTGATTGTTCTGGTTGGCCACACTCTGAGCAAACATCTGTATGGCATTCCTGAACTCTTCATTTGAAACTTCTTGATCTGGGACTGGAGAAGTTGCGTTTGCGTTCTTGGCATTCGCATTCCTAGCGTTAGCTCTACGAGGAGGCATGATCACTAAAATGTAGAACGTCGAGTTAGAATGAGGAATTAGATCATACCTTACGCACAATAAGAGTAACAAGAAAAATGAATTTTTTTCCTAAATCACTTTGTAGTTTCCCTCTCATTAGATGTGGTGCACACTACACACCCATGAAAAGGACTCTACCTAGTGCGGCCTTTCAGACATCCTAAGACACTTAAGCCTAGTGCTCTGATACCAAGTTTGTCACACTCCGAGATACCCCCGAGACGCGGACACGGGAAATAGGGTCACCAATTACCCCAAGCTAACCCTACTAGCATGACATGAGCATACTAAGAATAACAACAACTGATGCGGAAGCTTAAATATCATGAAGATGAAAGTTATGGGGAATACCCATTCAAAACAGAATATATATCAAATCTGAGAGTTTTAATATAAGAGAAGTATCAAACTCAAATACTAAGTTGAATCTAACTATGCCTGAAAATGGCCTCTACCTGACTAGAAGTACTGGGACATGCCCCAGCTAAATCTAGCAAAACTGAAACTAAAAGACCGAAATATTGAAGTAAATAACATGACTATTGTCCTCGGAAAATGAGGACTCACCACTGATGCGATGCTACTGAGCTAGAGATCGGGAACCAATCTATGCATGATCTGATTGTTGAGGACATGAACCTACATCACGAAAAGATGTAGTGTAGAGTATGCGTCAGTACTTGAGAGGTACTGAGCATGCAGGATAGAGTAAAGCTGAAATAACATATAACTGAACAAGCAATAAAGCAAGGATATAAACTGAACATGATATAGATATTGAATAATGAACTAACTAAATACAAAAACCACTTTTATAACATGCTGATACTTACCACTGACTGTACTGAAATGTGGTCAATGCAATAGAGTCTGACTGAACTGTGGGAGCTACTAATAACTGACATAAAACCACATGAGCTAAATGTCGATTCTGATGTATACGCCCCATCGAGAGGACCTAATGTACCTGGCCAAAGGTGTAGAGGCATATTGGCGTGATCACTAAAATGATTCCCACAGAGGGGACTTACAACCTACGTGGCTCGTAGTTCTGGGACTACATGGGTGACTGACCCTAGTCCAACTCGATATTATGTTACTCCCAATAGATTAAATAATTAACACATTAAGACTGGATTTCATTAATATACTGGATAGCTCAAACTTTCATGCAAACTGAGAATACAACAATTATGACTGATAATGTGACATTCATAAACTGAAGCATGTGTATTTCTGTAATAACCGAATAATATGACCTAGCATGCATAATTCATGAACTAACGAATATATACAACTAGGGTTCTGAATATCATATGAGTAATTGAGTAATAACATGATAATCTGATTTGGAACATTAAATTAACTAGTTCATGATAATATGCTAAAGTTCTAGAAACCCTAGGTCTAGTTAATAATATGGAATCAAGAATCTGACTAAATTCTAGGGACCTAATGGGTGAAAGGAACCCACTAGTGAAATCCCACATACCTGGTGACGAATTCCACGGAGAAATCATTTGGTTTCTGGGATGGAACTGGAGGAAACTTGTTGCGTTCTTAAACTAGGGTTCTTGACTTCTTTCTCCTCTTAGCATTCTAACTTTCTAAGTTTTTATGAAGGATTTGACTTAGGTAAGTTCTAGTTATGTTTCTAGGCTAAAATTAACCAAAACTACGTAGTTTAGGGTTAAAACAATGTAGTTTACGGGTCCAACGAAATAGGAAAAGACCAAAAGACCCCCGACTTTACTGATGTCGGAGTCATCGATAGACGGGACTGACGGACCGTCGATCGACTGACGGTCTGTGCTGGTCAACTATCGATCAGTACTGGAGGCTGGTTTCTGGGGGTCTGATCCATGGATGCGGACCACGGTTTGTGGTCTGACCTACGGTCCGTGGGTCCGGCCATGGGTCGACCCTTAGACGAATTTAGGGGCTGAGTTCTGGGGGGTTGCAGATGTGAGCCACGGACCACCAACACGAGTCGTGGGTCACCCTACGGTCCGTTGGTGGCGTTCGTAAGTTGCACCTACAACTTCTGGAAATCTGTTTTAAGGTATGTTTTTGGATACGGGGTGTTACAGCTCAGGATAAGGTAAGAAGTATCCAAGCTAAGCTCCTAGCAGCCCAAAGTCGACAGAAAAAGTATGCAGACGATAAGGTAAGAGACATGGCATTTCAGACTGGTGAGAAAGTTCTTCTTAAAGTGTCACCCATGAAAGGGGTGATAAAATTCGGCAAGAATGGAAAGCTTAGTCCTCGATACATTGGTCCATTTGAGATTCTTGATTATGTAGGGCCAGTGGCTTATAGATTGACCTTACTCCGTAGCTTATCTGTAGTTCATCCAGTGTTTCATGTGTCAATGTTGAAGAAGTATCATGGCAACAAAGATTACATCATAAAGTGGGACATAGTGTTGTTAGACAAGGACCTTCAGTATGAGGAGGAACCGATTGCAAGATGTGAGGTTGGAAAGCTTTAAAAAATGCTTCTAATCTATGCATGTCATAGGGTTATAGAAGTATAAATATCAAGGGGACCCCATTGTGAAATAAAGACTTCATACCCAATAGCAGTGAGATATTAAGATAGAAGTTTTGCATGTCCATTTGGGGGCATCCGATAAAATGGGATGATACAATTGGAACGTCACCTTCTTGCTTCATTTAGTTCGATCCTTCTGCTCAATCTCTTGGTTAATTTGTGCATGAAATGAAATGCTATCATGTTATACCTTTTATTTATAGTTGATGCTATAATTAGAAAGAAATGTAGATAAATGATGGCATTAATATTATTTATGATTAACAACAATTTCATTATTTATATGCATTTCTTTTTAGTATACTTGCCAACCCATCATACATTGTTGTTCAAATGATCCGTCTCTTGACTTTGCTAAAATATCAACTATGAGTGTTCTTATTCATAGCTTCTCAGGTATTAGGTATTTAGAAGTTAGATCATTGTTATTGAGCATATATGGTAGACTAAGTTGATATTAATATTATGTGAAGAATTCTAGGTGCTTGATTTTAAATACTTGATAGAAATGTGGTTTGCTAACAGAGGTAGTATATTTTATTCCGACTGATCCACATCAATAGCACTATAATATTTCGATGTCATAATTTACATCGCTAATACTCATTTT
Source organism: Solanum verrucosum (assembly GCF_900185275.1). Taxonomy (NCBI): domain Eukaryota; kingdom Viridiplantae; phylum Streptophyta; class Magnoliopsida; order Solanales; family Solanaceae; genus Solanum; species Solanum verrucosum. Next base: position 485,253 of record NW_026020145.1, on the reverse strand, counting down.
CCCCGTATGTACTTTCTTGCACATAGCCACATACTCATATAGAGATGTCTCCTGCTTTAATCTTTTGAAATTCATGTGACACAAATAATAAGGTATATTCAGATTCTAAAAATATTAGAGTTGCTTACTGCTTTGTCCCTTACTAGAATTTTGATGAGATGCTAGATTCTTCATTCAAGATTATTTTCCTCATTTTTAGCGTCACTTTTTCTACAGTCTAAAATTTTTTACTTCTTCCAATTAATATTCAATTTTTCCCTTATTGTTCGTCTGCTCCTCTCATTCGTACTTTGGACTAATTTTTCATCGTTTCAGTTTAAAATGTTTTCACACTCTTTCCTATGTACAGGTTTCTAACAAAGGAGATCAAAATGAATGAAGATAGGCCTACAACTAATTAGATGGTATCTCATCTCAGTGTATTATATCTTACTTTAGGATTGATAGGAAAATAGTCCCATGTACTCATTAGTTGGTATCTTAAGAGTTTTTTTATGTAATGACACACGGATGTCGGGCCCGTGGTTAGCACGGGCCATGGGCCTTCTAGTATATATATAAGTGGAATGTTATTAAGAAGTCTGGAACTGAAAGGCTAAGAAAATTTGCCAAATTTTTCAAAAGGGAAACAAAATTGATTATTGAACCAAAAAGGCAATTTTCTAACTGTGAATTTGACACCGTTTAAATTAGGGCAGCCGCCGCAAGGCGCGGAATTCCATGCCCCTTGTAAGGCTCAGCCACCATGAGCCTTGCAAGGCGCAGGAATGTCATGTGGCGGGATTAAAATTATTATTTTTTGTTTCATTCCAATTATTAAAAAAAAAAATACTTCATTTTACTATCTTTAACAAGAAATTAAAAAACATCCGCTATATTCTATGTTTAATACAATATTATATAAACATCTGCTAATAGAAGCAAATGCACAACGAATCCAGTAATTATTAATCCTCATATTACATTCTCTAAAATGTAAGTTCCTTAAAACAATCATTTTGTATATTATAGGCTAAATATCTAAATAGATCTTTAAATTTTATACGATTGACAATTTTGACACTTCAATTTATTTAGCGATTAGATAAACATTTCAGTTAAATTGAAACATGCCTCGTAAACAATCAAGTTAGCAAAACCAATCATTTGAATTAACATCGTTTGAAAATTTGGTTATTGTACCTATTGGTCTATGCATGGAATATACTCTAAGGAAATTATCTATAAAATTGTTTTAACTATATATCAGGTAGTTACTAATTAATCTTAGAATTGAAATCAGATTCAAATTTTACTAATTAAAAATTATTAAGAAGAGAATAAATTGTATGATAAGATTTTGACAACCATATAGATCTGTCATTTGGGTTGAGATGACTTCTATGATGGATAAAGTATTTATCCTAGTATATATCAACTCTTTAATTAATTAACCACTATTTAATTTAATAAAATGCATGTTTGGTTTCTTTATAATGAGGTTTTCGATAGTTGCAAAAAACTACTACTATAATATATATTTTATTTATTAGATATAAAGACACATGCACATTAACTAATATTCAATTTCTTAATTTCTCAAATTTGTTGGGTTATGAAGGGGTGATTAGGGCGTCATGCGGAAGCTTACAATTGCAAATCATAAGACGATAAATTAGACAACACATAAAATTATACTAAAAGAAATACATTATTGTAGGATATGACCAATTGGCCTACATAATTAAAAACTAATCAAAAAACATAGAAACTGTAGAGAGAAAATCTCCCCATAAACAAAACTCTTAAAGAACTACATTGTGGATGCTATTGTTATGTGTTAGAAGAAAACAAACCTATATTTATAGAGTCCTAAAACCTTTTCTTACTAGAAAAGGAGTCATAAAGGAGAGAATAAACCAAATATAAAATAATATTATATTTTCCTTTCAAGAAAAGTAAAAATATTTATGGTAATGTTTTATTTTTTCTTTAAGGAAAAATAAATCTTAAATTATGGTAAGAAAATCAGGGCAAAACCCTAACAAAATTTTCAGTATGTTTTTTTTTTATTTATACTTCTTCACAATAATCAATTAGGTTATTCACGCGTGCACATTTCGAAAAGACTTTGGCACCTAAAGAGAGTAGAAGGAGACAATAAGAATCGAACTATAATTATTTGGGTAAAAATATCAAAAACATATTTAAAGTATCTCAATTTTTTATGTTTCATACTCAAACTATCAGGTGTATTGTGAGTTTCCTACCTGAGTTATCACCAAATGTTTATCGTAAAAATATCCCCAATTTCATGATCAAGAGGACTTTAACAAAAAATAAATAAAAAATATTTCATGATCTAGTGCTAATTATTGCGTGTTATCGTGAATCTCATATTACATCATATATATTTATCATCGACAAGTAATGCTCACATGATTGGTTTTGCTAACTTGATTGTTTATGAGGGACATTTCTATTTAACTGAAATGTTTATCTAATCGCTAAATAAATTGGAGTGTCAAACTTGTCAAGCGTATAAAATTTAAAGATCTATTTAGATATTTAGCCTATAATATATAAAATGATTGTTATAAGAAACTTACCTTTTAAAGATTGTAATATGAGGATTAATAATTACTGGATTAGTTGTGCATTTACTTCTATTTGCGGATGTTTATATAATTTTGTATTAAACATATAATATAGCGGATGTTTTTAAATTTCTTGTTAAAGAGAGTAAAATGATATACATTTGTTTATAATAATTGGAATGAAACAAAAAAAAAGTTAATTCCGCTGCAAGGTGCTGACATTCTTGCGCCTTGCAAAGCTCATGGCGGCTAAGTCTTAGAAGGCGCATGAAATTCCGCACCTTGCGGAGGCTGTCCTAATTTTTGGCAAATTTTCTTACCCTTTTGACTCCGGACTCTGTTATTAAGCTAAAATTTAAATTCCTAAAATATCCCTCTTACTAATTTAAGGATAAGTTATAAGTAACATGGGTGTTTTAGAAATTTAACGTTTGCCCCTTCTACATAACTTAAACAGTTTATTTATACAAAAATAACAAATAAAATAAAAATAACTTTATTTAAAAGAGTGTACTCTTCGCAATTTTAAAATTTAAATAGATGTGTGTTGAATAGATATGTAACTATAATCACTCAATAAGAAAACGAACATAAAGCCTAAATCTAGAAAATGTCATGAGCTAAATAATAAACTTCATGATTCTGGTTCATATTTAATTTCCTTGTCATATGATGCACCTTCTTCCAAGATAAGTATCCATGAAAATTTTCTTCTTTTTGTTTCCCTTGAAGATAATAATAAAAGTTTAAGAAATTGAAATACGTCAAATATTAGGTTTACTTGATGATTTCTTTTATATTTCAATCCATGAGTATATACAAACAAATACATATAATATAATGTGCTTTCGTTCATCACTAACTTGTGACAAGTGACAACTAGCCAAAATCAATAATCCTAAAATTATGCATATACCTTAATTATTAAAAAAAATGTTAGATATAAAAAAACAACAACACAAAATGACAAACAATAATGGAAATAGTCATGTTAAAAGGGAAGAACATGATTTTTTTAAAATAATAACTAAACTTCAAACGAGAAAGACTATCTAGATAAGACACTATGTCCTTATCTATTACTATATTTGTTTTGAATTTTAAGGTGTGTTTGGTATGAATGAAAAATGTTTTCCAATTTTCTCATGTTTGGTTGGGTTAAATGTTTGGAAAATGTTTTTCAAATCAACTCATTTTCCTCAAATTTAAGGAAAATGACTTCCCTTCAAAAATTAAGGAGAACATTTTCCAAAACTCTCCTCCAACTTCAAATTACAATTTTTTTTGTTGAAAAAATCAATTTATTTTGTCCCTACCCTCAAACCAGCGCCCCCCCCCCCCCCCAAACCACCCCCCAAAAATAAATTTAAAGCTTGTTTTTAAAAAATATTTTTAACTTCAATTTTTTTAGGTTTTTACCCCACCCTCACCCCTACCAACCACCCCCCCAAAAAAAAAATTAAAAGTTATTTTTAAAAAATATTTCCAATTTTTATTTTTTATTTTTTTATCCCACCCTATCATGTACCCTCGACTCCCCCCATCAGCCCCCTACCAACCCCCCCACCCCCCAAAAAATAAATTAAGTTTGTTTTTAAAAAAATGTTTTCAATTTCAAATTTTTATTTTTTCACCCCTACCCTCGACCCCCCCCCAGGCCATCCTCCCTACCAGCTCCCCCCCCCCCCCCAAAAAAAAAAAAAATTTAAGTTTGTTTTTAAATATATATTTTCAACTTTAAAATTTTATTTTTTCACCCCTACCCTCGACTCCCCCCCCCCCCCCCCGGGCAGCCACCATATAAGACCCCCACCCCAAAAAAAAAAATCAAGTTTATTTTTTTAAAAAACTTTTAACTTTAAAATTTTAATTTTACACTCCTACCCTCGACCCCCTCCTACCAGGCCTCCAGCCCACCCACCCCCCCGCCATAAAAAAAATTTAAGCTTGTTTTTAAAAAATATTTTTAATTTCAAAATTAATTTTCTACTCTCTAGGAAAAATAAAAGATATTTTCTCAAAAAAAAAAAATTCATTCATAAATCAAAAACTAAAAAATCTTTTTCGGAAAATATTTTCTACTCATCAACTAAACATGAGAAAATAAGTCAAAAATCTACTTGTTTTCCAGGAAAATATTTTTTATAGAAAACATTTTCCTTCCTACCAAACACACCCTTAATCCACAAGTAACTAGGGTCAGGACCTCATACCCACTACAATAGTGAACTAATTACCAAAAAAATTGTTCATCAATAAACGAAAGTTTGAATCAATAAGAAGTAGCAGAGTGAAAAAGGAGGGTATAACGGGGGTATTATCCTCTTCTTCTTCTTTTTCACTAAGAAGAAGAAAAAGGACAAAAGTTTTTTAAGATAAAAGATGTATATTCTTATCACAAATCTATACTTTATTATACTATCTTCAAAGCATGAATTTTCTAATTTGAATGTTTAATTATTATAATACATTCAATTTAAAATACCTAATTTAGTATATTTTCTATATCTTATCTTATATTTATTTATTGATTTATTCTATATTAAATTAAAAGATGACAATTTTTCACATTGACGGATAGTAGTGACTTCTCAGAATGATTGTGACTTTCTTAACGAGTTTTGACTTTTTCGATGAGTTGTGACCAGGGGCGGACCTTGGTGGAGCCTAGGGGTTCACCCGAACCCCCTTGTCAAAAAATTACACTATATATATAATGTCAAATTCTAATTTTATGTGTATATATATTAAAATGAACTCACTTAAAACAAAGGATAAAACTTGGCTCAGTGGATAAGTGGTTCATAAAATGTCCCTACGTCATAGGTTCAAATCTCATTGGCAACATTTTTTCCCTCTTCTTAATGCTTTGGAATATGAAACTTTTGGGCTTAGACCTTCTTCTTTTTCATTATTTTTTCCTTTTATTCTATTTCTTCTTTTTAACTTGTTTTTGTTTACATTTATTAGACACGTTCTTTTTATTTTTATATTTTATTTTTTTATATCTATTATTCATTTTGTTTCAACGTAACTCTTTTTCATATACGTTTGAATAACTTTTTTTTAAAATGATGAAATATATTTAACTTGAAATTGAGATAGAAACATAATTTATTTATTTTTAAAAAAATGTAAATTAGATGTAATTGAATGAATAAACTTAAATATTGTCAATATCCTTTTTAAAATATTAATTTAAGAGAATTCGTGAATTTTTTTATATTTTTAATTCTACTTTAGAGAGATGGAAACTAAACTTATCTGATTTATTCGTTATTTTTTTTTTTACAAATTATGACTAACCTAGTAAATTGAACTATATGAACTAAAAAATTGATGATGCTATTTATTTATATTAATAATATGCATTATAATATTAGTAACTCTATTCTTACACACGTTTAGAGAATCTTGAATATTTTCATAGTAATATTTGATTGAGTGGATACTAATTAAAATTTTCAAAAAGTGAAATATAAAGTAAAACATTACAAAATAAAAGTATAAAAAGCACAAGCAATTTAAGAATGCTCGATGGAGCATGATAAAAGTGAAAAGAAATGTTTAATACGGTATGATAAAGTGAGTTAAATTTAGCATGATAAAGTAAATATCTTTCTTCCCCGTCTCGTTCCCTTCTTCATCATTTCATTTTCACATGTTTTAGGAATTAACACATGTAATACAGTCGATCCACTAAAATTCTTATCAATGCATCTTTGTCCTCGATATCTTTGATTAGTTTAGTCTTTACTTTTATGAACTAATGAAATGCCTATGGTTCTTGTACAAAGAACATGCCGAGGGGCTACTACGCCCACCGCGCACTTGCATTACCACCTGAACTTATTCTTTATACTTTGAACCCCCTGAGCAAAAATTCTGGGTCCGCCATTGGTTGTGACATTTTCGAATGGTTGTGATTTTTCTAAAGGGTTGACTTATTTGATAAGGCACGATAAACAACATTGCATACTATCCTTTCTTGGCTATAAATGGAGGAATTTTCTCATAAATTACGAATTATGTATGTTTTTTATTCTTCTTCTTCTTAAATCAGAAAGATTGTGAGAATTGTTCAATTATGCAATCACGATATTCTTTTGTCGAAAAATTAGATGGATCAACAAAAATTGATGCAACAATGAGAATGGAATAACTCAATTTCAAACGAGAAGACTGTCTAGATAATTAATGTGTACTCATTTTCATTGACCTAAATATACTTTTGCAATAACTTCTACTTGACAAGAAGTTCAATGATTATCTGTTGCACAAATTACAACTTGGTGTTTAAGCTGTGAAAAGTCTCAAACAGTTGGAGAATAAGGATTTGATCAAAAACTTGTTTGAAGAGTCCAAACTAGATTTAATAAATACTCATATGTTTTCAATTTATTTGTTGTATTTTTATTTTTATTTTCTTTATAATACAATATTCTTTTTATTTTTGAGGGAGAGGGGGAAATTCTTTAATTCTAACATTTTATGTTACATGTTTAAGACCACAAAGTTAAAATAAATTTTTTGTATAGTCTACATATCCTTAAATTAAGGTCTTCTTTATTTTTAAAATTTCATATCAAACTAAAATTTGACAAGTCTCTCTCTCTCTCTCTCTCTCTCTCTCTATCTATATATATATATATATATATATATATGAACTACATATCTTAAATGTTAACTTATTATAATACCTCCGACTTAAAACATACAATTTAGTATATCTTCTATATTTTATATTATATTATATTTATTTATTTATACTATATAATATTATTTTAAAAGCAGACACCGTTTCACATTGAAGGGTCTTGACTATTCCAAAGAGTTATGACTTTTTCGATGAGTTCTGATTTTTTCGAAGGGTTGTGACTTTTCTAAAGAGGTGGGACTTTTTCGAAGGATTGTGGCTTTTTTAAAGAGTTCTGACTTTTCCGATGAGTCATGACCTTTTCGAATGGTTGTGACTTTTTTTATAAGACACAATAAACATTTTTTCATACTACCCTTTGTTGGCTATAAAAAGAGGGGTTTCCTCAATTTTAAACTATAATTTTTTTCAAGTTTTCTATTGCTCTTCTTCTTCTTAAAACATCTATATTAGTATATCTTCTATATTTTATATTATATTTATTTATTTATTTATATAATTTTATTTTAAAAGTACACACCTTTTCGCATTGAGTGATTACGATTTTTCCAAAAAGTTGTGACTCTTTCAATGAGTTGTGACCTTTTCGAAGGATTGTGACTTTTATGATATATTAACACAATACGCACATGTACACTTCAACTATTCATTTGTTAAACATGAAATCTTTAATTGATGAGTATATTGGTAGTAATTTCTATTTTGTGGACTCACATATTAATATTAATATATATATGTAGATATGCTATCATTAAAGTAGCCAATTGTATGATCTAATAAAGTATTAAAGTTTGAGGCTTTAAAAATAAATATATATTAATATGGGTTTATTTAGTAGGCGTTTGGCCATGCGATACCATATCACGATATGGTGTCGTGAGATGGAATCAGAGTTTGGACATGCGATTTTACGCTGATTCCATCTCATGATTCCATATCATGAGAGGTGATACCATATTCTCCAAAAATCATGATATGGAATCATGTGATTCCATATCATGATTTGAGATATTTTAATACAATAATTGATCCATGAGTTTATATTTTGTTAAAACAACCCCACATTTATATCTACTAACCATTTGTTTCATATGTAAATAAAATTTATAATCACATCATTACTTTTTAAAATTTATTATTCTCACCAATATAAAATTTATTATTACTTTAAATTTGGTGAATATAAATGATAAAGTAGAAATTCATTTGGTGAATATAAATAAGAACGAAGGGAGTAATACTTTTTTGATTTTTCATAATAAAAAAGAACGTCTTAATCTTATGACTAAGCATAATATTGATAAAAGACAATTTTCATTGGCGGTGTCGCACTTTCTTAATCTTAGTATTCGCAAAATGTTCGTTCACATGACTGAAGAATATCAAGTCCAATTGATTGAAGACTTGGGAAAATTTGATCAATTAGTTATTAATATTTAGTCAAGTGGACTAGTTATAAATTTTTTTATTAAATTTTATTAGAAGTGTTTTTGACTCAAACTTGTGGTAACTTTTTAAAATTTCATTATTCAATAATATTTAACTATTGATTTTTCTTGTAAATAGTTAGAAGTCAGTGATGTTTGTTAATTTTTATCTTAGTGTATTTAACTTCTAAGTTAATATTTACTCACTAATGTATGTTTTTTTCTACTTTATAGGTTATTTGTAAGAGTAGTTGAGAGATATGAGCATATTAAGTACAATTTATGTTCAATTTTTTAAATTAAATTAAAGTTAGATGAAACAATTACTCAAGTGAAGAACAAATAACTTTGTAATAATTTATTATGTGATTTTATAATTTTTATTTATTTGATAAGATTGAATAAACAATTGAGACTATTTTAATAGTTTTACAACTTATGAGATTTTTATGTTTATGAGAAAATATACAACACAAAAATTTCATATCGCATGTCTAAACAAACCTTCAATTTCATCTCATGATTCCATATCATGATTTCATATTATGATACTATATCGCATGGCCAAACGGGCCCTTAGATAACTTGAAACCCATGAACCTTTTCTCAAGTCTGATGGTCACTTATTGAAAAAGTACAATTTAAACCTTTAAAGATACCTTTTTATCTGAAAAGACACATTTTCTGAAAAGACACTTCAGAATCCTTTAAAAGAATTTGGTCCCTGAACCAGAAGACATATTTTTTCTCTTTCTCTCCATCTAATAAAAAGAACACTAAGAAAGTAATTTTCACAGTTTGGAAGATCAAGTTCATTAATCAATTATAGTCTTCTTCAATCAAGTTATTGCAATGGATTAAGGTTAGTGTTCCTATCATTCTCTAATATTGATGTTTATGTCTAGTGATTTACTTGTGATCTTGGGTGAATTCATTAAAGTATTATAACAAGTGGTATTAGAGCAAGTCTTGTATAGATTATTAGACGTGATTTTTAATTGGGATCCTCTCTATTTATATAAATGAGAAAAAGAATTTTAAAAAAATTAGATAAATTTAATTGGAGGTCATAGAGAGGTGTTACATTACCTTATCTATATCTAGCTTTATATTATAAATAGGTATAGATATTTCGGATATTGATTTGACAATTTTAGTAGTCATCATAATAAAGTTCACATCCACTATTCATAGATCTTACACTTTATTATCCATTTATAATTGTTTTCTTAAAACTTTTATTTAGTATTATTGATATTATTTTTTAGAAATAGTATAATGCATGATTTAATATTCACGTGCAACACACGTATCTCAAAACTAGTCAAAACAAAAAAAGGGAGATGTAATTCTAACCAGTGTATTTGGACACACTTGAGTTTTTACTAAATCGAAATTAGGACAATTAAGACTTAAAATTTAATAAAGCAAATCACATTCTAATTGAGCTACATTTCCCTAGCAATTGAAAGAACTTTTAATTACCCATGCATTTTTAATCTGCCACCTTAACGAACAAAGGGAATCAGAAGGTATTCCGCATAGAAAAGCTGCAGTCATTAAAAAAAAAAAACTAAGTTTTAGATTTTGAAAAAAAATAAATTGAAGTTTTCCTTTTATTGAAAAAAAATAAAATAGGAGTAGAAAAAGAAAGCAAAATAAAATTGAAAGAGAGAAAGTCACCTTCCATATAAACATATAAAAAGAAGTTATTGATACTTGACTTGATATATCGACCGATTGAGCTTTAAATAATAAAAAACAAGCAAGTAAGAAATGCCCCAAAACCTGCCATACGTGTTCATGAGTTATAGTAAAACAATGTATATATCAAGGGAAAAAAAATAATGTAAACGTACGTACAGTAACAACTTTGTTGGAAAGAGTAGTAGTAGTAGTAGCTCCAATCACCATAGCAGCTGCATATGCAGCTACAAGCATGCTTATACATAACCAAAACACCTGTTTGAATGATGAGATATTTGAGAAGATGATTGATGCAATCACCTCAAAGGAAGATAGAGAGATTTTACAAAAATCTCTTTAAAAAGTTGACAAAACAGAAATTTTAAATTCTAAGGGCTAATTTTGAAGTTTTGAACTTCTGATCAACAATGATGGATATTGTGTGAATCAATTAAGAAGGTATGGGAAAGAGGTAGACAATGTGCGTGTGTTTTATTCTTTACTATCTAAATTTGATTATGTGATGTGTACATGTCATTGAGGAGTTAAATATTTAGACTCTACTATGGTGGAGCAACTAGAAGATTCTTTACAAGCATATGAAGAAGAGCCACAACTTCTTAAAACCAAAGTATCCTTCAAAAATTATGGCGGTGAAAAGAGTTATACAGGGAATGGAATGTATGTACATCGTGTGGATTTTGAGTCAGACAAATAGAGAGTAGAGAGAATAATCCTATATATATAGTCTACGAGGAAGTAGAGAATGGGTAAAATCATAGTGAAATAAAAGAAGGCCGTTTCTTTTAAGTTTGTAGTAAAGTTTATGGTTGACTGATATTTTGCCCATTACGAGTTAGCTTATTTTTCTCCACAGTAACAAGTATTTGGTGTAGTTGTTATTCTTTTATTTTTGTTGTTTAAATTGGATTTGCAAACCTGTGTCTGAGATAGATTACTCAGAAACATACAACTAGTTGCAATATAATGGAGCTTGAGTAAAATTTGACTAACTCGTTCTTGTCCAAGGCTGACACTGAAAGATTGGATGCCAAAATTTCTATCACCGTTGACATCAGGAATATCCTGTCAAAGTCACAAAGCTTTAATTGAAAGATTATTTGGTTTAGCTAGCCCAAATATATATAGTTTGAAATTAAGATTACCTTAAACAGGGCAATGACAGCAGTGAAGATGCACATAAATGTGACAGCAAAAAACAGAGATCTTGTATAGAGAATAGGCCTCACCAGCACATATTTCTACAGAAAAATAAAATACTAGTATAAATTTTCACAAAAGTTAATGGTTGATCGGTAAATAAGGACATGCTATATAGCTAGGTACCTACCTGTATATGTGCAAAAAAAGCAAACTGAACAATGATAGCCCTCACAACCATGATGCATATTGCAGCCAGGGATGCATTTCTTTTCCATCTAAGAAAAGGTAACTTTAAAACAGTGGATTCAGTTAGAAATGATACGAATAAGTTGTTAAAAATAATCAAATGAGAGACGGAAAAGAGTTACCCCTATAGAATATGCACTTCCAAGAAGAAAGCTAACAATGAGAGCAGCTAACAATGGTGGAGATTGAAACTTAATTCCCATACAAAAACTCTGCAAATATATTACTTAACTATTAGGATTTACAAGTAGAAAACTTGGTACAAGGAAAAAAAGACCAAATACATGCAAATATATTAATGTTTACTTTTTGGACTTGTGTTTAAGTTAACAAATACATTTAATTTGGAGCAAGGAACAAGATCCTATTTGTACAATAGATTACTATAATATAATTCAACACGAGAGATTCAAAGTAAATAGAACAAGGAAAAAAATTGCAAACCATGAGTAGGGAGGTGATAACTATTGTGATGCCTCGTTTCATTGAAATTTCTCCAGAAGCCAGTGGCAGACTTGGTTTGTTTACCTGACATGAAAAAGAGGGAAATGTAACAATCCAATCAATCCACTAGTAATATTACATTGTTTTGGGCAACGAACGAGAAAATCTCACATCTATAAATCACAAACCCAGAGACATATAAATAAATCAGTAGTGGATGTGGTTGTTATAAAACATAAATTACCTTGTCTATTTCGACATCAAACAGTTGATTTAACCCAACCACATAAACGTTCATTAACAGTGATGGAATTAATGCCTATACGAGAAGAAACAAATTAAATTAAAACGTTACACAAACAAGAATACATATATACCAAAGGAAGGACATTTTTCGATGTGTTGAATTTTACCTTAAATAGTCCCAGAAAAAATGTGGGAGAAATATCTGCCAAGGATTTAATTGGTAGAATAGAGACTGAAGTAATCCCTATGATCTGGGAAACAAGAAGATGAGTAGCAAGCAACAATGAAAATGGAAGAAATAACAGGGAAAGAATTTACTCACAGTTCCAAATATAGTGTGTGGGCGAGAAAATTGATAGAATGCATTGAGTTGCGTCCTCCATAAACCATCCATTTCACATTGTGCTGCAATTATGTACCTTTTTGATACACTACTCCATTTCTGCCTTGGAAAACACAACTTCCTTTGGGGAAATATTCTACCATTTGAAACTTCAATTCCTATACATCAACTGTTAGTCCCCTACATATATATATATATAAAATAATAGATCTATACATATATGAATATGAATATGATATAACGTACATACCCTTTGTAACTGAGGGGAATTGGCATGAACATGCACGTAAATGGAGCATTATATATTCTTCTTTAAACAAACAACTTATGCGGCTGCTCAAATTCCAACATGAATTGCCTCTTTCACATTCTTCTTTTTCATTCCTCTAATAAACCTGACCTAATTCTTTTTTCTTATTTATCTCTAAGGGTTTGTTTACAAAGTCATCAACTTATTGGAATTGGTGTAATTAGGTAGTAATTATCAGCCTAATAATTACACAACCTAAAAATCATAAGGTTATATTAAATTTTAAAAATAAAAATTAATTATTTAAAATAAAAAAATTATATTAGACAAATAAGGGCCTTTATAAATGATATTAAATTAAATATTTAAGATATATATTGTCTCTTGAAAATATATTAATTAATAAACATATGTTCTTAAGTAATATTATAAAAATAATTGATTTATATTTTTCAGTTTAGTATATTTTAATTAAATTAATCATAAAAACTAAAAGTACATAATTTCTATGAACATCATGAAATGCATGTTTGACAAAAGGATTAATATTATAAATACAATATCATAAAATTATAAAACATTTGACAAAAAGATAATCTATTAAGTTTAACTTAAAAAAATAGCTTATAATGTAAAATATTGAGTCAATACTGATAAAATAAATGAAATTAAAAATATAACATAAGTTCTAAATTCAAAACAAAAAATTTAACATAATACTCTTATGTCAAATTTCAACATAGATACATAAATATGATTTAAAAGAAAAGGAAAACGTAAGTCCATAACTTCATTCAACAATGAATTCTATATTAATTCAAAAATTAGAATACTAACAAAATTATACTAATGAACTTTTTAGAAGATAGGAAAAAGTGTATGGAATCACATGAAGTAAATGTTGAGAATAAGAAGGAAATGAAATATAAATGATATAAAAAAATATTTTAAAAAAAATTAGGATAATAAAAATAAAAACAGTTTAAAATAATAAAAATAAAAAATACATTAAAAAGAAAAAAATTAAAACAAAAATAAAAGAAAGAAATTTAAAAGTAATCAGTTTGTAATTACACCATGTAATTGCCAACAATTCACACTCTCCCACTTTGAATTGGAGTGTGTAATTTCACCCTATCAATTACACCCAATTACTTGTTGACCAGGTAATTACATGCACAACCAAACAAAACAAACAATGTAATAACACCAATTACACCAAATCCAATTACAGGGTTGACTTTCCAAATAGGCCCTAAATAAATAATGAGTAAATTTTAGGTTTAGCAAACATAAAAAATCATATTTGTATGCTATAGATATAGTTTGTATAATTGTGCTCCATAACAAACTTTATGTTTGCTATGGAGCATTAGATTTGTATAAATCGCTAGCAGCCTCTCATTTGTATAAATCGTTGACAACCTTTCATTTGTATAAATCGTTGACAACCACTCGTTTGTATAAATCGTTGGCAGCCTCTCAATTCAATTTTATGTGTTTGTATATATCTGCATAAAATTTGAATTTGTATACAATTGAATCAAAATAAAACATTTGTATATCAAATATCTCTCTCTCTCGCTTTATTCAACACAAATTATACATTGTAATTTGTGTTTGCATAAAGCGAGAAAGAGAAAAGGGCAAAAGAGAACTGGTAGGGGAACATGTATTTGTATAATCACAAGTGTATATGATGAAAATATATGTATTGTATTTGTATATACAGTTTTCTCTCGCTTTACACAAACACAAACACAATTTCATACATTTGTATTTGTATAAAGTGAGAGAGGCGAGGGAGAGTGGCGAGCGGGATCTGGGGGAGCGGCGAGTGAGATTCGCTGGGGAGAGAGGCGAATGACAACTGTTTGCTACGAGTTACTAGTAAATCAAACTGTGGTTATATAATTTAATTTGAAGTAATAATTTGCTATTTTATACATTTTTTCCATAAATAAATGCACCTTTAGTTTTTCACTTTGGTCCTTTGTTAAAAGGGATTTTGCTTCGCTTCTTTTGCTCAAATTTCCAAATTAATTGTAGTATTGCATATTTGATTTTTAACTAGTATTGCTTGCTTACAACTAATCTCTCTCTCTCTCTCATATATATATTTTAAAGCTCCCTCTCTCTACTTTCTCTCTCTAATTGTAAAGCTCTCAACTTGTAAAGTTTTCAGTTCACCGGATACTGGCCGGAGGTAATAAAACTTGTATAGTTTGCTCATAGGCCTTGCAGTTGGCCATCTGTACAATGTATTATATTTTTTCTTTTTGATTTCTTCTTTTAGTAGTTCTCTGATCTAAGCCGTGACTATGTTCGGCTAAAAGATTCATATCTATGTCGGATAACTAACTTCTCTTTTGTATTTACTATGAAAGATCTAGACTTTATCAAAATATAAATAAATTTATATATGGTTTTTTTGATTTGGTTCCAAGATGGTGGTACAGTCAGATTCGATACTATTTTTATTGGCTTTGTCTTTGTGACTTCGTCTAGCCAGCCGTGGTTCTAAGCCCATTAAGGAGTTGAAAGAGGATGCCTATACCCGGTTAGAACTGCTAGACACATGGGCTCAATAAAAATACGTATTAAATCTTGACAGGCCCTTTGCTCGGGTAAAAGAATAGATTCTTCCATACAATCATCAAACTATATAAAAATTTGTATATATTTCGATTCAGATTTAGTTATTGAATTTGAATGCTAAACTAGATTGAAGTTGACCGCGCGGATTACCCACTACTAAAAAAAATAGTGAATACCGACCTATAAATACCGACCTCCGGAGGTCGGTATTCCCTGAAATACCGACCTAAAACCGACATCCCAGCTTAGGTCGAAAAAATCTTGGTCGCTATTCAATACCGACCTCTGGAGGTCGGTATTTACTGACCTCTCGAGGTCGGTTTTTATTTTATGTCGGAATATTCATTTTTTTAAATTCCGACCTCTGGAGGTCGGTATTTTTATTTTTGTAATGTTCAAATTCCGACCTCCGGAGGTCGGTATTTTTATTTTTGTATTTTTGAAATTCCGACCTCCGGAGGTCGGTATTTTTATTTTTGTAATGTTGAAATTCCGACCTCCGGAGGTTGGTATTTTTATTTTTGTAATGTTGAAATTCCGACCTCCGGAGGTTGGTATTTTTATTTTTGTAATGTTGAAATTCCGACCTCCGGAGGTCGGTATTTTTATTTTGTAATGTTGAAATTCCGACCTCCGGAAGTCGGTATTTTTATTTTTGTAATGTTGAAATTCCGACCTCCGGAGGTCGGTATTTTTATTTTTGTAATGTTGAAATTCCGACCTCCGGAGGTCGGTATTTTTATTTTTGTATTTTTGAAATTCCGACCTCCGGAGGTCGGTATTTTTATTTTTGTAATGTTGAAATTCCGACCTCCGGAGGTCGGTATTTTTATTTTTGTAATGTTGAAATTCCGACCTCCGAAGTCGGTATTTTTATTTTTTATTTTTGAAATTCCAACCTCTAGAGGTCGGTTTTTTGCTGCAAAACAGGCAGCAAATTGTTGCAATTTTTAGTTGCCCACCTGCATATTTATACCAAAACAACCCAAAGCCAAATAAACTTCATTCAACCAAAACAACCCAAAGCCAAATAAAATTCATCCAACCAAAACAACCCAAAGCCAAATAAACTTCATCCAACCAAAACAACACAATATTTTCAACATATACAAACTATTTCAAAATAAACTTCATCCAACTTCAAAAAAAACTAAAATACGATCAAATTAAACAATTCTAAAAATATAGAAGTCTAAAATGTCAAATAGATACAACTACTCTTCATCACTCTCACTCTCCTTATCATTCTCATCACCCTCCTGATCAGATCCATCACTGCTAGCCGAACATGGAGGAAGAATATTTCCTGATTCAAAAAGAAAAGTTAGTTGGGCCTGAAGCGCTGCATACCTCTTGTTCTCTACCTCCTTTGCTGCCGCAATCTCCTTCTCTCTCTTCTTCTCTCTTTCTTCTCTCTTCTTCTCTCTTTCAGCTACAGCAGCAAGCTCGGCATTGAGATAAGCTATCTTACTCTCCATTGCAGATATTGTCTCTCTATCCCCACCATCAAAGCTTGAGGATGATGAACCACAATACCAAGACTTCTTCTTCTGATACGCCTTTTCTGGATAGCCGTAGACTGAACCTCTAATTGGTTCACCAGCACTCTGTTTCCAAAGATTCTCGTTTTCTTCTTGTGTAAATGGTCTGTCCTGACTCTCAAGAGGTAGAGTACTACGATATTCCTAAGATATTCGTATATACCTATCCTGTAATTTAAACAAAGAACTCTACGAATAAGAATGTAATATATACAAGGAAAAGAAAAAAAATTTAGTTTGAATGGAGTTCTTACATATGTCTCTTGAGCACGTGGCTCAATCCATCTTTCTTCTTCTGTGGGGTTCGTACTCTTCTTGACGTGAGTAACCTTGAACATCTCTGGTACAGCTACCGGCCTACCCAACTCTTTTTCCTGCAAATAACATATATAGAATTTGATCTCATTAATCTCCAAAAAGTACTTATCAAAAAAGAAAAAAATTATTTTACTAAATTAAGAAAGTATACCATTCTTTCCTTCCTAGTAACCTGGCTAATAGCTCCACCAGTGTGCAAAGAACCTCCCTTTTCTGATGCGCGAGCCATCTTCCCAATCTCACTCCTCTTTTTAAATTTTTCATCAGTACTCCAATGTTTCAATAACAAAGCCCATCGCTCCGGAAACATAAACTTAGGCATTCTATTTTCTCTTCGACAATCACAAAATGTGCTAGAAAGCAACTTTGAAGCTTTAAGCTTGAAGTTCACTTGAACGTCATCCTCGTGTTCGGGAGCCCATACATAATATTTCTGTAATAAAAAATTACTAAATATTTATTGTTCAAATGACTAGAGAATTTAAATGTATATGATATGAATTTAATTTATATATATTCTTACCTTAAATTCATTGAACATCTGCCCTTGGTTGTTAAGTGGAATCGAACTCCAATTCGGATACACACCATTATAGTGAGTTCCGATGCACTTTAAAATAATCTTTGCCATACCCACATCCGGACATAAGCTGAAATACGAATTCATTGACGAAGTAGAGTAAACAAAAAATAATCAATCAATTAAAATATAAATAGATAAATGAAAGATGAAACAGAATTAAATCATACTTGTATCCTAATTGCTCGATGACGAGTCTCCGAAAATTGTCTCTATCGCCTGGCTGAGGACCATGTGCATCTGAGTGCTGGGTGGTAGGAGTATTAGGCTCTGAGCCATTGGATTCAATATGAAGATTGGAAAGTCCAATTGATCCACTACTAGTATTCAAACTATTGCACTGACTAGCACTAGGTGATGGTATGTTAGACCCACGACCAAGATGTGAATAGCCCTGTAATGTTTGGTAACCTGAACTAGGTACCACAGTGGGTGTAGATATAGTATAACCAGATTGTGGAGCCACATGAGTAGAGGCATTATGTGACTGGTGTGTCGAGTGAGTAGTTGAAACTGAGGCTCTTTTTGAAATATTAACTCGAGAGGGCTCATCAGATATCACGACCCCAGTGGGCCTTCTCATAGCATTGGCCTTAAATTTCTTTTTCGGATTATCGGATTTTTTTGATTTACCCTTGTCTTTATCTACCATCTATATCAAATAAATATAAAGATTAAAACAAAGTAGTACAAAATAATGTCACAATGTCGAACAAATATATCAAACAAAGTTATCATAACATAAGGCTTAATCCAAATAGTCTTTCACAATGTCGAACAAACGTTAAAACTACTAAAATATAAAGTATACTCAAATATGAATAGCTAAAAATCCACCAACTAAACATACAAATTGTTATTCATCCTCTTCAGAAGTTTCTTCATCATCTATCCATTCACATGCATTATCTTCGGAAGTTTCCTCCTCATCTATCCATTCATCCTCTTCGAAAGTTTCCTCCTCATCCTCCTCCATATTTGTTGGCATATCTAACTCTTCTCTATTAACTTCTTCTAAAATGTGATCAGGATGCTCCAAATTCATTTCTAACTCAGCATCCACTACTTGATGAACACTTGATATTTCATTTTGATATGCAACATCCAATTCATTCTCAACTTCCACTCGCCCCATCGGTTTTGTTTTGATTACAGCCCACCAATCAGATTTATCCCCACGCAACGGATAAGGAGCATAGTACACTTGCTTAGCATTTTGTGCAATAATAAAAGGATCATAAGCCTCATACTTCCTAGTGTGCTTGACTTCAATGATATTATGTTGCTTAAGCTCCCTCGTACCTTTTGAAGTTGGATCAAACCACTTGCATTGGAAAAGTACTATTCTTTTGATTGGCCAACCCGAATACTCCAACTCTACAATCTCCTGTAGGACGCCAAAATAATCAACATTCTCATTTTGATTTCCATTATCACCTTTAACCCAAACACCACTATTATTAGTTTTCTTATTCTTTGAGTATTTCTCTGTGGCAAATTTAAAACCATTTACGTTATAGTGGGACATTGTGTGAACTGTAATCGGTCCCCAAGAAATATCCTTGAAAAATTGATCAAATGTGGCGGCATTTTCTGAATTGTAGACCTATATATAATTAGTAAATTAAAAGCAATGTTAGTAGAAGGAAGAGTACACTAATCTCTTAGTAGGTGTATATATTACAACACTTACCCAATTAGTATACCACGTTATAAATGATGGAAACACTTGATCATCACCATATTGGCTCACAAAATAACTGTAGAATCACATTGAAAATACAGTTAGTTTCCTTAATAAAATCGGAGTTGAATATATGTTGTTTACATATTTAATTTTCTTACTCTAAGAAGGGTTGGACTTCTGGACAATTAAACAAGACATGAAGCTCTGCAGATTTTTTCTCCTTTTCGGTAAGTTTGTGCAATGTACGCTTTTTTGAACCCTTACCCGGTTGGTTGAAGATTGATAATGATTGTACTGCAGGATCATTCCCAGTAACATCAAGTCGATTAGGTCTGTTTCTCAAACACGACACATAATCATCAAAGTAGTAAGAACAAAAGTGGGATCTTTCTTTAGCTAGATATACTTGAGCCATATAGCCCTCCACCCTATGTTTATTCTTAATACCCCTTTTAGACTTGCCAATGCTCCTGTAAAATTTTATATTAGATATATAATTTCAAAAGATATATTAACGATTTATGAAATAAGAATAAATGTGTTATAGTTACTTACTGCTCAAAAGGATACATCCACCTATATTGAACTGGACCTCCCAGTAGAGCTTCATGAACAAGGTGAATAGGAAGATGTTCCATCACATCAAAGAACCCAGGTGGAAGAATCTTCTCCAACTTATTACTAATAACAACTATATTTTTGGCCATTCGAACCAGATTCTCTACTCTCAATGTGCTGGAACACAAGTCTTTGAAGAACAAACTGATTTCTGCCATCGGTTTCCATATGTTTTCAGGCAATCCACAAAAAGCAATCGGAAGTAATTGTTCCATAAAAACATGACAGTCGTGACTTTTCATCCCATGCAATATTCCACGCTCAATGTCAACCCTCTTTCCCAAATTTGAGGCATATCCATCTAGCATTTTCAAGCTTTCCACCCACTCACAAATTTTTCTCTTTTGCTCCATTGTGAATGAATAACTAGCCTTGGGCTTAAGTAACTTGTTGTTGGCAGACTCCTGTAAATGCAACTCCGGTCGTCTACAATGTTCTGGTAAGTCAAGTCTAGCCAAACATTATCTTTTTGTCTTGCCAGTTACATCCATTACAGTGTTGAACAGATTATCAAAATAATTCTTTTCAATATGCATGACATCGAGATTATGTCTAAGCAAATTATCCTTCCAATAAGGTAACTCCCAGAATATACTCTGTTTAGTCCAATTATGTGCAACACCATACCCATCAAATTTGTACAGTGGTTCCTCAGTTACCTTTGGAAAATTTTGAACCCTTTCCCAAATATCATCACCCATTAATATTGGGGGTGGACCATCTCGGTCAGTTTTATTCTTTTTAAATGCATATTTCTTTCTCCTAAACTCATGATCAGGTGGCAAGAACCGATGATGACAATCAAACCATGAATTCTTTCGGCCATGTTTTAATGTGAATGATTTAGTATCTTCCATATAGTAGGGACATGCTAACTTTCCAGCTGTCATCCATCCAGATAGCATTCCATAGGCAGGAAAATCATTAATAGTCCACATTAAATTAAAGTAGCACGCATGTTGAAATTTTGTTTACGAGAAATGTCCCATGTTTCTACCCCCTCAGACCACAACAATTTCAACTCATCAATCAAAGGTTGTAAGTACACATCAATCTTGCTTTTTGGATTACTCGGACCAGGAATGACACAATTCAGAAATATATACGGGCTTGTCATACACATCTCAGGTGGAAGATTATATGGTGTAATAAACACAGGCCAACAAGAATATGTTGTAGCCCCAACTGAAAAAGGGGTGAAACCATCCGCACACAAACCGATCTTGCAAGAAAATCAATTTTGTCATCAATAGGATCAACTAGTGTTGATACTTATGCTTAACAAACACATTATTCCTAAATTAAAGCTTAATAGCAACACTAGATGGACACAAATTGATCTTGCAAGAAAATCAATTTTGTCATCAATAGGATCAACTAGTGTTGATATTTATGCTTAACAAATATATTATTTCTAAATTTAAAGCTAAGTGTCAACACTAGATGGACACAAATCGATCTTGCAAGAAAATCAATTTTGTCATCAATAGGATCAACTAGTGTTGGTACTTATGCTTAACAAATATATTATTTCTAAATTTAAAGCTAAGTGTCAACACTAGATGGACACAAATCGATCTTGCAAGAAAATCAATTTTGTCATCAATAGGATCAACTAGTGTTGGTACTTATGCTTACCAAATATATTATTTCTAAATTTAAATCTAAGTATCAATACTACATGGACACAAACACATTATTGAAAACAATTGTACTTGAACTTTAGAAATTTAGAAGCACCAACGTTATCTCCTACTTTGATGAAAGAAGCAATATAGTCTTATATCAACTTTTTTAGATGTTGAGCTTCCTCAGTTGCCTAGCACGAAAAGTTCTAAAATTAGTTATATATAAACTTCAAATCCAAGAATATTAGTTATATATATATATATATATATATATTCAAGTTTTAATAAGTTCAAGTTTTCAATTCAAGTTCATATCTAATTTCTAAAATTAATTAGTTATATATTCAAGCTAATTAGTTCCAAGTTCAAGTTCTAATTTCAAGTTCAAGTCTAAGTTCAACTTCAAATTTTAAGTTCATGTTCTAAGTTCAAGTTCTAATTTCAAGTTCAAGTTCTAAGTTCAAGTTCAAATTCTAATTTCAAGTTCAAGTTCTAAGTTCAAGTTCAAGTTCTAATTTCAAGTTCAAGTTCTAATTTCAAGTTCAAATTATAAGTTCAAGTTCTAATTTCAAGTTCAAGTTCAAGTTCTAAGTTCTAAGTTCTAAGTTCTAAGTTCAAGTTCAAGTTCAAGTACAAGTTCTAAGTTCAAGTTCAAGTTTTAATTTCAAGTTCAAGTTCCAAGTTCAAGTTCAAGTTCTAAGTTCAAGTTCAAGTTCTAAATTCATGTTCAAGTTCTAATTTCAAGTTCAAGTTCAAGTTCAAGTTCTAAGTTCAAGTTCAAGTTCTAATTTCAAGTTCAAGTTCTAAGTTCAAGTTCAAATTCTAAGTTCAAGTTCAAGTTCAAGTTCAAGCTCTAAGTTCAAGTTCAAGTTCTAATTTCAAGTTCAAGTTCTAAGTTGAAGTTGAAGTTCTAAGTTCATGTTCAAGTTCTAACTTCATGTTCAAGTTCTAATTTCAAGTTCAAGTTCTAATTTCAAGTTCAAGTTCTAAGTTCAAGTTTAAGTTCAAGTTCTAAGTTCTAAGTTCTAAGTTCTAAGTTCTAAGTTCTAGTTCAAGTTCAAGTTCTAAGTTCAAGTTCAAGTTCTAAGTTCTAAGTTCAAGTTCAAGTGCAAGTTCTAAGTTCAAGTTCAAGTTCTAAGTTCAAATTCTAATTTCAAGTTCAAATTCTAAGTTTAACTTCAAATTCTAAGTTCAAGTTCAAGTTCTAAGTTCTAAGTTCTAAGTTCTAAGTTCAAGTTCAAGTTTTAATTTCAATTTCAAGTTCAAGTTCAAGTTCAAGTTCTAAGTTCAAGTTCAAGTTCTAAATTCATGTTCAAGTTCTAATTTCAAGTTCAAGTTCTAAGTTCAAGTTCAAGTTCTAAGGTCTAATTTCAAGTTCAAGATCAAGTTCTAAGTTCAAGTTCAAGTTCTAAGTTCAAATTCTAAGTTTAACTTCAAATTCTAAGTTTAAGTTCAAGTTCAAGTTCAAGTTCAAGTTCAAGTTCCAAGTTCAAGTTTTAATTTCAAGTTCAAGTTCCAAGTTCAAGTTCAAGTTCTAAGTTTAACTTCAAATTCTAAGTTCAAGTTCAAGTTCTAAGTTCACGTTCAAATTCTAAGTTCAACTTCAAATTCTAATTAAGTTCATGACATTCAAACATTCATCTTCTACTCATAACACTTCAATTACTAATTTCTAACTTCAAATTAACACTTTACTAACTAGTCCTAAAATCAAATCCAAAAAAATCTCAATTTAACCTCAAATTACATATTCTCAAGTTTAAACTAGTTCTAAAATATAAAAATGCTAATTCTTCACTAACTAACAATGCCCAATTTAAAAATGCCTAATTTCTTTTTAAAAAAACCTTAAAATAAAAATCTTCAATTATCTATACTTAACTAACAATAATCAAATCAAATTAACAATTGAATAACACAACCAACAAACAAAATCAATAATATACTAACACACAATCAATTATAATTACTAGCATTAAAGCCAAGTATTAATACTAGATGCACACAAACACATTATTCAAAACAATTGTACTTGAACTTGAGAAATTTAGAAGCACCAACCTTATCTCCAACTTTGATGAAAGAAACAAAATAGTCCTGTATCAACTCTTTTACATGTTGAGCTTCCTCAGTTGCCTAGCACGAAAAATTCTTAAATTAGTTAAATATAAACTTCATATCCAAGAATATTAGTTTTTTTTTTTATATATATATATATTCTCAAGTTTTAATAAGTTCAAGTTTCAATTCAAGTTCATATATAATTTCTAAACTTAATTAGTTATATATTCAAGCTAATTAGTTCCAAGTTCAAGTTATAATTTCAAGTTCATATTCCTAATTAAGTTCAATTTATAGTAAATTCAAGTTATAATTAATTATAAGTTGTAATTCAAATCCCTAAAATTCTAAATTCAAACTAGCTAGCTAGTGTCCCAACTTCAAACTATTAAATTAGTCCTAAAATATCAAATATAATTCAAACTATTAGTCCTAAATTCCAAATTCAAATTAGTCTTAAAATCAAAAATTGAAAGTACTCCTAGAATTCAAAAATCAAACTATAGTGCTAAAATCCCAAATTCAAACTATTAGTATTCCTAAAATCTCAATAATAATTCAAACTAGTCCTAAATTCAAAATTCAATCTAATCTTAAAATCACAAATTCAAACTAGCCCTAAAATCCCAAAATCTAACTAGTACTAAAATCCTAAATTCAAATTAGCTAGCTATTCCTAATCCCAAATTCAAACTATTAGTCCTAAAATCTCAATAATAATTCAAACTAACTCAAATAATACCCAAGTTCAAACAACTCCTTAAATACCCTAATTCAATCTAATCTTACAATTCCAAAATCAAACTAATTAACTTAAGAAATACTGAATTTCAAACAAATCCTAAGATACCCTAATTCAAACTAACCCTAACATTAAAATTTTCAATTCACAATTAACAAACACAAACTAACAATCAAATAATACCTAATTCAAACTAACAATCAAAAACCCTAAATCATTCACTTACTAACTAACAATCAATCAAACTAACAATCAATAAAACTAAGTATATTAGTACTCTAATTTTGAGATACTTCAACTAAATAGAAACAAAAGTAATCTATTATGGAGGTTCTAAAAATTCACCTTCACTAAGAAGGTCGGGGATGGAGGTGCTGGTCCAGATGGAGGCGGCGCCGGTCGGGATGGAGGCGTGCGACCTCCTGCTGTTGGGCGTGACTTCCACTGCAGCTGCCGCGACGTCCTCTGCTGCTGCGAAGGTGGGTGGCTGCGGTCGGGGATGGCGGCGTGGCGCCGGTCGGGGATGGTGGCGTGGCGCTGGTCGGGGATGGGTGGGGATCGGCGCCGATGGGGGTGGGTCGGGGGTGGGTCTGGAGTGGGGAGTGAAAGTGGACTTAGGTTTTGAGAGTTAGTG
The DNA here is from genome assembly GCF_900185275.1 of Solanum verrucosum. Taxonomy (NCBI): domain Eukaryota; kingdom Viridiplantae; phylum Streptophyta; class Magnoliopsida; order Solanales; family Solanaceae; genus Solanum; species Solanum verrucosum. Next base: position 459,807 of record NW_026020145.1, on the reverse strand, counting down.
TTTAGGAGTAAGACTTATATTGTTATTCTTTTTTTAAGAGAATTCTTTAATTTACCGACCACGGGATGTCGATATTTTTTAAAATAATTATCTATATTTAAAAATATTTAATAAATACTAGCATCATGAAGTCGATATTATTTAAATAAAATAATAATTTAAATATACCGACCTCTTTAGGTTGGTATTTATTAATTTATTTTAATATAAATTCACCTCTAGAGGTTGATTTTATATATATATATATATATATATATATATATATATATATATATATATATATATATATATATAATTTAACTACATATCAACAAAATTTTAATTTAATAAATTTAAATATATATATATATATATATATATATATATATAAACTCACCTCTTGAGGTTGATTTTATTAATTAAACATATATATATATATATATATATATATATATATATATATATATATATATATAATTATTTTAATATAAACTCACCTCTTGAGATTGATTTTATTAATTAAACATATCTATATAGAATAATATAGAAGTAATGCAAGATACAGAACGATAAAAAGAAAAAGAAAACTATGCTCCTTATTTTAATATAGAATATCCCTATTTTATCATTCTAGAAAAAAAAATATCTATATATATATAATTATTTTAATATAAACTCACTTCTTGAGGTTGATTTTATTAATTAATCATATATAATTTAACTACACATCAACATATAATATATGTATATGTATACATATATATATATATATATAATATATATAGATGTATATAGATGTATATATACATATATATATAGATAGATAGATAAAATTTAACTACACATCAACATAAGTTTAATTTAATAAATTTACATATATATATATATATATATATATATATATATGTAAATTTATTAAATTAAACTTATGTTGATGTGTAGTTAAATTTTATCTATACATCTATATATATACATAATTATTTTAATATAAACTCACCTCTTGAGGTTGATTTTATTAATTAAACACACACACATATATATATATATATATATGTATCACATTAAATTTTAAGAACACAAAATGGTCCTCCGGAAAATGATTTAAATAAAATTAAATCAAAATAGAAAATAATACCGACATCAAGAGGTCGATTTTAATTGTAATTCATTTTCTGGGAAAAATTCTGACTTCTTGAGGTCGGAATTTGGTTTACCCGCAAACCGCAAACCGACCTCCGGATGTCGCTTTAATTAATAGTCGAAATAAAAATACCGACCTCATGAGTTCGGTATTTTAATTACATACTATTTAATTTTTACCAACATTCGGAAGTCGGTATTATGAAATATTTAATTGAGAAAAAATTCCGACCTCAGGAGGTCGGAATTTTTAATGAATTACAATAAAAACCGACCTCTTGATGTCGGTATTATTTTCTCAATTAAATATAAAAAATACCGACCTCATGAGGTCGGTATTTTATATTAATTTATTTTTACTATTTAATTTTACCGACATACGGAAGTCGGTATTATAATTTTTTTTGTTTTTTATTTTACACAAAACCTATTGAGAAAAAATAAAATATTGTTATTTATTTATTATTTTAATACCGACATCAAGAGGTCGGTTTTTATTGTAATTCATTTTTTCCGAGAAAATTTCCGACCTCCAGAGGTCGGAATTTGGTTTTCCCGCTTTCCGCAAACTGACTTCCGGATGTCGCTTTTAAGAGTAATTAGATGAAATAAAAATACCGACCTCCGGATGTCGCTTTAATTAATAGTAATTAGATGAAATAAAAATACCGACCTCCGGATGTCGCTTTAATTAATAGTAATTAAATGAAATAAAAATACCGACCTCATGAGGTCGGTATTTTAATTACATACTACCGACATTTGGAAGACGGAATTATAAAATATTTAATTGAGAAAAAATTCCGACCTCCTGAGGTCGGAATTTTTAATGAATTACAATAAAAACCGACCTCTTGATGTCGGTATTATTTTCTCAATTAAATATAAAAAATACCGACCTCATGAGGTCGGTATTTTTATTGTAATTCATTTTTTCCGAGAAAAATTCCGACCTCCGGAGGTCGGAATTTGGTTTTCCCGCTTTATTTTGCATAAAAATCGACTACTTGTAAATACCGACCTCCGGAGGTCGGAAATTACCGACCTCCATTTGAGGTCGGAAATTTTTAGGTCGGTATTCATTGTTTTTTTAATAGTGACCGCCAGTCTTCAAAGATCCTGTTAATGGTTATATATATATATATATATATTACAAATGTAATTTTTTTTCATTAGAATTGTCTTGATTGACGTCCTCTGTAGCATTTAAGTGAATTTTTTCCTCTTATGTACAAATTAAGTATAAAGACTTTTAGGTTTATGAAACGAAAAATAACAAAAGCTTTCTAGATTCATAGGAAAAAAATTAAGTATTTAATTGAAAACAATATTTGTTATTTATTTACTTAAATTAGACAATATTTTATAACCAAAAACCTTCATGGGGAAATGAAAATTCTTTATTTAGTTTTATATAGTTTTTTTATTGGTGTTGTTTGGGCTTCATTTACACATACTATTAATTAATTTGTCTACATTTAATTAGTTAATGAATTCTGGAATTCTACCCTTTTTTTACTATCTAAGAGGTTGCTTAATGAAGAAACAAGTTACAAAGTTATATAGAAGATGAAATGTGAAAAATTATCCTCCTTTTTGTTTTCTGAGCATGTCACATCATTTAAGGCGAACAAAATTTATAATGAGTTAAATGTAGTATTGATAGTTAAAAGGTTTAATGAGTTTAAATACGATATAAGTTATAATTGTTTGAATAAATAATAAGAGTTAATACTTAAAAATGAAAGAAAAGACCTCATCATAAATAAATATTTTAAGAAGAGAAAACGTCGAAGTTATAAAAATAATGAAGAGTAATGATCTTTCAATGTGGGCACTTGATCATGCCATTTCTACGGATTTGCAGTTGCCTTAATTTTCAGACTTTTAAAGTTAGGATAAAGGTCAAAAAACCTACCAAGAAAGCTTAATAATATTTTAAGTTTTAGAGAGTGTCACGTCATTGGGTCTATATTTAAATGTATTGTTACTTGCACAAAGTAATTATATTAAAAAAATATTAATCCCAAAAAGCATTTAGTAAAACATAAATTTTGAAATACTAATTCAATACAAAATCAAGATGTCACCAACACGTTTGTTTTTAACTATAAAGTTAGTAAATAAGAAAGAAATAATCATGATTACTATTATAAAATAATATATTGTGGATGTCCACTACATCAACAAGTTACTTCATTACTTTCCTCCATTATGAAGATAATCATAACCTCCATAACCCCAACCTTTATAACCATTATTCTTGTAAATTTTCACTTCCATAACCTCGCCCATTATATTCATGTTAATGTCATGTTTATGACTAACATTTTGTATGTCTCTATGTTACACTATAAATAGAGGAATAAGGGTTCATAAATTTGGTGAAGACTTGAATACTTTGAAGAATAAGAAAAACTCCAATATCTTGTCTCTATATTTCTATTATTTTTATCTTCTATATTTCTTAGCTTAATTTGCTTTAGTTTTACAACACATTATCAGCACGAATGTTCTACTATTGAAGGATTGAAGCAAAGTAAATATAAAGAAGGTAAAAATATTTGTGTTTATTTTTCTCTTGGAAACAAGGTAAATTACTATATAATCTATTTTATATTTTACTTTTGATTATGCATCATTAGTTTTCTTACCATCTCAAAATCATATGAGTCTAGCAAATTGCTTTTACTTTGAGCAAACTTTTAATTTGATTACTTATATATTTAAAAAGTAAAATTAGTGTTGTAAGCTAATAATTTATAAATAAATTGTTCTTTATGATCTTGTTTTATTAAAATATAAGTTATTGAGTTATGTGACATATACATATTGATTGGATTATCATTATTGGTTACTTTTGTACCTCTTTATTTTTCTTTATCTAAATATTTACTTGTTGAGTTATTAATATATTATTTGTACTAACAAAATTTATTTTGTGGTTATTTTAAAATGGTTAGTAAATTATGTTAAATCTTCGTAACAATATTGAGAAGGAATGTTAAAAGGTTTTAATTCATTTTAACTTGGGACTTTTACATGATTCCAACATGTTGTTCTAATTAATTAGTTTTGTTTAAGTCAAATTCAGATTATATTTATGGTATTCAATATTTATTTTTTGGTAATACATTTGGTTTATTAAGACATTGACTGAGGGTAAGACGGTGAATTCAAGTTTCACCGCACCAAGTGGGTAAGACATCGAGTTAAAGTCTCGGTGCACCATGATAATAAGAAGCTGGGTTCAAGTCCCATTGATTTATGACCAAAGGTGTCTTTATATGGGTAAGACATTGGGTTTAAGTCCTAATGCACTGTGGTGATTGTCACACCCCGAGCCTACACTCCGGATGTGGCTGACACTCGAGAACCATTGCTGGCCCCAAGCGAACCCTTGGCCTGACTTACTTACTCAGCGGAAGACATTAAGCATTAAGAAAATAACTCAAATGCAAGATAACTCAACTGTCTCAAACTTAACTCATAATGTTTTAGAAATAAATATTTAACTTAGCCAAAGTGGTAACTCAAATCTGAACATAAGCCAATGACAAAGTAAAGACAAATGAACACACTGTCTGTCTATCTATGAAGCCTCTAATAACTGAGATGGATGTCGAGACAAGACCCACAACATCCTAATGAACTAAATATTGAAAGCAATAAAAGGGATCCTCCGGAAAGCAAAGAGGCTCACCACCAGACTCTGAGTGTTCAACTGGATCAACGATGTGCTGGATGCTGATCCTGGTTACCTGCGTCTACATCATAATAAGATGCAGACCAACTGGGATCAGTACATTGAATGTACGAGTACGCGAGTTGGAATGCTAAACATAACTTAAGCTTGAAAACTATCTGAAAGAAACACTTACCTTGACTTTACTCAACTCCTGAATAACTTAACTCAATATAAAGCAATAAAAAACACATGCAATATATATAAAGCCTTTAAAATAGTAGAAAACAACTTAGTTCGTTAAAGAAAATGCAATAACAAACTCAACTTTACTCATATAATAAAGTAATATAGTTTCTTTGGGAGTTTCTCTAACCGATAACCACCACTATGCGCCTAAGTGGTGATACATCGTCTTGCCCACGCTGCTAGAACTGTCCTATACTTTGCCGTCATATAGAACGCCTTAACTAAGTGGATCCACTAGTCTATGCTAAAGCATCTTAAGGAGTCATCTAAAAAGTATGATCCTTTACTACCCATGATGGCTACATGGTTTATGGAGACTTGAGTTAATATGAACTCGCCTCCCCATATCGGTGCTCAATACTACTCCAAAAATATACTTAACTCATATATTTTAAAACAAACTTCTTTCTTTGGTTTGAGATAATTACTCAATACTTAGCTTAAAAGCTCTGTTGGAATCGATGTTCCCTTTCTTGTTCAAATGTGAAACATTTTAAACTCGTGGGAATACTTAGTTCCTTTATAATTTTGGAGAAATGAACTCAACTCTTTACTCTTTGCTTAACTTAAAACTTAAGTCTTAGAACAAAGTTAAAACGTTTGTGAAAAACTTTAATGAACTTCTCTTGACTTGCTTCTTAACTTCTAAACTTGACTCTTAACTTTCCTTGAATTGAATTATGGATTCAAGGATCGTGATTTGTGATAGGAAAGATCTCATGATGTTTAGGAGTGTTTTTAGATAGCTTAACATGAGAAAAGATAAAAAAATCATTGTCTGAGGGTAGGTTCGCGATGCGGAGATGTATTTAAATTTTGTCGTGAAAATACTTTTTGATGTAGAACGGTCCGTGACTGCTCTGTGAAGCGAAGGCATTTTCCCCAAATCTAGGGAGCAAGTTCGCGATGCGGAGCCAGTGCCTAGATTTGCCCGACTAAATTTCTTCTTCATTTTCCAGCCCCAATTCACTCAAACTCGATTCTTTTTCCTAAATTCTCTTTAGATACATATGCCCAGTAAATGTACCTAAGAACCTAACTTCAATCAACTCAATAATTTGGCGTAATGATCTCAGAAACTTCTCAAATTTAGCCCAACTCAAGAACAATATCAAATTCAAGAATACATATCAAGAACATCAACTTTCAAACTCTTTTAGAATGAAGTCATGCTGAAATAAACATGTTTGACACGTGGGTGAACGAACCCAACGTTATGAAAGCCTCACATACATTGTAGGATTAAATCCTTGGCGAAATCCACACGAAAATCTCCAAGAAATCGACGAACTTTGAACTTTTCTTCTCCTTTCTCCTCTTTTCTCCAAGCCTTAGCGTGAACTTCAACTTTTCCAAACTGGTCTAATTCTGATTAGTCCCTAACTTAATTACCAATAATGAAATAAATTAATAGGGTATGGAAAATACCAAAACACCCTTTAAAATCCGGATTGGACATTTCCTTATTTGAACAGCCCAACTTTGAATGGGCATATCTCACTCATACGAACTAGGAATCGTGCAAAATTGGAGGCATTGGAAAGATCATTCCAAGATATTTCCTATGATATCTGGAAACACACCTAACTCATCATGATCTATGATTTATGGTAGTTTGAAGTTGACCAAAACCTCAACTTAACATACTTAACAAATTTCCAGATTTTTATATTCTTTCCAAAAATGGTTATTTCCAATTCCTAACTTCTTCCTAGTTATTTCAAATAGGCGAGATGTTACAATATCTACCCCTTGGGAATATTCATCCTCGAATGAGATTACTCTTACTAGGCTAAGGGTGTAACATCTAACATTCAGCTCAAACACCCAACAAGCAAAGCAATTTCAACATGGTAACTTATAAATGAAAAAGTACTAAGAATAGAATTAGTACCTTGGTTTGGAACTTCTCCGGTTTCAAATAGATGTGGATATCTCTTCTTCATATCTTCCTCAGATTCCCAAGTATCTTCCTCAACAAATTGATTCCTCAAAAGGACTTTGACTGATGCTACTTCCTTAGTCCTCAACTTGCGAACTTGGCGATCTAAAATCTGAATCGGAATCTCTTCATAGGATAGGCTATCCTTGATCCTAATATCTTCAGTTGATATGATAAGTGAAGGATCTCCCATGCACTTCTTCAACATGAAGAAGTGAAAAACTGGATGAACCGCTGCTAACTCTTGTGGTAGCTCCAACTCATAAGCTACATTACATACCCTTTTCGATATTCTGTAGGGGCCAATATACCGGGGAATAAGCTTCCCTGTCACGACCCGAGTCTACACCCTGGACGTGGTCGACACTCAATAACCATTGCTGGTCCCCAAGCGAACCCTCATCCTGGTTGACTACAAGCGGATGACTAACTTAAGCATGCAAAAGCTTAAAAATTGAATAAAATTCAATAAACTAAACTTTTCAAAACTTTAACTCAAATGAACAACTCAGAATAAGAATAATATATTGAACTCGCCATTATATAGGAAACTTAAGTCTTTCAAACATTTAATAAAATAAATGAATAATACAGACTTCTCAACTATACTGACTATCAATGAAGCCTCTAACTGATAAAGATGGAAGTCGGGACAAGGCCCACGACATCCTGACTAAACTGAAAAGTAAATGAAATCCTCTGGACATAAGGAGGCTCACCATAGCTAACTCGAACTCCCGGATGTATCAACGAATCTCCTGTTGATGATCCCGAATACCTATGTCTGCATCATGAAAAGATGTAGGTCAAATGGCTCAGTACGTGGAATGTACGAGCATGCAAGGGGAATTCTAAAGCATAACATAAGCTTGAAAGAATCTGAAAGAAACTGAATAACTTACCTGACTCAACTCAACTCAACATAAATGAACTCAGTTCAATATAAAGCAGTTTCAAACAAGTGCAATATAAAGAAAAGGAAAACTGTTTAAAACATGATGTTAACTCATAATCATAATATCATAAAAGACATACCATGCTCCATCTCAAAGTCTACTTATGCAATATATGAATGAAGTCCCATACCCCCATTCATACTAAGCAGAACCCCTTGAGAAACCATGCAAATACTGTTGTGGGAATTTCTCTAACCGACAACCATCACATAAGAGCTATTGTGATGATACAACGGTCTTCCGCACACTGCCAACGTATCCTATACCCAGCCAAAGGTATAGGACCTGAATTACTAAGTGGATCCACTAGTCTATGCGAAAAAAATTCATCTAAAAAGTATGACCCTTTTCTACCCATGATGGCTACATGGTTTAAGGGGCTGATAGTTGTATGAACTTTTCCCCATCGGTGCTCAATACTACTCCCAAAAATATAACGTTATATTAGCTCTTTATGTTTAAAAACATACTTCTTCTGTGATTTGAGATTAGTGCTCAAAAACTTAGCTCAAAGGCTATCTTGGAAATCAAAGTTTCCACTCTTGCTTCATTTAGAAAGTGATTACTCTTTTCTGAAAACTAGCCCGAAGGCTCTTTGGAAATCTCAGTTTTCGTTCTTATTTAAATGTGAAAAATATTTGAAATATCTTTGGAAATACTTAGTCCCCATATACTTTTTAAAGAAAACAACTTCAACTTTACTCTTTATTGAACTCAAAACTTAAGTCTTAAAATAAAGTTAAAATATTTGTAAAAGACTTCTTAAAATATGGTTCATGCCAAATTATGGACGTGAACGACTCGATGCAAGGTTTTCAATAACCATAGATAGATCTCAATACTTGGAACTCAAGAACTTCACTAATACTACTCATTTCAAGAATGCTCAACTCAGAGGGTTCATGCGGAATTATGAGCATGAACTACTCAACTCAAGGACTCAAATATACTTCTCATCTCAAGGATGTTTGACTTATAGGGTTCATGCAGAATTATGGGCATGAACAATTCAACTCAAGGACTTCATGGGTAACATGTAATAGTGCCATGATTATAAATATAATCTCATTGGGGATTAGAAACTCAATACTTAGAACTTGAAGATACTACTCTTCTTAAAGGTACTCAACTGATGAACTTCATGCGGAAGTTATGGGCATGAACGACTCGACTCAAGGGTCAAAATATCAATAAGGAACTCATGTATACGACTCTTCTCATTCTCATACTTACTTACTCAAAACTTAACTCAAATTGATGATGGATCTCAAAGGATTCACAATTGAACTCAAAGGCTTCCTTGTACTCTGCTCTTAACTCTCTCTTGAATTTGAATTATGAATTCAAGAGTTATGATTCATTATATGAAGGATCTCAATAACAATATAGCTATTCGATAATTAGGAATATAACTTTAAAAATAAACATGAATTCAAGAACCCAAAATCAACTTATCTCAAGAATACTCAAATCTAGGGAAATAGATTACTCTTTTACTGATCTGAAAGTAGATGTAGGGCGTGAGGATAAACTAGTCCAACACTATGATAGCCTTACATACTTAGAGGAACGAATCTTCAAGAATAACTTGATTTGAAGCCTTGAAACCCTAGCTTGAAGGTAAACAATCAACCTTTCTAGAGATTCTTGCATTAGTTTCTTGAAATCTCTATGCTCAAGAATTATGATTTTCATTAGTAAATATGAAAATCTGATTATTTTGAGCCTTTTATTATTCAAGAAATTCGTTTATGGTTTTCTTGGAGGTAAAAATACAAAAACGACTCTTTTTAATATTTTTCCGTCGGCAAATTCTTAACAACACTGTATAGGTTACTAAAATAGTCATAACTTTTTACTCGGATATCGGATTGATGCGAAATTGGTGGCGTTGGAAAGTAGATTCAAATACCTTTAATTTTATAAGTTATATCTCATGTAACTCTTTATATTCTAAGAGATATGGTCATTTGAAGTTGACCCAAGTAGAATCTTACATCAAAACGTAATGAAACTTCAAAAACACTTATCAAGAACTCATCAAGATCTTAAATCCTTAAATTTCAAGAACGAAATTACGCTGAATAAATCATGTTTGGTGTGTGGGTGAAAGAACCCAACACTATGGAAGCTTACATACCTCTTAGGGATCAAACCCATGGCGACAATCCGCAACAACTCTCAAGAATTTCGACGAACGCTTCGATCCTTTCTCTTTTCTCTTCTTCTTTTCTCTTCTTGAACTCTCAACTAAAACCCTAGGTGTAAACTAGGATTATAAAACTGAACCTAATCAGATTAGACCCCTAAAATATTACAAAAAACGAATTAAAGCTGATTGGATAAGGTAAAGACCAAAATAACACTCTAAAATCCGGTTTTGACTTTCCTTATCTAGACAACCCAACTTCAAATGGACATATCTCCCTCATACGTTATCGAAATTGAGCAAACTTGGTGGCGTTGGAAATATAATTCAAATATTTTCCCTACAGTATCTGGTATCACAACTAAATCATATTTAGCTAGAAGTTATAGTTGTTTGAAGTCGACCCAAAACTCATACTTAGCTTAACTTGTAAAATTTCAGATTTTGCTATTTCCAATTTAGTTTTTTACAAACTCAAGGTGCTACATCTAGTGAACTTAACACTTAAGAAATTTTAATTTCTCGGTGAAAATTCTACTCACAACGAAGGATGGTCCACCTCTTAGCTCAAAAAATTTCTGGGGTGTTACAATATCTCCCCCTTGGGATCATTCGTCCTTGAATGACGACTGGACTGGGTATGGAACGGGTTACTCTTACTAAGGTGTGAGGCTAATGGGACGCTCTCTCTATATTCAAGATTAACCCAAATCCTTAAGTTCAGGTTCTATACCTATCTATAGGGAATCTCATTCCAAGACCATTACTCCTTACCACCACATTCAAGCTTAGTACTCAAACAACTCCATGGACTCTTACTAACCAGCTCCTTAAGAAAGTCGCAACACTTGCCTTGATTTCTCATCTTGTCATCTCCCCCTTAGGTCTAAAGCTAACACTTGAAAGCTATGGACATATTCCATTATCTCTAAATGGTCTACCTCTTCTTTTAATCTAACACTTGGGAGAAGTTTATTTCATTCCTACCAAACTCTCCATAAGCCGTACTAAGACGTCTTTCTAAGGTGTTTCCCTTAACCTCTTCTGATTACATACCCTCTCGGTACACCTCTTAATGCTCTAGTTACTCTTGTGACTTAGCCACACTTCGCTGCCCTTATCTAAAGGTTTGGGTCTCTTACTTGTACTACTCACATTCATTGCAGCAACATCTCAATTCCTCACCTACTCTATGTCAAGTCTACTAGATCAAATCTCAAGACTAACATCATCACCCTCATGATGTCATTGTTTGGATCATGAAACTCATCTCAAATTCAAGCTTAATGTTTATTACTAAACTCAAATATTAATACGATTGGTCACCTACTATACATACTTCATTTCTTGATCAGTTTTATAACCTTATGAACATTATGAACCTCTCAAACATATCATAAACCTAGCTTAGATCTATCACTTTATGAATATTGTGCTCTCTTATTCAACACATGAATTTAGTCTCCTCAAATACGATGGGATATCGACATCGACTCTATTCTGGTTAACAAATATATACTCTATCTCATCTTGACTAGCAACTCTTACTCTACACATAAGGGAAAACTCCTCATTAATAACTTACTAGGTGCATGGCTATAGTAACATAATCTGCCCCATCATTGTCTCCCTTTCATAGATCTCTATACCTCTGCATACTTTCCCCTAACTCTGGGCACTTTCACTACTATTGCTTGTGATCTCATAACTCATGTTACCTTTTTGGGTGAAAATCATACCCAAGCTCTAAACATAACTCCTCATAAGGATCTCAGCTGAAACAAGGCTAAGGAAAAGAGTACAATTCACTTTTAGCTCAAGCACATGATTCAAATGAATATGGGTGCATTCCTCTTAAACAGATCACTTAACTTACTCTTGGACTTCTCTTAAGGCCCTCTGGAGTCTCATGACTTCCTCAAAACTCTTGTTAAGAACAACTCATCGACAAAGAACTGACTCTGCTTTTCAACCACCTCTAGTATGATAGGTAGTCGAATGATTCTAAGAAATGCACGAGCATGGAAAAATCTCTATAACTTAGCTCTATTGCACGATTAAGAGTATGAAAGAAGGGAAACTTTTCTTAAATGTCTGCAGTCCCTCATTTATAGAAGTGGGGCCCTCACAACAATAAACAAGATCCTACTTGACACGGCTTCATAGACACCCTAGGACACTTAAACTCTATGCTCTGATACCAAGTTTGTCACGACCCGATTCTATACCCTGGACATGGCCGACAATCAAGAACCATTGTTGGTCCCCAAGCGAACCCTCATCCTGACTGACTACAAGCGGATAACTAACTTAAGCATTCAAAAACCTTAAAAACTGAATAAAATTCAATAAACTCAACTTTTCAAAACATTAACTCAAATGAACAACTTAGAATAAAAATAATATATTGAACTCGCCATAATATAGACAACTTAAGTCTTTAAAACATTTAATAACATAAATGAATAATACAGACTTCTCCACTATACTGACTATCTATGAAGCCTCTAACTGATAAAGATGGAAGTTGGGACAAGGACCACGACATCCTGACTAAACTGTAAAGTAAATGAAATCCTCCGTAAATAAGGAGGCTCACATTAGCTAACTCGAACTCCCGGATGTATCAACGAATCTCGTGTTGATGATCCAGAATACCTGTGTCTGCATCATGAAAAGATGCAGGCCAAATGGCTCATTACGTGGAATGTACGAGCATGTAAGGGGAATTCTAAAGCATAACAAAAGCTTGAAATAATCTGAAAGTAACTGCAAAACTTACCTCGCTCAACTCAACTCAACATAACTGAACTCATTTCAATATAAAGCAGTTTAAAACAAGTGCAATATAAAGAAAAAGGAAAACTGTTTAAAACATGATGTTAACTCATAATCATAATATCATAAAAGACATACCATGCTCCCTCTAAAAGTCTACTTGTGCAATGCATTAATGAAGTCCCATACCCCAATTCATACCAAGCAGAACCCCTTGAGGAACCATGCAAATACTATTGAGGGAGTTTCTCTAACCGACAACCATCACATAAGAGTTATTGCGATGATACAACGATCTTCCGCATGCTGCCAATGCATCTTATATCCGGCTAAAGGTATAAGACCTGAATTACTAAGTGGATCCACCAGTCTATGCAAAAATTATTCATCTAAAAAGTGTGAGCCTTTTCTACCCATGATGGCTACATGGTTTAAGGGGGCTGATATTTGTATGAACTCTTCCCCATCGGTGCTCAATACTTCTCCCAAAAATATTACATTATATTAGCTCTTTATGTTTAAAAACATACTTCTTCTGTGATTTGAGATTAGTGCTCAAAAACTTAGATCAAAGGCTATCTTGGAAATCAAAGTTTCCATCTTGCTTCATTTAGAAAGCGATTACTCTTTTCTGAAAACTAGCCCGAAGGCTCTTTGGAAATCTTAGTTTCTGTTCATATTTAAATGTGAAAAACATTTTAAATCTCTTTGGGAATACTTAGTCCCCATACACTTTTTGGAGAAAAGAACTTCAACTTTACTCTTTACTGAACTCAAAACTTAAGTCGTAAAACAAAGTTAAAACATTTGTGAAAGACTTCTTAAAATATGGTTCATGCCGAATTATGGACGTGAACGACTCGATGCAAGGTTTTCAATAACCATAGATAGATCTCAATACTTGGAACTCAAGAACTTCACTAATACTACTCATTTCAAGAATGCTCAACTCAGATGGTTCATGCGGATTTATGAGCATGAACTACTTAACTCAAGGACTCAAATATACTTCTCATCTCAAGACTATTCGACTTATGGGGTTCATGCGGAATTATGGGCATGAACAATTCAACTCAAGGACTTCATGGGTAACATGTAATAGTGCCATGATTATAAATATAATCTCATAGGGGATTAGGAACTCAATACTTAGAACTTGAAGATACTACTCCTCTGAAAGGTACTCAATTGATCAAGTTCATGCGGAAGTTATGGGCATGAACGACTTGACGCAAAGGTCAAAATATCAATAAGGAACTCATGTATACTACTCTTCTCATTCTCATACTTACTTACTCAAAACTTAACTCAAATCAATGATGGATCTCAAAGTATTCACAATTGAACTCAAAGGCTTTCTTGAACTCTATTCTTAACTATCTCTTGAATTTGAAATTTGAATTATGAATTCAAGAGTTATGATTCATGATATGAAGGATCTCAATAACAATATAGCTATTCGATAATTAGGAATAGAACTTTAAAAATAAACATGAATTCAAAAACGCGAAATCAACTTATCTCAAGAATACTCAAATCTAGGGAAAGTATCCTAGATTGCTCTTTTACTGATCTAAAAGTAGATGTAGGGCGTGAGGACGAACTAGTCCAACATTATGATAGCCTTACATACCTAGAAGAACGAATCTTGAAGAAGAACTTGATTTGAAGCCTTGAAACCATAGTTTGAAGGTAAACAATCAAGAAAACCTTTCTTGAGATTCTTGAATTAGTTTCTTGAAATCTCTATGGTCAAGAATTATGATTTTCATTAGTGAAGATGAAAATCTGATTGTTTTGAGCCTTTTATTAGTCAAGAAATTCATTTATGGTTTTCTTGGAGCTAAAAAGACAAAAACGACTCTTTTTAATATTTTTGCGTTGGCTAATTCGTAACAGCACTGTATAGGTTACTAAAATAGTCATAACATTTTACTCAGAAATTGGATTGACGCGAAATTGATGTCGTTGAAAAGTAGATTCAAATACCTTTAATTAGATAGGTTATGGCTCACGTAACTTGTTATATTCTAAGAGATCTGATTGTTTGAAGTTGACCCAAGTAGAATCTTGCATTAAAACTTAATGAAACTTCAAGAACACTTACTAAGAACTCATCAAGAACTGAAATCCTTAAATTTCAAGAACGAAATTACGCCGAATAAATCAGGATTGGCGTGTTGGTGAAAGAACCCAACACTATGGAAGCTTACATACCTCGTAGGGATCAAACCCATGGCGATAATCCGCAACAACTCTCAAGAATTTCGACGAACGCTTCAATCCTTTCTCTTTTATCTTCTTTTCTCTTCTTCTTTTCTCTTTTTGAACTCTCAACTAAAACCCTAGGTGTAAACTAGGATTATATAACTCAACCTAATTAGATTAGACCCCTAAAATATTACTAAAAACGAATTAAATCTGATTGGGTAAGGAAAAGACCAAAATAACCTCTAAAATCCGGTTTTGACTTTCCTTATCTAGACAACCCAACTTTGTATGGACATATCTCCCTCATACAATATTGAAACTAACCAAACTCGGTGGTGTTGGAAAGATAATTCAAATATATTCCCTACGGTATCTGGTATCACACCTAAATCATCTTGAGCTAGAATTTATGGTTGTTTGAAGTCGACTCAAAACTCATACTTAGCTTAACTTGTAAAATTTCAGATTTTGCTATTTCCAATTTAGTTCTTTTTTGAACTCAAGGTGCTATATCTAGTGAACTTAGCACTTAAGAAATTTTAATTCCTCGGTAAAAATACTACTTACAACGAAGGATGGGTCAAGTCTTAGCTCAAAATTTTTTTGGGGTGTTACATTCCCCTTCTTACCAAATCTCATGACACCCTTCATGAGTGAAACTTTCAAGTATATCCAATCATTTACTTCAAACTTTAACTCCATTCTCCTAACATCAATGTAGTTTTCTGATGACTCTGCACCATTTTCAACCTCTCTTGAATCACTTTCACTTTCTCCATTGCTTGATGAACTAAATCTGGTCCTATCAACCCTGCTTCACCAACTTCAAACCATCCAATAGGAGATCTACACCTTCTCCCATAAAGAGCTTCATAAGGAGCCATTTGGATGCTCGAGTGGTAACTATTGTTATAAGCAAACTCAATAAGAGGTAGGTGATCATCCCAATTACTTTTGAAATCAATCACACAATCCCTCAACATATCCTCCAAGGTCTGAATAGTGCACTCTGCTTGACCATCTGTCTGAGGATGAAAAGCACTACTGAAGTTCACCTTTGAACCCAAACCTTTCTGAAATGACTTCCAAAATTGTGTAGTAAATTGTGCAACCCTATATGATATAATCGAAACAGGGACTCCATGAAGTGTTACCACCTCCTGAATATATAACCTGGCATAATCTTCTACTGAATGAGTAGTCTTTACAGGCAAAAAAGTGGGCTGATTTGGTCATTCGATCCACAATCACCCATATAGAATCATGTTGCCTGCGAGACCTTGGAAAACCTGTGATGAAATCCATGTTAATCATCTCCCACTTCAATTCTGGAAGTTCTATATTCTGAGCCAAACCACCGGGCCTTTGATGTTTTACTTTAACTTGTTGGCAATTCGGACACTTAGCAACAAACTCTGCAATGCCCTTCTTCATGCTACTCCACCAATAAACTTCTCTCAAATCACGATACATCTTTGTGGAACCCGGATAAATGGAATATCTAGAGCTATGATCTTCCTCCATGATCCTCTCTTGGAGTCCATCCACCATTGGTACACACAATCTACCTTGATATCTCAAGACGCCATATCCCCCTTGTTCAAAAGCTAATACTTTTTGCTTATGAACATTTGCCTTCAATTCAAGAAAAATTGGGTCTTGGTCTTGCTTTTCTTTCACTTCTGACACTAATGATGATTCAGCCCCATTCATCACCACTACTTCTTCTTCTGTGGAATCCATTAGTCGAACTCCTAAGCGTGCAAGTCTATGCACATCTTTTGCTAACTCTCTATTTTCTTCCTCAACATGGATGGTACTACCCATAGACAACCTGCTTAAAGCATCAGCAACAACATTAGCCTTACTTAGGTGATAAAGAATACTCATGTCATAATTCTTGAGTAATTCCAACCACCTCCTTTGTCTGAGATTAAGCTCTTTATGAGTAAACACATACTAAAGGCTCTTGTGATCGGTGAACACATCCACATGAACACCATAAAGATAATGGTGCCATATTTTTAATGCAAAAACTACAACAGCCAACTCTAAGTCATGGGTTGGGTAATTCTTCTCATGAACCTTTAACTGTCTAGAGGCATAAGCTATAACTTTGCCATTCTGCATTAGTACACAACCCAAACCAACTCTAGACGCATCACAATATACAACAAAGCCTTGCATCCCTTCTGGTAAGGTCAACACTAGGCAGTAGTCAACCTCTTTTTCAATTCCTAAAAGCTTTTCTCACAAGCTTCAAACCATTGGAACTTCACTGTTTTTTGAGTCAACTTGGTCAAAGGGGATGAAATAGACGAGAACCCCTCTACGAACCTTCTATAATATCCAGCCAAACCCAATAAACTCCTAATATTAGTTAGAGATGTGGGTCTAGGCCAATTCTGCACTGCCTCTATCTTTTGGGTATCAACTCTAATTCCATCACCGGAAACTATGTGGCCAAAGAACGCCACAGACTCAAGCCAAAACTTACATTTAGATTACTTAACATATAACTCCTTATCTTTCAAAGTCTGAAGAACTATTCTAAGATGGCTAGCATGATCTTCTTCATTCCTTGAATAGATTAGTATGCCATCAATGAAGACGATAACAAACATATCTAAATAAGGTATGAAAACTTTATTCATAAGGTCCATGAATGTTGTAGGTGCATTGGTTAAACCGAACGACATGACCAGAAACTAAAAGTGACCATAATGGGTCCTGAATGATGTCTTAGGAATATCACATTCACTTACTTTCAACTTATGGTAGATAGATTTGAGGTCTATCTTAGAAAAACAAGAAGCACCCTGAAGCTGATCGAAAAGATCATCAATTCCCGGAAGAGGATATTTGTTCTTGATGGTAACCTTGTTCAACTGGCGATAATCTATACATATTGTAAGGGAACCATCCTTCTTCCTCACAAATGGGACCGGAGCGCCCTAAGGGGAGATACTTGATCGAATGAAACCTTTCTCTAAAAGATCTTTCAACTGCTCTTTTAACTCTTTCAACTCTGTTGGTGCCATGCTATATGGCGGAATAGAGATAGGACGAGTATCAGGAATAGTATCTATACCGAAGTCTATCTCTCTCTCAGGAGGGACTCCGAGTAGATCATCTGGAAAAACTTCTGGAAACTCTTTTACTATAGGAATTGACTGAATAAGAGGTATCTCAACACTAGAGTCATTAACTGGGACTAAGTGATAGACACACCCCTTGGAAAGTAACTTTCTTGTCTTAAGGCACGAAATAAAACGACCCTTAGGCACTGTTGAACTACTTTTCCACTCTAAGACTGGCTCATTAGGAATTTGGAACTTGACAACTCGAGTTCTACACTTAATGGAGGCATAACAGGCATGAAGCAAGTCCATACCTAGAATGACATCAAAATCTACCATGTCTAACTAAATTAAATCAACTATGATGTCTTTGTGGTTGATGGAAATGACACAATCACGATATACTCACTTAGCTAGAATAGACTCCCCAACAGGTGTAAAAACACAAAAGAGTTCAGAGAGTTTCTCAGGAATAACATCAAACTTATTTGCAACATAAAGGGTTACAAAATATAAACTTGCTCCAGGGTCTAGCAAACCATAAACATCAAAAGTAAAGACTTTGATCATACCCGTGACAACATCTGGAGAGTTCTCTTGCTCTTGACGACTAGTGATCGCATAAAGGCGATTTGGTCCTCCGCTAGTACCAGATGTACCTCCTCTAAGTGCAGCCCTGTCTGGTGGAGCAACTGATGAAGATTGGGCTCTATTGCCCTGATTTCCACTACCTTGCCTGTTCTTAGGGCACTTTTTCATGAAGTGACCGTCTTGTCCACACTTGAAAAACCTGACTGGCCATTGCGACACTTACCTGGGTGGGTTTTACCACACCTAGCACATACAGGAGCCCAGTTACCTCTTTGTGCCACACTACCCTGAGACTGCGCAGGTCTAGCTCTGAAGTTCTATGAATTTTGACCATTATACTCACCTTTGTTTCTGGGTGCAGGTGCACTAGCAGATGATGGTCCCTCTTGCTTTTGCTAAAAGGATGAATGGTTCACATTACTTTTCTGCTGTCCGGACTTATTCCCTGTCTTAGCCTTCTTGTTTCTAAACTCCTACCTATCCCTCAACTTCTCTTCCTCAACTTGTTGCACATATACCATTAACCTCGATATATCCATGTCCCCAATTAGCATCGCTGCCCTACCCTCCTTGCCTGACAGACGGGACAACCCAGCAACAAACTGACTCATTCTACTCCTCATATCCGCAACCATCTCCGAAGCATAGCGGGATAGTTGGGTTAACTTCAACCCATACTCATGAACACTGAAAGAATCTTGCTTAAGAGTAAGAAATTCTCGTACCTTAGCCTCTTTCAGTTCTCAGGGAAAGAAATGCCCCAAGAAGGCCTGCTCAAAACATGCCCAACTCGCAGGTGGTGCATCCTCAGCTCTACCCTCTTTCCACTGGTCAAACCAAGTCCTAGCAACATTCTTCAGTTGATATGCAGCTAGTTCAACTCTCTTAGTATTAGCAACATGCATAACCTCAACTACCTTTTTCAGTTCCTCAACAAAACTCTCTGGATCCTCAGTAGTGCTTGAACCCGTGAAACTTGGAGGATTCATCCTCAAGAACTCTCGAATCCTCCAAGTATCAGTCACTTCCTGTCTAGCTCCTTTTTGTTGCCCAGCTTGGTTGGTCACAACTTGGCTTAACATCCGGATAGCCTCATAGAACTCAGCATTGGTAACCTCTCCTTGGGGTTGCACTTCAGGTGCATTGGGTACCCTTTGCTCCTCAACATTCCTCCTAGCAGGACGACCTCTGACAGCTCTTCGTGGAGGCATGATTATCTGAAAACACGTGCAAGCACGAATTAGAAGGAAACTTTTTAGAGATCAAACTCTAAAGCACGAAATGAGCGTGAAAGAAGTGAGATAATTTTCCTAATTGTTGAAGCCTCCTAATTATAGATATGGCATGCTTCACACCGATAACTAGGATTCTACAAACAAGGCTTCATAGACTCCCTAAGACTCTTGAACTCTGTGCTCTGATACCAAGTTTGTAACACCCCGAGCCTACACCCCGGACGTGGTTGGCACTCGAGAACCATTGTTGACCCCAAGCGAACCCTTGGCCTGACTTACTTACTCAGTGGAAGACTTTAAGCATTAAGAAAAGAACTCAAATGCAAGATAACTCAACTGTCTCAAACTTAACTCATAATGTTTTAGAAATAAACATTTAACTTAGCCAAAACTCAAATATGAACATAAGACAATGACAAAGTAAAGACAAATAAACTAACTGACTATCTATCTATGAAGCCTCTAATAAGTGAGATGGATGTTGGGACAAGACCCACAATATCCTAATGAACTAAATACTGAAAGCAATAAAATGGATCCTCTGGAAAGCAAATAGGCTCACCACCATACTCTGAGTGTTTATCTGGATCAACGATATGCTGGATGCTGATCCTGGTTACCTGCGTCTGCATCATAATAAGATGCAGGCCAACTGACATCAGTACATTGAATATACGAGTATGCGAGTTGGAATGCTAAACATAAGTTAAGCTTGAAAAGAATCTCAAAGAAATACTTACCTTGGCTTTACTCAACTCATGAATAACTTAACTCAATATGAAGCAATAAAACACATGCAATATATATAAAGCCTTTAACACAGTAGAAAACAACTTCGTTCGTTAAAGAAATTGCAATAACAAACTCAACTTTACTTATATAATAAAGTAATATAGTTTCTGTGGGAGTTTCTCTAACCGACAACCACCACTATGTGCCTAATTGGTGATACAACGTCTTGCCCATGCTGACAGAACTGTCCTATACTTTGCCGTCATATAGAACGCCTTAACTAAGTGGATCCACTAGTCTATGTTAAAGCATCTTAATGAGTCATTTAAAAAGTATGATCCTTTACTACCCATGATGGCAATATGGTTTATGGAGACTTGAGTTAATATGAACTCGCATCCCTATATCGGTGCTCAATACTACTTCCAAAATATACTTAGCTCATATGTTTTTAAAATAAGCTTCTTTCTTTGGTTAGAGATAATTACTCAAAACTTAGCTTAAAAGCTCTGTCTTTCTTGTTCAAATGTGAAAACATTTTAAACTCTTGGGAATACTTAGTTCCCTTATAACTTTTGGAGAAATGAAATCAACTCTTTACTCTTTGCTTAACTTAAAACTTAAGTCTTAGAACAAAGTTAAAATGTTTGTGAAAGACTTTTGAAAAACTTTAATGAACTTCTCTTGACTTGCTTCTTAACTTCTAAACTTGACTCTTAACTTTCCTTGAATTGAATTATGGATTCAAGGATCGTGATTTGTGATAGGAAAGATCTCATGATGTTTAGGAGTGATTTTAGATAGCTAAACTTGATAAAAGATAAAATAATCACTGTTTGAGGGTAGGTGCGCGACGCGAATATGTATTTAAATTTTGGTCGCAAAAATACTTATGAGGCAGAACGGTCTGTGACTGCTCCGCGAAGCGAAGGCATTTTTCCCAAATCTAGGGAACAGGTCCGCGACGCGGAGCCAGTGCCTAGATTTGCCCGACTAAATTTCTTCATCGTTTTCCAGCCCCAATTCGCCCAAACTCGATTCTCTTCCCCATATTATTTTTAGATACAGATACCCAACAAATGTACCTAAGAACCTAATTTCAACCAACTCAATAATTTGACGTAATGATCTCAGAAACTTCTAAATTTCAGCCCAACTCAAGAACAATATCAAATTCAAGAATACATATCAAGAACATCAATTTTCAAACTCTTTTAGGACGAATTCACGCTGAAATAAACATGTTTGGAAAGTGGGTGAACAAACCCAACGTTATGGAAACCTCACATACATTGTAGGATTAAATCCTTGGCGAAATCCACACGAAAATCTCCAAGAAATTGACGAACTTTGAACTTTTCTTCTCCTTTCTCCTCTTTTCTCTTTTCTCCGAACCCTAGCGTGAACTTCAACTTTTCTAAACTGGTCTAATTCTGATTAGACCCTAACTTAATTACCAAAAATGAAATAAATTAATAGGGTATGGAAAAGACCAAAACACCCTTTAAAATGCGGATTGGACATTTCTTTATTTGAACAACCCAACTTCGAATGGGCATATCTCACTTAAACAAATTTGGAATCGCGCAAACTAGTCGGCGTTGGAAAGATTATTCCAAGATCTTTCCTACGATATCTGTAAACACACCTAACTCATCCTGAGCTAGGAGCTATGGTTGTTTAAAGTTGACCAAAAACTCAACTTAACATACTTAACAAATTTCCAGATTTTTATATTCTTTCCAAAAGTGGTTATTTCCAATTCCTAACTTCTTCCTAGTTATTTCAAATTGGCGAGATGTTACAGTGATGATATGATGATGACTAACATAAAGTTATATACTTTTGACTGAAAGTCATGAAATTTGCCCAATTAATTTGCTGCATTCTTTTATGTGAATGTGGTAGCAGTGCATAATATGCCTGAAAATGACAAGTAGTTGAATGTATGAATATGAGTGTGGTAAAATGTTAATGATCATCATTGTTGTAATTACAAGGAAGAACATTTTGAGTTCTTAACATGGTCCTTTAATTGTGAAGGTAATTTTGTCCATCAAAGTGGTACGAAAGGTTATTGGGCAGATTTGATCTTAAGATGATCCTTCAAATATGAATCATATCTTAAGAAGTCTTTTACGAATGTTTTAACTTTGTTTTAAGACTTAAGTTTTGAGTTCAGTAAAGAGTAAATTTGAAGTTCTTTTCTTCAAAAAGTATATGGGGACTAAGTATTCCCAAATAGATTTAAAATGTTTTCACATTTAAATACGAACGGCAATTGAGATTTCCACGGAGCCTTCGAGCTAGTTTTCAGAAAAGAGTAATCGCTTCTAAATGAAGTAAGAGGGGAAACTTTGATTTCCAAGATAGCCTTTGAGCTATGTTTTGAGCACTAATCTCAAATCACAAAAGAAGTATGTTTTTAAACATAATGAGCTAATATAATGTAATATTTTTTGGAGTAGTTTTGAGCACCGATGGGGAAGAGTTCATACAACTATCAGCCCCCTTAAACCATGTAGCCATCATGGGTAGAAAAGGGTCATACTTTTTAGATGAATCCTTTTTTGCACAGAATAGTGGATCCACTTAGTAATTCAGGTCTTATACCTTTGGCCGGGTATAAGATGCGTTGGCAGCGTGCGGAAGATCGTTGTATCATC
Source organism: Solanum verrucosum (assembly GCF_900185275.1). Taxonomy (NCBI): domain Eukaryota; kingdom Viridiplantae; phylum Streptophyta; class Magnoliopsida; order Solanales; family Solanaceae; genus Solanum; species Solanum verrucosum. The sequence goes on along the minus strand of NW_026020145.1, from coordinate 436,414 downwards.
ACAATAGCTCTTATGTGATGGTTGTCGGTTAGAGAAACTCCCACAACAGTATTTGCATGGTTCCTCAAGGGGTTCTGCTTAGTATGAATGGGGGTATGAAACTTCATTCATGTATTGCACAAGTAGACTTTGAGAGGAAGCATGGTATGTCTTTTATGATATTATGATTATGAGTTAACATCATGTTTTAAACAGTTTTTCTTTTTCTTTATATTGCACTTGTTTTAAACTGCTTTATATTGAAATGAGTTTAGTTATGTTGAGTTGAGTTGAGCCAGGTAAGTTCTTCAGTTTCTTTCAGATTCTTTCAAGCTTATGTTATGCATTAGAATTCCCCTTACATACTCGTACATTCCACGTACTAAGCTATTTGGTCTGCATCTTCTCTTGATGCAGACACAAGTATTCAGGATCATCTACAGGAGATTCGTTGATACATCCGGAAGTTTGAGTTAACTATAGTGAGCCTACTTATCTCCGGAGGATTTCATTTACTTTTCAGTTCAGTCGAGATGTCATGGGTCTTGTCTCGAAATCCATTGTTATCAGTTAGAGGCTTCAGACATAGTCAGTATAAATGAGAAGTCTGTATTTTTCATTTATTTTTTTAAATGGTCTAAAGACTTAAGTTGCCTATTTTATGGCGAGTTGAATATATTATTTTTATTCTAAGTTGTTCATTTGAGTTAAAGTGTTGAAAATTGAGTTTATTGAACTTTATTCGGTTATAAGTTTTTGCATGCTTAAGTGAGTGTTCCGCTTGTAGTCAGCCAAGATAAGGGTTCTCTTGGGGACCAACAATGGTTCTTGAGTGCCGGCCACGTCCAGGGTGTAGACTCGGGTCGTGACAAACTTGGTATTAGAGCACAAAGTTCAAGTGTGCTAGGGTGTCTATGAAGCCGTGTCAAGTAGGATCTTGTTTATGGTTGTGAGGGCCCCATTTCTATAAACGAAGGACTACAAACATTTAAGGAAAGTTTCCATTCTTTCATACTCTTAATCGTGCAATAGAGCTGAGTCCTAGAGATTTATTCATGCTCGTGTGTTTCTTCAAATTCATTCAACTACCCATCATACTAGAGGTAGTTGAAAATAAAAGTCATTCCTTTATCGATGAGTTGTTCTTAGCAGGAGTCTTAGGAAAGTCATTAAACTCCAGAGGGGCTTGAGAGTAGCTCAAGAGTAAGTTAAGTGTTCAGTTTCAGAGGAATGCACCCATAATTATATGAATCGTGAGTTTGAGCTAAACACGAGTTGTACTCTTTTCCTTAAGCCTTGTTTTTGCTGAGATCCTTATGAGGATGTATGTTTAGAGCTTAAGTGATATTTCCACCCCAAAAGGTAACATGAGTTACAAGATCATGAACAGTAGTAGTGAAAGAGCCCAGAGTTAGAGTAAAGTATGCAGAGGTTTAGAAATTTAAGAAAGGGAGATAATGTTTTGAAGAGCTATATTTCTATAGTCATGCACCCAGTAAGTTATTGATGAGGAGTTTTCCCTTATGGGTAGAGTAAGAGTTGCTAGTCAAGATGAGATAGAGTATATGTTTGTTAACCAGAATAGAGTTGATGTCGACGTGCCATCGTATTATAGGAGACTAACTTCACGTGTTGAATAAGAGAGTAGAGTATTTATGAAGTGATAGTCTAAGCTAGGCTTATGATTTATTTGAGAGGGTCATGATGTTCAAAAGGTTATAGAACTGATCAAGTAATGAGGTATGGTATGGTAGGTGAGCAATCGTATTGATATTCAGGTTTAGTAATGAACATTAAGCTTGAATTTGAGATGAGTGTCATGATCCAAATAATGACAACATGAGGGTGATGATGTTAGTCTTGAGATTTTATATGGTTGTTGCAATGAATGTGAGTAGTACAAGTGAGAGGCCCTAACCTTCAGATAAGGGCAGTGAAGTGTGGCTAAGTCACAAGAGTAAGAAGAGCATAAAGAGGTGTACTGAGGTGGTATGTAATCAGAAGAGGTTAAGAGAAACACCTTAGAAAATGGTCTTAGTACCTACTTATGGAGATTTAGGTAGCCATGAGATAAGCTTATCCCAAGTATTAGAGTAAGATGATTGTAGACCAGTTTAGAGATGATGGAATAGGTCCATAGGTTTCAAGTGTCAGCTTTAGACCTAAGGGGGAGATGACGAGATAAGAAATCAAATCAAGTGTTTGAGAATAAGATAGTAATGAGTTCCAGAGAGTATGGGAGATATCTTTTCAGATGTCCTGTTAGTAATGGAGTTGTTAGAGTACTAAGCTTGAATGTGGTGTTGTTAAACATTAGGTGGTTCTTGATAAGAGCCCAATGTGGTGGTAAAAAGTATTAGTGTTGGGATGAGATTCCATATAGAGAGGTATAGAACCTGAACCTAAGGATTTGGGTTAAGATTGAATATAGTAAGAGTATACCATTATACTCAGACCTTAGTAAGAGTAACCCCGTTCCATACCCAGTCCAGTCGTCATTCGAGGACGAATGATCCCAAGGGGGAGATATTGTAACACCCCATAAAAATTTTTGAGCTAAGACTTGAATCATCCTTCATTGTGAGTAGGATTTTACTGAGGAATTAAAATTTCTTAAGTGTTAAGTTCACTAGATGTAGAACCTTGAGTTCGAAAAAGAACTAAATTGGAAATAGCAAAATCTAAAATTTTGCAAGTTAAGCTAAGTATGAGTTTTGAGTCAACTTCAAACAACCATAACTTCTAGCTAAAGATGATTTCGGTGTGATACCAGATACCGTAGGGAAAATATTTGAATTATCTTTCCAACGCTGCCGAGTTAGCTAAGTTTTGATTTCGGATGAGTGAGATATGGCCTTTTGAAGTTAGGCTGTCCAGTTAAGGAAAGTTAGCCGAAAATAGTGAGGGGTATTTTGGTCTTTTCCCTACCCAATCAGATTTAATTCATTTTTAGTAATTTTTTAGGGGTCTAACCCTATTAGGTTCAGTTTTATAATCCTAGTTTACGCCTAGGGTTTTAGTTGAGAGTTCAAGAAGAGAAAATAAGAAGAGAGAAGAGGAGAAAAGAGAAGGGATGAAGGCGTTCGTCGAAATTCTTGAGAGTTGTTGTGGATTGTCGCCATGGGTTTGATCCCTAAGAGGTATGTTAGGTTCCATAGTGTTGGGTTCTTTCACCCACACGCCAATCATGATTTATTCAGCGTAATTTCGTTCTTGAAATTTAAGGATTTAAGTTCTTGATAAGTGTTCCTGAAGTTTCATTAAGTTTTGATGTAAGATTCTACTTGGGTCAACTTCAAACATCCATATCTCTTAGAATATAAAGAGTTACGTGAGTCATAACCTATCTAATTAAAGGTATTTGAATCTATTTTCCTACGCCACCAATTTTGCGTCAATCCAATTTTTGAGTAAAAGGTTATGTCTAATTTTGTAACCTATACAGTGCTGTTACGAATTAGCCGACCGGAAAATATTAAAAAGAGTCGTTTTTGTCTTTTTACCTCCAAGAAAACCATAAACGAATTTCTTGACTATTAAAAGGCTCAAAACAATCAGATTTTCATGTTCACTAATGAAAATCATAATTCTTGGCCATAGAGATTTCAAGAAACTAATTCAAGAATCTCAAGAAAGGTTTTCTTGATTGTTTACCTTCAAGTTAGGGTTTCAAGGCTTCTAATCAAGTTCTTCTGCAAGATTCTTCAGGATATTTAAAGATTCTTCAAGATTCTTAATGATTCTTCAATATTCTTCAATAATCTTGTTCTTCTAGGTATGTAAGGCTATCATAGTGTTGGTCTAGTTCATCCTCACCCCCTACATCTATTTTCAGATCAGTAAAAGAGTAATCTAGGATACTTTCCCTAGATTTAAGTATTCTTGAGATAAGTTGATTTTTAGTTCTTGAATTCAGGTTTCTTTTAAAATTTCTATTCCTAATTATCGAATATCTATATTGTTATTGAGATCTTTCATATCATGAATTCATAAATCAAATTCAAGAGAGAGTTAAGAGTAGAGTTCAAGGAAGCCTTTGAGTTCAATTGTGAATTCTTTGAGATCCATCATCGATTTGAGTTAAGTTTTGAGTAAGTAAGTATGAGAATGATAAGAGTCATATATATGAGTTCCTTATTGATATTTTGACCATTGAGTCGAGTTGTTCATGCCCATAACTTCCGCATGAACTTCATCAGTTGAGTACCTTTGAGAGGAGTAGTATCTTAAAGTTCTAAGTATTGAGTTCCTAATCCCCTATGAGATTATATTTATAATCATGGCACTATTACATCTTACCCATGAAGTCCTTCAGTAGAATTGTTCATGCCCATAATTCCTCATGAACCCTATAATTTGAGTAGTCTTGAGATGAGAAATATCTTTGAGTCATTGAGTTGAGTAGTTCATGCTCATAATTCCACATGAACTCTGAGTTGAGCATTTTTTAAATGAGTAGTATCATTGAAGTTCTTGAGTTCCAAGTATTTGGGTTCTATCTATGGTTATTGAAAACCTTGCATTGAGACGTTTATGTCCATAATTCGGCATGAACCATATTTTAAGAAGTCTTTTACAAACGTTTTAATTTTATTTTAAGACTTAAGTTTTGAGTTCAGTAAAGAGTAAAGTTGAAGTTCTTTTCTTCAAAAAGTATATGGGTACTAAGTATTCCCAAAGAGATTTAAAATGTTTTCACATTTAAATAAGAACGGAAACTGAGCCTTCGGGCTAGTTTTCAGAAAAGAGTAATCACTTTCTAAATGAAGCAAGAGGGGAAACTTTGATTTTCAAGATAGCCTTTGAGCTAAGTTTTTGAGCACTAATCTCAAATCACAGAAGAAGTATGTTTTTAAACATAAAGAGCTAATATAATGTAATATTTTTGGGAGTAGTATTGAGCACCGATGGGGAAGAGTTCATACAACTATCAGCCCCCTTAAACCATGTAGCCATCATGGGTAGAAAAGGGTCATACTATTTAGATGAATCCTTTCGCATAGACTAGTAGATCCACTTAGTAATTCAGGTCTTATAACTTTGGCCGGGTATAAGATGCGTTGGCAGCGTACGAAAGATCATTGTATTATCACAACAACTCTTATATGATGGTTGTCGGTTAGAGAAACTCCCACAACAGTATTTGCATGGTTTCTCAAGGGGTTTTTCTTAGTATGAATGGGGGTATGGGACTTCATTCATGCATTGCACAAGTAGACTTTGAGAGGGAGCATGATATGTCTTTTATGATATTATGATTATGAGTTAACATCATGTTTTAAGCAGTTTTCCTTTTTCTTTATATTGCACTTGTTTTAAACTGCTTTATATTGAAATGAGTTCAGTTATGTTGAGTTGAGTTGAGCCAGGTAAGTTCTTCAGTTTCTTTCAGATTCTTTCAAGCTTATGTTATGTTTTAGAATACCCCTTACATGCTCGTACATTTCACGTACTAAGCCATTTGTCCTGCATTTTCTCATGATGCAGACACAGGTATTCAGGATCATTAATAGGAGCTTCGTTGATACATCCGGAAGTTCGATTTAACTATGGTAAGCCTTTTTATTTCTGGAGGTTTTCATTTACTTTCCAGTTCAGTCGGGATGTCGTGGGTCTTGTCCCGACTTTCATCGTTATCAGTTAGAGGCTTCATAGATAGTCAGTATAGTTGAGAAGTCTGTATTATTCATTTATTTTATTAAAGTTCTAAAGACTTAAGTTGCCTATTTTATGGGGAGTAGAATATATTATTTTTATTCTAAGTTGTTCATTTGAGTTAAAATTTTGAAAAATTGAGTTTATTGAATTTTATTCGGTTTTAAGCTTTTGCATGCTTAAGTTAGTCTTCCGCTTGTAGTCAGCCAAGATGAGGGGCTTGGGGACCAGCAATGGTTCTTGAGTGCCGGCCACAACCAGGGTGTAGACTCGGGTTGTGACAGATTATATGAAAATTCTTGAAGATTTAAAAGGTCTTAAAACAATTCCATTGAGTACCCAATGTTTCTGAGATTGCTTAACACAAAAAAAAATCTTTTCAACCTCAAGAAAATGATTAAAATGTCATGTATTAGTGCAATTTGTGCACTTACAAATTGCTGGTTATGCAAATGCTAGAAAATTATTAGATATACATAACAAAATTTATGTGAAAGGATTGTCATATTATCATTCAAGTTATGACAAGAAACTAACAAAGCAAGTGACTCAACACATAGAAGATATGTGATTTTCTTTGAGAAGAAAAGATGAGCTTCAATAAAATTGAAATTATCAATCTCCGAGTCAGAAATATTTGGTTATGTAGATGCAAAATATTTATTTGATCCGCATAAAGTTTGATCGCAAATGAACTATTTATTTACATATGAAGGCACAACAACATTTTGGCGTTCAAAGAATCAAACATTGGTAACTACTTCTTCAAATCATGCAGAAATAATATTGATCTATAAAGTAAGTCGGGAGAGTGTTTGGTTGGAATCATGATCTATCATATTCAGAAAATATGTGATTTTCCTTTGGCAAAGGATATTCCAGCCACCATATACGAAAATAATATTGAAGGTATGATACAATCAAAGGAGATCAGACAAAACATATTTCACCAAAAGTCTTTTTCACACATGATCTTCAATAAAATGGTGAGATAGACGTTCAAAGATCCATTCAAGTGATAATCTTGTAAACTTATTCACTAAAGATTGCCAACATCAATATTTGAGAAGTTGTGATACAAGATTGGAATGCATTGTTTCCGAGATATTGAGTAAAGTTTTAATTAGGGGGAGAAAAATACGCATTGTACTCTTTTCCTTAACCATGGTTTTATCCCAATTGGGTTTTCCTGGTAAGGTTTTAACAAGGCAACATTCAAAGCATATTAAAAGATATATCTACTCTTTTTTCTTCACTAGGATTTTTTTCCCACGGGGTTTTTTCCTAGTAAGGTTTCAACGAGGCATATTATCTATGGACATCCAAGGGGTAGTGTTATAAAATAATATATTGTGGATGTCCACTACATCAAGAAGTTACTCCATTACTTTCTTCCATTATGAAGATAATCATAACCTCCATCTTTATAACCATTATTCTTGTAACTTTTCACTTCCATAACCTCCCCCATTATATTCATGTTAATGTCATGTTTATGACTAACCTTTTGTATGCCTCTATGCTACACTATAAATAGAGGTGTAAGGGTTCATATTGTATACACTTGAAAATTTGGTGAAGACTTGAATACTTTGAAGAATAAGAAAGCTCTCATATCTTGTCTCTATATTTCTATTATTTTCATCTTCTATTTCTTATCTTTATTTGCTTTAGTTGTACAACAATTACATCATAATTAAAAAAATCGATTAAGTTTTCCTAAGATAACTTTTCTATCGAGCTAACATTTCACTGAACTTAAATAATATTGTTAAAATACATTTAACCATAAGTCTTCAAGTATATGTATCCCTCAATTCTAGACTATAGATATTCAAAATAATTATTATCATATTAATATGGAGTATTATTACTTTCAAATTTATTACATATTAAAACTAGGATAAATAACATACTATTTTATAGAGTATTATTGTACATTGTATATTATAATTGACAAATTTATTACATCAAATTTACAAAAATAAATAAATAGGAATTTCCAAATGATTCTCTCTATCAGTTGAAGATCATTTTTTTATTGCCTTTGATACATTAAGTGTAAAACTTTATAGTAGCATCTTATCCTTGGATGATACACTATTATATTTGGAGAAATAACTATTTAAATTACAGAAATAAGCAACAATAAGTATATTTATACATATTTTGTAAATCATTTAGACTTCTACTTTACCAAACAAATTTGATTATCTCTTTTAATGAATCTTCGACACCATCATTGAACTTCATTTTTCATATCTTGAAGAATTTGTACCATATTAGATGAGAATCTTACTAAAAAAAAAAATTCATATTATTTGAGCACTTATTAAATTAGGATAGAATTAATTAATTCTTTTCCATTTTACCCTACAATTAATATGACCATTCCTATATTGTATGTGTATTTTTTGTAACTCATTTCAATGTGCATTGATATAAACAAAGGGTAAAATGGTGAAGTCTTCCAATGTATTAATGATTTCTTAATCACCATGTAAAGTTGGAAGTGCCCATCTAATATGGGACGGAGAGAGTATAGTTTATGTATTGTTATAAAATTAGTAAAGATTGTTATAATATATTTTGCTCATAAGTGAGCTAATATAAAAACTTATTTGTCATTTGTCTTTTTAATTTCAATTTCAAATAGCAAATAAATGTACCGATAAGATTAAGGGTAGAAATGAAACATATCTTTCTAAATTTAAGTAAAAATAAACAGAGTAGAAGTAACATTAGGGTTATCGATAAGACGATTCATTCGGTTATTTTTAAAAAAATTATATCATTCAATTTTTCGGCTATTTTATAATGTATAACCAAAATTAAAATTTTAAAATCATCCCAATCCTAATTTATGTGACACAAGCAGTACAAAAATTAGTCTTTCTTTTGTTGTCTTGTAGATATTTTAAGTTATTATTTATTGTAAATTATAGTACTTTTTATTAAAGTTTTTAATAACATATGTTACTTTTTATGTTTGAGAGTTAAACCAATTTTTTTTTATATGTCTTTTAATTTTATATGTGTTTTGTCCTTTTCCATTTTCAAAAACTAATACTCTGTCCATTTCATTTTATATGTCATTTCTTTTTATAAATATAGTGGTTATTCCCTCTTCTTATGTCATATATTATGAAATTTGAGAAGTTATTGAAATTTTTATATGATTCTAAAAATATTTTAAATTGTTAGCTATTGTGATTTGTAGTACCTTTTTTTTACAGAATTTTGAAAATAATATTTATTACTCTCTTTGTTCTAATTTATGTGGCACATGCAAAATTTCAAATATTAACCATTTTTTATATGTCTCTTTACTATATTAAGTTGTTAATTATTGTATTTTATAGTACATTTTGAACTTAATTTTTAAAGAATATATGTTATTTTCCATGTCCCAATTTATGTGGCATTAATTGATAGATTTGTTGGAGTCGAGAGAATTTTTTTGTTAATTATTGTAATTTATAGTTTCTTTTTCGTCAATTTGAAACAATATATGTTCTTAATTGATAAATTTTTTGGAGCCGACAATTTTTTTTGTTAATTATTGTATTTTATAGTTTATTTTTCGTCAATTTCAAACAATATATGTTTATCATATAATCCATTTTATGTGGTAGCAATAGAATTTAGAGAGTCAATTAAATTTTTTATATAACTTTTAAATATTTAAGCTATTAATTATTGTAATGTATAGTATTACTTAGATTATTTTTGAATATAAATGTTACCTTTTTTATCCTAATTTATATGGCATTGATAGAATTGAAAGTGTCAAATAATTGTTAATTATTGTAATATGATATGTAGTACTTTTTATGTAGTTTTTACTATTTTTAAGCATACTAAGTATAGTATTACTTATATTATTTTTAAATATATTTAAATCTACTACTTATATATTTATTTTTTAGTAGATAAGTGTGAATGTGAGGGTATTTTTAAATACCCAAAATACCCTCACTTTCACACTTATCTAGTACTTATATTATACATTATATATATTATATAGTAATTTTATATATATTATATAGTAATTTTTTTTTAGTAGATAAGTGTGAATGTGAGGGTATTTTTAAATACCCAAAATACCCTCACATTCACACTTATGTTCAACCCTCTCCTTTTTTTTGGTGCCACGTGTCGAAAGAGGAGTGAATTTATTCACTCTTCTTATATAGTAATATATATATATATATATATATATATATATATATATATATATATATATATAAATAAGAGAACCTTAGGCCCGCCTACATGGCGCCAACACAAACCATAATTCCCTGTTAATTTATTTATTTCCAAAACAAGTCTTCCCCTTTCATAAAAAGTTGTGACTTTTATGAAGAGTTGCGACTTTTATGAAGAGTTCTGACTTTTATAAAAAGTTGTAAATTTTATGAAAGTTATGACTTTTATGAAAAGTTACGACTTTAATGAAGAGTTGCGACTTTTATGAAAAGTTGTGACGTTTATGAAATGTTGTGACCTTTCCGAAGGGTTGCAATTTTTCCAAATAGTTGTAACCTTTCTGATAAGGCACAATAAACATTTGTTCACACTACCCTTTGTTGTCTATAAATAGAGAGATTTCCTCTCAATTTAAAATAACGAAAATTCTGAATCTCTTCTTCTTCTTCTTCACAATTAAATATTTGTGTACTTTCTCATGTTGAGTGGCTCACTGACACCATTGCTTATGTTACATATCCTGATATGTATTTTTAGAATCATTAATTTATGCTTATGTTATTAAGGATAAATGATAAGATGTAATAATTTTCATTTTGCTTTACATTATTAATGTTTGTTACTACTTAATCTTGTATGTAAGATAATATAGTGTTTTAGTTTTAATGCCTGATAGGTTTTAAGTATTATTTTATAAATTCCGCGACATTAAATTCCCGTGCAAAGTGTAGGTAATTTTACTAGTATATCTATAATCTTCATGAAAGTGATGGCCATAAATTGTCACATCACCTATTTTTGGTCATCTCTTTTGATTATTAACAACATGATTGATGAAGAAAATGAAGGATTTTTTAAAAAGAAAAGATAGTTGATAAAAAAATGAATATGAGTGGCTAACAACTCCAGGGAGGATTGTTATTTATAGATTGATTAATCATGAAAAAATAGGTAAATGGAAGTTGAGGAGACATGATATTTATGTAAAGAATGCAAATAGATAGTGATGCAAAAATTTCAAAAAAAAAGAGGAGAAAAAAGATAAATATGAATGGTGGCCATAGAGAGGTGCCACATCACCTTATCTATATCTAGATATATTATATATATAGATTTTTATATCCTTTATAAGTTGGATATTTCTATAAAATTAATGTTCAAAACTGTAAAAGTAGTTCAATAGCTATGGGATTGGAAGACCTTTTTTCTTCTCACTTAATGGAGGTCCGAATCTTAATAATTTAGCTAGATTCATTAAGTAAGTTTGTTTGGATTTTAGGTCTAAATCTTAATTATTTAGATTTTGAGGCCTCATTTGTTTTCATTAAGATTACGACATCCGAATCCGAATAAGCATCTAATATTAAGATGTGCATTAAGATCAATATGTCGAGATCTCAATACACATCTGATATGATGATGGTCTCTAGATTTGAATACTAAATGATTAAGACTATTATTTTCAATGAATGTGCGTATGAAATTAAACATTATATCAATAAAATATTTTAAAATTTTCATTTACTCAAAAATAATTACTTTTTGATAAAAACATATTTTAAATGTTTATATTTGATTTTTAAAAGAAATTATATAAAATGCAAATAAAACATATATATCAATATAAAATTAATATAACATGATTTTTTTAAGAATTCAACAAAAACATCTTATCATAATTTTTTTTATTCAACTAATCAAATAATAAAGAAGGTTTCACATTATCATCGCCTAACATGTATTCTAGCTAATTAGAAAAATGAAGAATTCCTTTTTTTTTCGATGACCGTAATTGAATTCTCTTACTTGTGAGCATTTAGCGTCATTCATGTTTTTTTGTAGCTGTTAATTTCAAAAGATATATTAACAATTGCACTGTATAATGATTCTTCCCATCCAAGGCAATCTAATTTTTCCTTTCATCCTTCCAATCCAGGTACACTATTTTTTGTTAATTAATAACTCTAAAGCAATACTCGTCTTCTCATCAATTTTCAATTGAGACAGAAAGATTTTTCTTTTCATTCCAAAACTTTTCTTTCAATCGAAATTAAAAATTGGGATGCAGAATTATTAAGACCTCCATAATTTTTGTCAGATGTATATATATGTATAGTAGTAGATATAGAAGAGACACTCAGACGAGGATAAATACAACTTGAACTCCAACCATGAATTCTTTTTGCAGTAGAACCTTCAAAAAGTTTTCAACACAAATCTTGAAAGAGTAGAGGTGAAGTGTTCTTGATAAACATCAATACACCAAAAAAATTGTTAATATAAAAAATACTTGTAAAGATTATAAAAACTTACCAGTTCAAAGAGGAAAAAATTGATGTTTGATTGAGAAAAGAGAGAAGCATATTTGTAGCAAGTGCAAAGAGAAAGAAAAGTAACGAGTAATTATTCTAAAGTGTATTAAATAAGTATGAATGATATTAAGACTCTCCTACATATCTGATTCATTCATATTTTAGGTCTTTTCAGATTCATTAAAAGGTATTTTTTTTTAAAAAAAAATGGACTAAATGGGTTAAATGTGTATGATTGAGATTTAGACCTTAAAACTAAACACGCTTAATAGGCTGAATCTGAATGACTAAGATTCAAACCTCCATTACGTGCAAACAAATGAGACCAATTATTAATGCACATCTTAATTCAAATTCAAACATTTTAATGTTAAAGAAAATAAATGAGGCCTAGGTCTTTTATAAATAAAATAAAACCATTTCTTCAGAGCATAATTTCTTATCAATCTGTCTGTTGGTTACTCATACAAGGAGAATAGAGGTCAGCAATGTCAATATAAATCCTGTTTGATCTAAACCTCTAATTTTGTACGTCATTATTTTAAATATTTATTTATATAACACTGTTGGAAACAATCTCCATAACATGGTTATGAAGAAAATGTTTCCACGACATCTTATATATAAGATGAAACATTTTATGTATATGTACATTTTCATAAGCGGTGTCATCTTTTAAAATGAGAAATAATAAATAAATTAATGGTATATCTTAAATAAATGTTAAACAATTCACTTATTTTATTATACCTTTTCTAAAAAATAAAATTAAAAATTACTATAATGGTAGGGAAAAATATTTATAAAAACTCGTGCGGGGATCCACAGCCCGTGAAGGGCTCCGTGGTCCACCACGCTAGCTGGGTGTGAGCCACGAGCAGGTCGATGGACCGTGGTTCCTTTCCTGCTGGTCAGTCTGTTAAGTTTTTGAGGCGTTACAATGCGGGCGTCCTATTACCCCACTAAACAATCTTGAACTGATATTATTACATCTTTTTTGTCCACCTTACATCGAGAGTGTGTGCACTCTCTCAAAGGCGCCCTATCGTTCAAAGCATCTCTGGCAGCCAAAACATTGTGAGGAGTTTGATTCCTGTTTGGTACCAAAAGACGGCTACTAGTAGGAGCTTGAAAATGCCCCATAAGTAGCATTTCTTTTGGTATCCTGCCAACAAGTTTCTCAAATAAGTTATCAATGAACATGAAATAACATCTAATGAAAACATGAAATAAGTAAAAACTTACTCCAGTGACGCAGCGACAGTTCTGTGGATGTGAAAACCAATAGCTGATCCCCATATGGTATTAATTCTCGGAGAGCACGTTCTCCACCAATGATATCTTGAACCATACTATCAAATTTATCATGGTGTCTGTACGGAGAAAATAAAAATGAAAACAAAGAGAATTTGATGAATAGCACTAAGCATAAAATGGTGAGCATATAAAGTAGTTAGCTTGCCTCCGAGGGGAAGAAAAATAATTCAATGTCATCGACAATAGCCTATGGTGTGTTGAAATACTTAGGCCATAAATCGTGTTTTGAAACCATTTCAAAGTGAATATGAAGTTGAAGTAGCTTTGCTTTTTCAGATACACTTTGACTTGCTTTTTTACGGAGAGGTGAGCAACAACTCCGTCAAGCGTATACTTGTTGTGCCAAATGTTATAGCAACCCCTGCTAGAAAATGTGCAAGAAAACAAATATTTTTATTCACAATGTATACAACAATAAATTCCGAATAATCTGTGAGATATTTACTCACCTCCAAATAGGATCATCAACATGTTGTGCAGTATGACTATGCTCTACTAAACCAGTTACAGGTGGGACAACATCAGAATTCATCGTTCTAGTGATTTCATTCTCCTTGCATTCGTCGCATACCCAAGGGACATATTCAGTGAAGTTGACTTTGTCAAGGCAATATATAGCTGAACAGATTTAAAACACACAAGATTATTAAACCATGTAAAGTTAACCTAAATTACAACAAGGAGGCAAAAGAAGTCGACACATGACAAATCAATTGGTTATTAATATAGAAAAAAACTAGAGAAAAGAAGAAGATAGAAATTGAAATAGAGATTCTGCTACACAAATTTTGAGTAATCAATTCCACAATCAGCCTAAGATACCAAATTACTTCCATCAGAGTCAAAACCAACATAATCGGACTTAGAAAGTTACAAACAATCTACTAATAGCCTAGAAAGCAACCACATGAAAAAACCATTCATTGCTCCAATTTGATCATATGCCTTGAAATAAACAACAAAGTCCATAGAAATATCCAAAGTGTTCCACCATTCCACCATCACGGGTCTATAGCAAACAACTCTTTCATGGAACGTTAGACTAACGAGCACTATAGTTTTTCCGAGACTCAATATCACTAGCATATAAATCCTTTATATCTTTCAACTTAGCACTCAAAATGTTGATGAAGGAATATTTCCTAAAAAGCATATGGATAACCACATTATCGTTTCCTTGTATAAAATTCTACCAAGTAGCATTCCTTTGATTCAACCTACCTTGAGTTTGATGTCATTATTTATCTTGCATGAGAACGAATCAAATAGCCTTCCTCGATGCATGAAACTCAACCTCAAAGGTCTTGTCATAATTTGCAAGTTGCAATTAATGAGACGAACTAATTAATCTTATATTTCAACTTCTTATAAAACTTATGTTACTTTACCCCGCCACAAAACCATTATCCTTTTTAATCATATCAGATTAAGGGACAACTGCTATACTCTATCCTCTTCAAAACCTCCTATAAAATCTTGCTAACCCATTGAAGCTCCAAACCTCTTAACACTCTTAAGAGTTGGTAAATTGCTTATAGCCTTTACTTTGGTCTCATCAACTTCTATGGCATTCTCTCTTACTACAAACCCCAAGAAAACAATCCTAAAAATCACATTTATTAAAGTTTGCATAAAATTTCCCTCTCTTAAGTATTTCAAACTTGCCAAAAGAAACTCTCAATACACAATTCTTAAACGTATGAAGGGACATTTTTTACAACAAATAAGCATTCACACATCATTTATATAAACCATACTTTGTTATAAAAGTGGCCTTTCATTTAGATTTGGTGATAAGCAGAAAAAGAAACAAAGTTCATATTTCTTTAAGCGAGAAGAGCAACACTCACTTTATTGAATTATATCCAATCTCCTACCTCATGGAGGTAGAGAGGCTATTTTCAGAGGACCCTTAACTCAAGTATATCAAATCAAAGTAGGTATGAAAAGGAAACAATAACAACAACAATCTAAGCATACCGATTGTTGACACCCAATTTTGACCGACCTTTAACCCTTTTTGGAAATGCTATTCGATTAAATATATATTTTAAAATAGATTTTGAGTTTAAGATTTTAGTCGATTTTGTCTAAAAATTATATTTTAGTAAGCCTGACTTATAAAAATTTATTGCTTAAATTATTTTATTATTATATTTACCGATAGTTCAACTCGGAATATTTACCTATCTAAATGTTAGATGTGTTTAATTATATGAAAATATTTTAACATGTTTAATAATTTATTAATTGAATAGCATTTTTCTTAAATTTCCTTTAAATCATTTAAATCTTAGCCTATTTCATTCTAATTCCTTTTAATTCTAGTCTATTCAATTTCAATTTTTTATTTCAATTATAACCATCCCCTCATTGCAATTCTAGCCAATTGATTGCAAATTTGGCCATTCCAATTTCCAATCTAATTTTTAGAATTTTAATTCCATTTAATCTCATCCGTCCATCTTTTAAGTTAAATCCTAGCCGCTCATTTAAACTAAGCCTACGGTTCAAATCAATGCTCATTAACCTTCCTATTCTAATATCTAAAAGACTAAACCCTAATTTTTTTTCATTCTTTCTCCCTCTCTCAACAGATCAGCCGCCTCCCCTTAGCTCTCATCTCCATTTTTTCCGGTGAAAACTCATCACCACCTGCTGGTGGCAGCCGTCCCTCTCTCGCCCTCGCCTCTTCTCCTTTCCCTCCTCTCTCCAGCGCAGCCAGCAGAAGGGAGGTCGAGCACAACGAGCTCCGACTAGCAGCAGCAGGCGAGGACACCAGTTCCAGAAGCAACCAGCGACCGGCGAACCACCAGGCAGCAGTTTCCGGCGAAGCAGCAGCACCTGGCGAGGCACACGACAGCAACAGCAGCAGCTCCAGCCGGACAGCGACCAACAGCAGCTCCAACCGAACAGCAGCCAGCAGCAGCTCCAGCCGGACAGCAACCAGCAGCAGCGAGCCACCAATGGGAACATGCAGCAGCCAGGTGAGCTTCGAGGACAGCGAATTCCGGCAAATATTTTAAAGTTCTTTTGAGTTTCAAGACGGATCTTTGACAGATCCATCCAGGTAAATTTATTTTAACACTTTGTTCTTGATTTTAAAATATGGTGAGTTTAGAATATGTCATCGTGTGCTTATACTTGTTGTTTCTCAGAAAAGCATGTTTGGGTGTGACTTATTTAGAGTTAGGTTCGGATTCGTTTGTGCCTAAATGGTGAAGATTGTTGGCTCAGTATGAATGTTACAATAAACTTGAATCCGTTATCGGTGGATCTCTCCCTTCAACCCTGTATTATTATTCACTGTTAGTTGTTTGGCATTTTTCCTTTGAAGCATAATTTGTTAATTCTTAACTTACTGTGAATATTTGCTTCTCCCAATTGATCCTAAATATATGCTTCCCTTAAAACCCAAGATTGTCCTTTTGCTGATAATGTTTTTCACTATGTTATAATATTTATTAAAGTTGCTACACGTTAATCCAGCAATAGGAATGGATAACTGATTCTGTTAACTGTGGTAATTGTTGATTTGGCCGTTTATTGAATTATTATTTTTATTTATTTAGTTTAATTTTTGAGTTAATAACTGCTTAATTGATTCTTTTACCTTTCTTAAATTGTCTTAGTTTAAGTAAATGTGTTGCAAAATGCTTCTTTACTTGATTTGGTGACCGTTGCTAATTAACTTCTTGACCTTAAATAAATGGACAATTTCTTACACGTTGCTTCTTTGGTAAGTCTACATTCAATTTAGGTAAAAATTTGTTTAATAATTTTACTCTTATATGGAAGATACCCTAATTGATTTCTTTACCTTAATTATATTATATTGATGCTATTGCTATATTTATTTCTTGATAAAATATGCAGGGACGTTAATTTGTAATTTTGGTCTGAGCCGTGATTTGGTCCTTCTTATTTTATTTTTTTTCTCTTTTGGTTGATGATATGCAATATTGATTGGCAGTGTTATTTTAGGTGCCTTAGTTTTAGATAGATTCTTACTTGTTTATATTTGGTAAAAATAAATTAAAATAAGTCTAATTTTTGGCTCTCCTTTAGAATAAGGAAAACTTATTCTAATTGTCTCCTTAATTATTTATTTTCCTTTTATGATGTGCCCTCTCTTTTGCATATAAATAAGGTTCATAATTCCATATAACACGGGGGAATACCTCTACACTCTCACATCCTAACTTTGGCTCACATACTAAGTTACTAAAAAATATATTACTCTTTGCTGGGAAAGATTTTTTGGGGTGAACCTTAAAGAAGTATTTTGCTGTGTTCGGGTCGAATAGTGTGGAATTAGTTCGTCTTCATTGCTGATATATTTTTAAAATTGCTTAACCGGTTGGTGCTCTTCATACATGTATTTAATTTCTGTTTTGCATCACTATCTTTTTTTTTCCCGCTTTGCATCACTATTTAATTTCTTTTATGCATAAATCCAAAAAATGGATTTTATTAAGTAAAGGAAGCACGGGTCAGTTTTCGTTCTTCCTAAGTGTGATGATTTCTACGATATTTCTTTATTTGTTTCGATTTCTCATGTGTGTTGCGGAAAGTGATTTGTTGATGTGAATATTTGATGACATGATTGTTTTGCCATTATATATGTATGTGTTACTTTATCCCTTTAAGCAGGTTTTGAACTTAGAGTTCAAGATGTTGAAGAGTCTCCTAGAAGAATTTCGGATGAAGCTATTATTTAAGCTTATTTTTTATGTTATATATTTTATTTTATTTTTCTTTATTTTTGGCTTGTAATATTGTGTATAACTCTAACACTATCTCTCTATATATGATATATATATTTGGGGATCGTCTAAAGGGGGGAGGGGATTTACGTGCTACTTGTTACTTTATCGCATCTATAACTTATTAGAGAGCATGCCTATAGGAGTGTGATTTAATTGTGTGGTCATTCCTTGCTCTAAATCTATTTTAAAATGGTTTTGCCGATATTTAATTGCTTTAAGCTATAAACATGTTTTGTGTTGATTATTTCATGTTAACTAATTATATCTAAATAAGTAACAAACTTGTTATAATACAATCTTAGCATGTAATAATAATAATTAAAGTATGACCTTTACAAGTTGATCTATGTTGCCATGTTTGGAATCACAATTCTCGGGTATAAAAAATAGTAAAATAAATATTTGCTTTGCTCAAAAATATGTCGCATGTTGGGAATTAACATAGATACCGCACCTATAGGTTTTCTTAATAATACCATGATCATAAGGTTTTTTTTTTACCTTATTTGTCATTTGGGGTTTTAGAAAATCATGCCTATATGGGTTATAATATTTTCAATCTTGCAAACACTTAGAAATCATGTCTATAGGAAAACTTCTCTCAATGTTATTAAGACTAAAGAAATTTACTTGTTAAAATTATATTCTAACAATTCCCGTATGTCTAGCTAATCACTTTATTACTGTTAGTCATTTATATATTCGGCCTATAGATTTTCAATTATCTTATGTATGTTGATAACTAAAGGATTAAAATTGGCCTTATATGCTTGCTACCATTTTTATTTGATATAATTATTTTCTGCATTTTGCACGTTTTTTTTAAATTAATATCTAGTCTGCCCAGCTTAATTTGCATGAGATAAATAATCCTCTACATCGTAATTAACTCTTGCCACTTAAAATCAACTACTAATTTTTGCATTTGCACACTGACTGCTACTTAAAACAAATTTCACATAATAGTTTAAGTTTCTGCTGCATTAACATGTTACTCTCTGAATAATCTGTCACTTTAATTTGTTACGCTAATAAATTTCTGCCTGAAATAATTTTAGTTTCTGCATTAGGTATAATTTTCTTGCCATTTTTAATCAACTAATTACCATTATTTGCATGTTGCTTGGCCATTTAAATAAGCTATTAATTAATTTCTACATTTAATAAATTGACTGCAACTTAAAACAAATAATTCGGCCTGCTATTGCTCCTAAAAAAATATATTTCTTGGATATGTGATAAATTTTGTTCCGCCTTTTAAAATCAGTTTAAATAAATTTATTATGTCATTAATTTTTCCCCCTTTAAAATCTGTATTCTGTAATCATTTGTTGCTACCACTAAAACCAGTTAATTAATTATATGCGTGCTTTTAGAACTGTCTGTCAATAATCTCGCTTGCTCAACTCTTTGTTGATGTTGTAATGCTCGTATGTTTTGTATGCGCACACACTAAACATGCGACCTTTTCACATTATTCGTGTATGCCAACATGTTAAATAAAACCTAGAGGCCAACATGAGATTTACGTGTTAAGTGTTGTCCTATTTGTTTGACTTGGTGTCTAGGTGGGCCTATTAGGATTTTATTTTTGTCTAAACCCATCCTAGTAATAGTCCAATGCCTCTTGGACCTTAATTGGGGATGATAGACACCTTTTAGAGACGAAAAACATGCGGTGGTAGGGTAGGGGTAGTCTAGGCCCTATGGAGATGATGACATCGACTCGGTCTAAATGACAAACCTTGATTTTGTCTGTCCCTACGAGAAACCGATCGAAATAAAGAAAAGTCGAGTGCTGATCCTAAAGTCCTTCAGAGTCTCCCTTTCCTTTTCTCCCTTTACTTGTTATAATTATTTGGGGTAGTTTAATAAAAATAAAAAGTATTTATTCTATCTAATTGTGCAAATTTCTATCCCCTAACTCATCTCTTTATTTATTGTGTAATATTTATTTATTATATTATCACTTAGTCTCGCATGCCTATCTAATTAACTAAAATAATTAAAGCATCCTTAATTGCTTAATGTTGTTATCACCTAGTTTTTGCATGCTTAATTTATTAAATCAATAAATAAATTGACTTTAATTGCTTAATATTATTTATTACTTAGTATCCATGCTAATTAAATAAATGAAGTGACCTTAAATGCTACTTGTAACCCCCACATAAATTGCATAAGACACGGTCGGGACCCACATTTGTGGACCACGAGGGATGCCTAACACCTTCCCCTCGAGGTAACTTGAACCCTTACCCGATCTCTGGCTCGTTGATCTTAGCTAGACTTAGTTAGGTTAGATAGGTGCCCTAACACGCCTTAATTCGTTAGGTGGCGACTCTTCTTCATCCAAAATCCAAAAGAGTTGTTAGGTCGTGCATCCAAAAGGAAAGTCCGTTTTGAGAAAAACGGGGTGCGACAGAATGGCAACTCTGCTGGGGATATTAGGTTCTAATCATTACGTGTTTTATGCTTATGTGGGGTTTACTTGGTTATTTCATTATTCATTTGGTTATTAGCATGTTAAGTTGTAATTAGTTTTGCTTGTTTTCTTATTTATTATCTATTTTTCATGTTTCACCCTTTTCCCTTTTCCTTACTTATTTATTTATTTTCATGTTCCACCCCTTTCCCTTCTTCCTTATTTGTTTATTTTCATGTTTCGCCCTTTCCCTATTTTCCTTATTTGTTTACTTGTTTGCATGATCCCATACCCTCTTTCCTTATTTGCTTGATTCTCTAATATTTTATATGTTTACGTCCTTTTATTTATGCGTATATTTATTTATTTATTTACCGCTTTCATAAAATTGCCTATATGTTACCGTTTTCAATCTAAATGCTAAATGTTACTGCTTTGATAAACTGTCATTCCGCTCATACTTCCCCCAATTGGGACCCTCTTTCTTTTTTATTTTGTTATCGTGATGTTGTGCCTTTGAACCTCTCACAACTACTCCAATTCTCTTCAAACACCCAATTATAGAGAGTCGGCATATGCGTGGACGGAACGGATAGTTTTACTACCGTGAAACGACGAGCCTTCTCGCATAGAACCCCTTTCAAGTCCGTGTCAAGCCAATTCTTAGAAATCTTGATTAGGTCATACATGTTGCATAAGCCCTAGGTGGTATGACCCTTGGTGTCAATCCGCATGATTAGTAGCCACCTTATCGTCTAAAGGGCCCCAACACCCTTTAGACAAATCGCATAATTATGTGTCAATGTGGTCATAATAATTAAATTAAGCCAAATTTGCCAAAATGGAGTTTAGAAATTGTTTGTTGTTTTGTTTGCAGAGCCATGGACACTTTCAACTCTCCAAACCCACAAATGATCGTAGATGTAAACTACAGGCTAAGGAGTTGGTGGATTGATATTAAGAGGGATCACGAAAGAGAGATTCGTCAGCTGATGGGCGGTCTTACCTACCTTCTCTTTGTCATACCAAACCCTCACTTGATTAGGGCCCTGCTAGAATTTTGGGACCTGTGAGAATGGTCTTCAAATTCGTGGATTTCGACTTGCCACCAACGATTGAGGAGATAAGTGGTTTCATTGACATGCCATATCACGAGTGTGAAATGATAATACCATATAAACCATCATCGAAGGAGTTTCTAAAAGGTCTGGGAATGAAGTCAAATCCAACATTGCCTTCTCTAGACCTTGGGTGGATTCACTTCGACTTTCTGTATTCACGCTTTGGCCGAGATGATGGTTATTACTCTTTTATTGATGAGTTTGAGTGCTCTATCGAAGAATGGGAAACATATCGCCTAAATGCCTTTGCCATTGCCCTATTAGGATCCCTGGATTTTCCTAAGATAAGGGGAAGGATTGACACACGCTTGGGTTATGTGGTTTGAGATTTAGTCCAAAGAGAGGGCGAACCTAGGAAGACCCTAGTACCCATGATCTTGGCGGAAATAATGAGGAGTCTGTCAGCATGCGTCGATGGTCGAATATTTTTCGAAGGATGCAACATGTTATTGAAATTATGGGCTATTGAACACTTCTACATGCGGCCTGACATTGTAGACATCTTTCTGGGTTACGACAATAAGATTGATAATCATCCAAAACGAATGATAGCTTTCACCGCCCCTGTAGGATTCGTAGACTGGCAGATATTCTTGACAAAGCTTGAGAGCTACCGCATCCAATGGAAGCTCCATTGGTTGTCCACCCCTCATGCAGTAGTAAGAGGTGATGACCGATACTTCATTCAGCTCATTGGCTTAAAAGGTGTTCAACCATACACTCCTCTTCGAGTACTCCGCCAATTTGGGCGAACTCAGGTAATACCACTCTAGTCTGACATGGAGCAGTTTAAGTATGAATTTGGATTAGATAAATCACAAGTCCACATCATACTTCGAAGATGGGAGCGAGTGTTAACCATTCCTATGGGTGCACGACAGGCCTTATGCACACGTGAGTATTACATATGGATCCTAAAAGAGGTCAAAGACAGAGAAGTGAGTGAGGAAGGATACTATGGGCTTACTGATGAAAGGGAAAACATATGGGCACGCAACGTGTTGAAGATGGAGAATGAAGTCACTCCCTGTACAAGAAGTCAATTGGTGCCAAGTTCTTGGAACCGATATCTTCAAGATTTTCAAAATTTAGGATGACTTTCCTATTTGTTACTCTTTTCCCTTAGTTTACTTCAGTTTTTCGTTTTTCAATTATGATGTATTGTTTGAATTTTATAATATATGAAGATCATTTTATTTCTCTAATTCTAAACTCCAATTGGCAAATAAGGCTTGAATTAATCATTATGTATCACTTATATGTCGTCTTAGGCCTACCTCTGGCTCAACGAGGCTCTGTGCATTTAGGGCGTTTATCTTAAAACAATGTGTTTGTTATCTCAATTAATGCAATGCTCTAACTTGGGTTCTCTTTTGCTTTTACTTTTATGTTACCCTTCCCCAATGGTTGATCTGTAGACCATGGTTTACCATACGCGATCAAAGGAAGCTCTTCCAGATGAGAACCACAAAGGAAAGAGGAAAGTGACTAATGAGAAGGTTATGAGTAAGACTATTGAAAAGCATCCTTCAGATGAGTTGGTCTCAACCCTGAAAAAGAAAATAATGGAACTAGAAGACGAAGTGTCTGATATGCGCGGGTGGGCCAAGATGTTACTCTCTGTCGATCCCACTCTGGAGACAAACATAGATAAGTCGCCTGTCACAAGTCAAGCCACTCTCCAAGACAACCCTCCACTCACTCACCCTACTCCACAAAATCAACCAAACTCCATTCAAATGACTCCAACGAACACTCACTTTCCAAATTACTCATATCTTCCTCAACATCATGCTCATGCTTCCAGACCTCTATATCTTACTCCGAGTCTGCCGAGTCCTCCCTCACAAGCTCCTTAATATCAAACACTTCTACATCAAGTCCCTTGGTATTGTGCACCACTCATACCATTTCAAATTCCTCCATATCAAATGCCTCCATCCCAAAAGCCTCATCTACCATATCAAAAGCCTACTTATCATGTTCACAATGTCAAAACCCTCATTCAAAAACATATTCGAAAAAACTTATTCAACGCGGAGAAGAGGCCCATCAAAATTTACACTCATTTGACTGAGCCCATGGATAAATTCTATGAAAAGTTGAGGATTGTTGGTCACATCGCCCCTGTCAGTGAAATAAGGATGAACACATGTGGAAGGTGGATTGAAATTTCTAAGGTTTGCGCTTACCACTCAGGAATGAAAGGACATACCATAGAAGAATGTCGTGATCTGAAAGACAAGATCTAGCAATTGATTAATACCAAGATCATACGCTTGGAAGACTTTGCACCAAAGAAATCCCAACAAAAAACATGTTGAAGGTCATTTGAAGCACTTTCCAATAAAGGCTTATGCTATTTAAGCTTAAGTTCTCTACATTCATGTTCCGTCAAGTTCTGACAAGGAAGGTACCTATGTTAGTATATGGGCAATAAAGTTTGGTCGGAATCTATCTTTTGGTTGTTGATGTATGCTGCGTTTAATGTCCTGAACTATGCTCTTTGTATTTGGAACTATGTCAGACCTGATTCCCGTTTAAGAGGGGATACGTAGGCACTCCTTTGGAGTTCGGTTTTATCATAATAAAAATCTCATTTTCACCCTTTGACTGTGTAACTGGGGCAGAATTTTTGAGAGGGTCTCAAAAATTCCTTCAAGGAGCATTCTCCTTACTAAATCTCAATACTGGGGCATAATTTTTTTAAAGGGTTTCAAAATTTCTTTCAAAGACATATTTTCTTGCAAATCAAGACTGGGGTAGAATTTTTGAGATCCTCTCAAAAATTCACAACTCTACATCGAAAATCAGAATAGCAGAGGTTCCATACTGGGGTAGAAAATTTTGAGGGGACCTCAAAATTTTTGACAACACTTCAAAAGACATTCTAGCAGACGTCAAATGAGCATGCTACATCGAATCTGGGATACAGATCAACCTCCACTTAACTAACTATTTTTCTTTGAATGCAGAAAAAAACAGGTACATATACAAAAAGCAACTTCAACACTACTTGAAGGATTAATGTGCCGATATATCCGACAAATCGCTAATCAATGGCGAAGGACCAAACTCATCTATACTGATCTCAATCACCAGTCAAATGACATACTATCCTTTCAACAATATGAAAGATCAAGTTATTTTGAGCCCGACAATCGCCAGTCAAATGACATATTGTCCTTCCGACGTGATGAAGGACCAAATTACTCTACACTGAGCCTAAATCGCCAGTCAAATGGCATATTGTCCTTCTGGCGTGATGAAGGACCAAATTACTCTATACTGAGCCTAAATCGCCAGTCAAATGACATACTATCCTTCTGACAAGATGAATGACCAAGTTATTTTGAGCCTGACAGATCGCTAATTATTGGTACATCTTTCTAATCAGACGAAAGAATCAAGCTACTTCATATCAAGCCTGACAAATCAACATGCAGCTGCACTCACTCCTTACAATAGGACGAAGGGTCAAAGCTACAATATTCCGAATTCCTCAACAAATAACACTCAATCCTTTCAATAAGACTAAGGTCTATGCCTCCAATCAACTATTGCATGTGCCCGAGAATTACATCATTGCATGTGCCCGAGGATTGCATTGTGTCCGAGATCTGCATGTGCCCGAGAATTGCATCATCTGCATGTGCCCGAAAATTGCATCATATGCATGTGCCCGAGATTGCATTGTGCCCGAGATTGTATTGAGCCCAAGATTGCATTGAGCCCAAGATTACATTGTGCCTGAGATCTGCATGTGCCCGAGAATTGCATCATTTGCATGTGCCCGAGATTGCATCGTGCCCGAGATTGCATTGTGCCCGAGATCTGCATGTGCCCGAGAATTGCATCATATGCATGTGCCCAAGGATTGCATTGTGCCCGAGATCTGCATGTGCCCGAGAATTGCATCATCTGCATGTGCCCGAGAATTGCATCATATGCATGTGCCCGAGATTGCATTGTGCCCGAGATTGCATTGAGCTCGAGATTGCATTGAGCCCGAGATTACATTGTGCCCGAGATCTGCATGTGCCCGAGAATTGCATCATTTGCATGTGCCCGAGATTGCATCGTGCCCGAGATTACATTGTGCCCAAAATCTGCATGTGCCCGAGAATTACATCATCTGCATGTGCCCGAGATTCCATCGAGCCCGAGGTTGCACTGTGCCCGATATTGCATGTGCCTGAGATTGCATTGTGCTCGAGAATTGCATATGTCCGAATAAAAAAACAAGCTACAAGTATCAACAGATGCCCGAATTACAGATACGCTTTCTTTATTCATTATTTTATTCCTAAGGCGTCATGGTCTAAAGGCATCATTTTCATGGCCTGCGGACATCATTTCATGGCCTGAGGATGTACTTTCTACTTATCATGATCCAAAGGTGTCATAGTCTAAAGACATCATTTTTCATGGCCCGCAACAACATTTTCATGACCTGAGGATATAATTTTTGCGTATCATGGCCCTAGACATCATAGCCTAAGACATCATTTTCATAGTCTTATGGAAAACATCATTGTCGATATGGGAAATTGCATCATGTTTACCTTTACCGTTTGTTGGATATATTTGCTCTAATAATATTATAAGCTACAGATTTGCAGAGACTAATATTTTGCAGGCGAGATCAATCTCCCTCTCGGCTACAAATTATCGTGCTTACATCTATCACAACAAAGGCCCTATCAATTTCTTCGCTACTCGTATTGCCACTTTTTTTTTTCATTTAACCCTTGGCTACTTATATTACCGCTTCTCATCGGATTCTGCACTCTTATATTGAAATCTCTATGACATACCTTCCTCGCTACTCTAATCTTATCCATTCAAGCCAATTTCGCTCACGTTCGAATATCGTAGCACTCTTTCGATTTTTTTAGGAGTCTCGTTTACTCCTAAATCTAGAACTACGCACGACCTGATTCTCGTATAATCAGAGATATGTAGGCGGCTTAATACCAAAGTCTCGGTCGTACCCTTTTCCAACTTTTTATTATTTCAATTGATCCCACTGACATCTCTCGTCGGTTGGACAAAATCGGCTACTAAGTCAACGTTGGTTGCTCGACAATTCATCCTTCATTCTCAAGCAACCAAGGGGCAGCTGTTGACACCCAATTTTGACCGACCTATAATCATTTTCTTGAATTTTTATTCAATTAAATATGTATTTTAATACTTGTTTCTTGTAAAGTTTTATATTTAGTTTTACCCAATTAACTACATATACTTTAGTATGTATAATTTACAAAATTATTATTATTATCCCCTCCTTATATATGTGCATTTGTTTATTTAATCTTTAGTTATAAACACTTGTGATTTTTTCAATGTTATTATTCATATTATCGTAAATGTTGGTATTTATTTTTTACAATAATATAACAATTGATTTAATAATATTTCTTTTACTTAGTAATTTGATAGTTACCCACTTATATATTTTTGGTAGATTTTTATTTAAATTCAATTATCCATATTTGGTACATATTTTAAAATTTAAAATTTTAGTTAAAAACTTTTCATAACCATAGAATCCTCCTACAAATCATAAAATTTACTCTTTTATGGGAAGAATATTATTTCCTCACCCAAAATACTTCCTTGAGATCAGCCTTTTTTATTTTTTTTTATTTTTTACTTCCCTTCTTCCAACGTCTCTTTTTTTTCCTCCATAAAAGGTAGCCTAGTATCAACCAAGAGGGGAGGGATATAGATCATTTTTTTAGGCCATACTTGAAAAAAAAGGAAGAAAACTTCAACATTTTTAACCATACTATATCTCCACCAAAACCATGAAAAATCCATGTACCATCGGTTCCCTCAAACCACCAAAAGCCTTCATCTTGGGAGGACGAAGTTTGTCGGAATGCTTAGTTGTTTGTCCCATTCAAAGTCTCCGGCAAGAGCTCCGATCAAGAGCTTTCTAGTCGCTTGAGCTCCGTTAAGATAAGCTCAAGTTCATCTATATAAAGGTCAAATCTTTATCCTTTTCTTGTTCCATCAATACTTCATATACTATGCTTTAATCATTTTTTGTCAATATCATGTTGTTATCGATTTTGTTTATTTTCATGCTATTTTTTGTTTGGTCGTTTATTATTCTAATGAACAATTGATGATAATGAATATCTTATTATTTACAATTTGTGTTTAGTTTGGATTAAGATATTATTAAAAATACATCATGTTTTAAATTTAGAATCTAGTGCTATGTATCATTAATTCTTATGAGGATTTTTTTTGTAGTTTCGTAGTCACCGATCCTAATCACATTTACTCAACTCTGTAGGATAGATCTCGACAATAGTGTGAATTACATTGCAAATAATTTGTAATGAAAATGTTCTTATAAGTGCAAGAATTTATTTAAAGTTACATTACAGTAACTCATTACTATTTGTTACCATGTAGTTTATTCATTCTTAGTAGAAATGTTATATTTTATTATATGTGATGTAGGTGAGAAAGAATTATTTTTTTCCACCGTATTTAGCTCATTTTTCAATTTGATTCTAAGTATCATTTCTCATCTTGTGTGTAGTGCACTATCCTTTTAAGGACTTGATATGATTTCTTCTTAGTAATCCTTTTAAGTATAGTAAATTGTTAGGGAGATATGTGTTAATTTATTAATTACTCTCAAGCTTAAACTCACTGCTTGCATCAATTGCTCACTATTAAATGGCCATATTTGCTTTAGTGTTTGTAAGTACGTTGTGATGGGGTTTAGACTATATTAAGTCAAGGTCAATTAGTTTAATCATAAGAAGAGGGGATGAAATGCAAATTTATGTCAAATCATGTGGTCCGAGAAAAGAGCTGAAAAGTTCTCCTCTTTTTTCATGTGCTTACTGTAATTAAGAGTTTTTTTTTAGTACTCTTATCAATTTATAATTTTTGTTTGATTAGTTAAGCTTTAAAAACATACCTACTCTCACCTCTTTAAATATTATTACATGTACATCCTAATGGAGTGACGTCGGTTGGAATGCAATCACAACAAGTGGTGAATTCAACGCATGAAGACGAGTTCAAGTTGAATCGTCTCCTCGAAAGGGGGCATCAGGTACGCCTTGGGAGATGATGAAACAAGACAGGCTATAGCTGACTTCTCATATGAAGCACATTACCACTTTATAAGAATAAAACTCATTGTTACTCCTTTCTTATTCTCATTTTATATGTCACCCTTTTAAAAATCTCAAAGACTTGACAATTTTTATATTTTTTGTTAAATTATCAACAAAGTTTCACTAAATAAAAAAAAATCAAGTATAAACTTTTTTTAACTTCTACATGACTTCTAACATATCAAAATATTTTATTTAGTTCTCCCGAATAACCTCATTAAGAACTCTTTTCGTCTTGTCTTAAGACGTTTAAGAAGGTTGATCATAAAAATAGAATAAAGGGAGTAACATCGCATTGGGCCCATTTTTAGCCTTGTCATATCTGATCCCGTCTCTCTCTCAACTTTAACTTTATGTATTATTGCTTTATTTAAATTTCTATGTTGAGCGATATATATTAAGCATTTAGTTTGGAAGCAACAAGGTTAGTTTCTCAATTCAGAATCTTCTAATTTTCAATTATGTTTCTCCTTTTATTTATGTTATTTTAAGTATTCTATTAGAAGCAATCAATTTAGTCTCTTTCCTCTTTTATTAAATTGAATTCGTGAATTTGGTGGCTTTACTAGTTTGTATGTATCATTGATTGTAATCCTTGTCTATAGTTGCACACTAAATAAATTCATTTTGTCTTATAATGTTATGTGTTTGGGGATAGCTAGAATTACGATATCTTTAGAATATGATGATTTTTGCCCCCGTAATAAATTCATACATTAGTTTAACCTATTTTTAGCATGTTAATAAGTATAATTTCTCTTATTTGATTAGTTGACTATTTCAAACATCTTTAATTAAATTGAGAATTTGGTTCCTTACTTTATCACTTAGTCAAGATAACTTAGTTAATAAACCAATAAATGAAGTGACCTTATTTGCTACTTGTAACCCCACATATTGCATGAGATACGGTCGGGATCCACATTTGTGGACCTCGAGGGATGCCTAACACCTTTCCCTCGAGGTAATTTGAACCCTTACCCGATCTCTGGTTCGTAGACCTTAGTTAGAATTAGTTTAGGTTAGACAGGTGCCCTAACGCGCCTTAATTCGTTAGGTGGCGACTCTTCAATCCTCCCAAAGCCCAAAAGAGTTGTTAGGTCGTGCATCCAAAAGGAAAGTCCGTTTTGAGAAAAACGGGGCGCGACAGAATGGCGACTCTGCTGGGGATATTAGGTTCTAACCATTACGTGTTTCGTGATTATGTGGGGTTTACTTTATCTGTCATTTCATTATTTTGTTATTGTCATGTCTAATTAATTATTTACTTTCCTTGTTTAATCGCTTTCTTTAAATATTGTTATTTCCATGTTTAGTCCCTTTCCCTCTCCCTTATTTGATTATTCTCATGTTTCGCCCTTTCCCGTTTCCCTTATTTGTGTATTTCATGGTTAAACCTTATTTCCTTTCCTTATTTATTTAATTTATTTATGTGTTTTATTTTGTAATTATTTATTTATTTACTGCTTTCCTTAAAATTGTCTATATGTTACCGCTTTCAACCTAAATGCTAAATGTTACTGTTTTGATAAACTGACATTCCGCTCATACTTCCCCCAATTGGGACCCTCTTCCTTTTTTTTTATTTTGTTACCGTGATGTTGTGCCTTTACACCTCTCACAACTACTCCAATTCTCTTCAAACACCCAATTATAGAGAGTCGGCATATGCGTGGATGTAACGGATAGTTCTACTACCGTGAAACCACGAGCCTTCTCGCATAGAACCCCTTTCAAGTCTGTGTCAAGCCAATTCTTAGAAATCTTGATTAGGTCATACATGCTGCATAAACCTTAGATGGTTTGACCCTTGGTGTCAATCTGCATGATTAGTAGCCACTTTATCGTCTAAAGGGCCCCAACACCCTTTAGACAAATCACATAATTATGTGTCAATGTGGTCATAATAATTAAATTAAGCCAAATTTGCCAAAATGGAGTTTAGAATTTGTTTGTTGTTTTGTTTGCAGAGTCATGGACACTTTTAACTCTTCAAACACGCAAATGGTCGTAGATGTAAACTACAAGCTAAGGAGTTGGTGGATTGATATTAAGAGGGATCGCGAAAGAGAGATTCGTCAGCTGTTGGGCGGTCTTACTTACCTCATCTTTGTCATACCAAACCCTCACTTGATTAGGGCCTTGCTAGAATTTTGGGACCCTGTGAGGATGGTTTTCAAATTTGTGGATTTTGACTTGGCACCAACGATTGAAGAGATAAGTGGTTTCATTGACATGCCATACCACGAGTGTGAAATGATAGTACCATATAAGCCATCATCGAGGAAATTTCTAAAAAGTCTGGGAATGAAGTCAAATTCAACCTTGCCTTCTCTAGACCTTGGGTGGATTCATTTCGACTTTTTGTATTCACGCTTTGGCCGAGATGATAGCTACTACTCTTTTATTGATGAGTTTGAATGCTCCGTCGAGGAATGGGAAACATATCGCTTAAATGCCTTTGTCATTGCCCTATTAGGATCCCTAGTTTTTCCTAACATAAGGGGAAGGATTGACACACGCTTGGGTTATGTGGTTCGAGATTTAGCCCAAAGAGAGGGCAAACCTAGGAAAACCCTAGTACCTATGATCTTGGCGGAAATAATGAGGAGCTTGTCAGCATGCGTCGATGGTCGAATATTTTTCGAGGGATGCAACCTTTTGCTGCAATTATGGGCTATTGAACACTTCTACCTACGGTCTGATGTGGTAGACATTTTTCTTGGTTATGGCAACAAGATTGATAATCATCCAAGAAGAATGATAGCTTTCACTGCCCCTGTAGGATTCGTAGACTGGCAGATATTCTTGACCAAGCTCGAGAGCTACCGCATCCAATGGAAGCTCCATTGGTTGTCCACCCCTCATGCAATAGTAAGAGGCGATGATCGATACTTCATTGAGCTCATTGGCTTAAAAGGTGTTCAACCATACACTCCTCTTCGAGTACTCCGCCAATTTGGGCGAACTCAGGTAATACCACTCTGGTCTTACATGAAGCAGTTTAAGTATGAATTTGGATTAGATAAATCACAAGTCCACATCATACTTCGAAGATGGGAGCGAGTGTTAACCATTCCTATGGGTGCACGACAGGCCTTATGCACACGTGAGTATTACATATGGATCCTAAAAGAGGTCAAAGACAGAGATGTGAGTGAGGAAGGATACTATGGGCTCACTGATGAAAGAGAAAACATATAGGCACGCAACGTGTTGAAGATCAAGAATGAAGTCACTCCCTGTACAAGAAGTCAATTGGCGCCAAGCTCTTGGAATCAATATCTTCAAGATTTTCAGAATTTAGGATGACTTTCCCATTGTTACCCCTTTTTCCCTTAGTTTTTTTTTTTCTGTTTTGTTTTTCAATTATGATGTATTGTTCGAATTTTGTAATAAAGATCGCGTTTATTTCTCTAACTCTAAACTCCAATTGGCAAATAAGGCTTGAATTAATTATTGTGCATCACTTATATGTCGCCTTAAGCCTACCTCTGGCTCAACGAGGCTCTTTGCATTTAGGGCGTTTATTTTAAAACAATGTGTTTGATATCTCAATTAATGCAATGCTCTAACTTAGGTTTTCTTTTGCTTTTTCTTTTATTTTCACCCTTCCCCAATGGTTGATCTGTAGACCATGGTTTACCATAAGCAATCAAATGACGCTCTTCCTTCTCTTCCAAATGAGAACCGCAAAGGGAAGAAGAAAGCAACTAATGAGAAGGTTATGAGTAGGACTATTGAAAAGAAGCATCCTTCAGACGAGTTGGTCTCAAGCTTGCAAAAGAAAATAAAGGAATTAGAAGAAGAAGTGTCTGATATGCGCGAGTGGGCCAAGATGTTACTCTCTATCGATCCCACTTTGGAGACAAACATAGATAAATCGTTTGTCACTAGTCAAGCCACTCTCCAAGATAATCCTCCACCCACTCACTCTATTTCTCATCCTTCACCAACTCACCCTACTCCGCAAAATCAACCAAGCTCCATTCAAATGCCTCCAAAGAACACTCACTTTCTAAATTACCCATATCCTCCTCAATATCATGATTATGGCTCCATACCTCTATATCTTACGCCGAGCCTACCGAGTCCTCCCTTACAAGCTCTTCAATATCAAACACCTCTACACCAAGTCCCTTGGTATTGTGCGCCACTTCAAATGCCTCCATATCAAATGCCTCCATCCCAAAGGCCTCCTCTACCATATCAAAAGCCTATTTATCTTGTTCACAATGTCAAAACCCTCACTCAAAAACATATTTGCAAAAATCTATTCAACGTGGAGAAAAGGCCCATCAAAATTTACACTCCTTTGACTGAGCCCATGGATAAATTCTATGAAAAATTGAGGATTGCTGGTCACATCGCCCCTGTCAGTGAAATAAGGATGAACACACGTGGAAGGTGGATTGAAACTTCTAAGGTTTGCGCTTACCACTCAGGGATGAAAGGACATACCATAGAAGAATGTCGTGATCTGAAAGACAAGATTCAACAATTGATTGATACCAAGATCATACGCTTGGAGGACTTGGCACCAAAGAAATCCCAACAATGAGCATGTCGAAGCTCATTTGAAGCAGTTTCTAATAAGAACCTTGAGCCATTTAAGTTTATGTTTTCTACATTCAGACACCCATATTAGCATATGGGCAATAAAGTTGGTCATAATATGTCATTTTCAATATTGGTTAAGAATGCTCTGTTTTATGCTCTTTGTATTTGGAACTACGCCAGACCTGATTCCCGTTTAAGAGGGGATACGTAGGCGCTCCTTTGGAGTTCGGTCTTATCATAATAAAAATCTCATTTTCCCCCTTGGACTGTGTAACTGGGGCAGAATTTTTGAGAGGGTCTCAAAAATTCCTTCAAACAGTATTCTCCTTGCTAAATCTCGATACTGATGAAGAATTTTTGAAAGAGTTTCAAAAATTCTTTCAAGGACATATTTTTCTTGCAAATCAAGACTGGGGCAGAATTTTTGAGATCCTCTCAAAAATTCACAACAATCAAGCTACAATTTACATCGAAAATCGGAATAGCAGAGGTTCTACACTGGGGTAGAAAATTTTGAGGGGACCTCAAATTTTTGACAACACTTCAAAAGACATTCTAGCAGACGTCAAAGGAGCATGCTACGTTGAATCAGGGATACGGATCAACCTCCCCTTAACTAACTATTTTTCTTTGAATGCAGAAAAGACAGGTACATATACAAGAAGCAACTGCAACACTACTTGAAGGATCAATGTGCCAATATATCCGACAAATCGCTAATCAATGGCGAAGGACCAAACTCATCTATATTGATCTTAATCACCAGTCAAATGGCATACTATCCTTCCAACAATATGAAAGATCAAGTTAATTTGAGCCCGAGATTGCATTGAGCCCGAGATTGCATCGTGCCCGAGATTGCATTGTGCCCGAGTTCTGAATGTGCCCGAGAATTGCATCATCTGCATGCGCCCGAGAATTGCATCATATGCATGTGCCCGAGATTGCATTGAGCCCGAGATTACATTGTGCTCGAGATCTACATGTGCCCGAGAATTGCATCATTTGCATGTGCCCGAGAATTGCATCATATGCATGTGCCCGAGAAGAATTGCATCATATGCATGTGCCCGAGATTGCATTGCGCCTGAGATTGCATTGAGCTCGAGATTACATTGTGCCCGAGATCTGCATGTGCCTGAGAATTGCATCATTTGCATGTGCCCGAGATTGCGTCGTGCCCGAGATTGCATTGTGCCCGAGATCTGCATGTGCCCGAGAATTGCATCATATGCATGTGCCCGAGATTGCATTGTGCCCGAGATTGCATTGAGCCCGAGATTGCATTGAGCCCGAGATTACATTGTGCCCGAGATTTGCATGTGCCCGAGAATTGCATCATCTGCATGTGCCCGAGATTTGCATTATGCCCGAGATTACATTGTGCCCAAGATCTGCATGTGCCCAAGAATTACATCATCTGCATGTGCCCGAGATTTGCATCGAGCCCGAGGTTGCATTGTGCCCGATATTGCATGTGCCTGAGATTGCATTGTGCTCGATAATTGCATATGTCCGAATAAAAAACAAGCTACAAATATCAACAGATGCCCGAATTACAGATACACTTTCTTTATTCATTATTTTATTCCTAAGGCGTCATGGTCAAAAGGCATCATTTTCATGGCCTGCGGACATCATATCATGGCCTAAGGATTTACTTTCTGCTTATCATGATCCAAATGTGTCATAGTCTAAAGGCATCATTTTTCATGGCCAGCAGACAACATTTCATGACCTGAGGATACAATTTTTGTGTATCATGGCCCTAGACATCATAGCCTAAGACATCATTTTCATAGTCTTATGGCAAACATCATTGTCGATATGGGAAATTGCATCATGTTTACCTTTATCATTTGTTTGATATATCTGCTCTAACAATATTACAAGCTACAGATTTGCAATAGACTAACATTTTGCAGATAAGACATTTTTCACCTCTCGGCTACAATTGTCGTGCTTACGTCTATCGCAACAATAGCCCTATCAAATTCTTTGCTACCCATATTACCTTTTTTCATTTAACCCTTGGCTATTCTTACTATCACTTCTAATTGGACTCTGCACTCTTAAATTGGAAATCTCTCTATCATGCCTTTCTCGCTACTCTAATCTTATCCATTCAAGCTGATATCATTCTCATTCATAGCGTACCGCTCTTTCAATTCATAGGAGTTTCGTCTGCTCCTAAGTCTAGAACTACACACGACCTGATTCTCGTATAACCAGAGATATGTAGGCGGCTTAATACAAAAGTCTCGGTCGTACCCTTTCCCAACTTTACATCGTTTCAATTGATCCCACTGACATCTCTCGTCGGTCGGACAAAATCGGCTACTAAGTCAACGTTGGTTGCCCGACAATTCATCCTTCATTCCCAAGCAACCAAGGGGCAGCTGTTGACACCCAATTTTGACCGACCTTTAACTCTTTTTGGAAATGCTATTCGATTAAATACATATTTTAAAATAGATTTCGAGTTTAAGATTTTAGTCGATTTTGTCTAAAAATTATATTTTAGTAAGCCTGACTTATAAAAATTTATTGCTTAAATTATTTTATTATTATATTTACCGATAGTTCAACTCGGAATATTTACCTATCTAAATGTTAGATGTGTTTAATTATATGAAAATATTTTAACATGTTTAATAATTTATTAATTGAATAGCATTTTTCTTAAATTTCCTTTAAATCATTTAAATCTTAGCCTATTTCATTCTAATTCCTTTTAATTCTAGTCTATTCAATTTCAATTATAACCATCCCCTCATTGCAATTCTAGCCAATTGATTGCAAATTTGGCCATTCCAATTTCCAATCTAATTTTTAGAATTTTAATTCCATTTAATCTCATCCGTCTATCTTTTAAGTTAAATCCTAGCCGCTCATTTAAACTAATCCTACAGTTCAGATCAATGCTCATTAACCTTCATATTCTAATATCTAAAAGACTAAACCCTAATTT
The DNA here is from genome assembly GCF_900185275.1 of Solanum verrucosum. Taxonomy (NCBI): domain Eukaryota; kingdom Viridiplantae; phylum Streptophyta; class Magnoliopsida; order Solanales; family Solanaceae; genus Solanum; species Solanum verrucosum. The sequence goes on along the minus strand of NW_026020145.1, from coordinate 399,945 downwards.
TTTTTTCATTCTTTCTCCCTCTCTCAACAGATCAGCCACCTCCCCTCAGCTCTCATCTCCATTTTTTCCGGTGAAAACTCATCACCACTTGCTGGTGGCAGCCGTCCCTCTCTCGCCCTCGCCTCTTCTCCTTTCCCTCCTCTCTCCAGCGCAGCCAGCAGAAGGGAGGTCGAGCACAACGAGCTCCGACCAGCAGCAGCAGGCGAGGAAACCTGTTCCAGCAGCAACCAGCGACCGGCAAACCACCAGGCAGCAGTTTTCGGCGAAGCAGCAGCACCTGGCGAGGCACACGACAGCAACAGCAGCAGCTCCAGCAGGACAGCGACCAACAACAGCTCCAACCGAACAGCAGCCAGCAGCAGCTCCAGCCGGACAGCAACCAGCAGCAGCGAGCCACCAACGGGAACATGCAGCAGCCAGGCGAGCTTCGAGGACAGCGAATTCCGGCAAATATTTTAAAGTTCTTTCGAGTTTCAAGACGGATCTTTGACAGATCCGTCCAGGTAAATTTATTTTAACACTTTGTTCTTGATTTTAAAATATGGTGAGTTTAGAATACGTCATCGTGTGCTTATACTTGTTGTTTCTCAGAAAAGCATGTTTGGGTGCGACTTATTTAGAGTTAGGTTCGGATTCGTTTGTGCCTAAATGGTGAAGATTGTTGGCTCAGTATGAATGTTACAATAAACTTGAATCCGTTATCGATGGATCTCTCCCTTCAACCCTGTATTATTATTCACTGTTAGTTGTTTGGCATTTTTCCTTTGAAGCATAATTTGTTAATTCTTAACTTACTGTGAATATTTGCTTCTCCCAATTGATCCTAAATATATGCTTCCCTTAAAACCCAAGATTGTCCTTTTGCTGATAATGTTTTTCACTATGTTATAATATTTATTAAAGTTGCTACACGTTAATCCAGCAATAGGAATGGATAACTGATTCTGTTAACTGTGGTAATTGTTGATTTGGCCGTTTATTGAATTATTATTTTTATTTATTTAGTTTAATTTTTGAGTTAATAACTGCTTAATTGATTCTTTTACCTTTCTTAAATTGTCTTAGTTTAAGTAAATGTGTTGCAAAATGCTTCTTTACTTGATTTGGTGACCGTTGCTAATTAACTTCTTGACCTTAAATAAATGGACAATTTCTTACACGTTGCTTCTTTGGTAAGTCTACATTCAATTTAGGTAAAAATTTGTTTAATAATTTTACTCTTATATGGAAGATACCCTAATTGATTTCTTTACCTTAATTATATTATATTGATGCTATTGCTATATTTATTTCTTGATAAAATATGCAGGGACGTTAATTTGTAATTTTGGTCTGAGCCGTGATTTGGTCCTTCTTATTATTATTTTTTTTCTCTTTTGGTTGATGATATGCAATATTGATTGGCAGTGTTATTTTAGGTGCCTTAGTTTTAGATAGATTCTTACTTGTTTATATTTGGTAAAAATAAATTAAAATAAGTCTAATTTTTGGCTCTCCTTTAAAATAAGGAAAACTTATTCTAATTGTCTCCTTAATTATTTATTTTCCTTTTATGATGTGCCCTCTCTTTTGCATATAAATAAGGTTCATAATTCCATATAACACGGGGGAATACCTCTACACTCTCACATCCTAACTTTGGCTCACATACTAAGTTACTAAAAAATATATTACTCTTTGCTGGGAAAGATTTTTTTTGGTGAACCTTAAAGAAGTATTTTGCTGTGTTTGGGTCGAATAGTGTGGAATTAGTTCGTCTTCATTGCTGATATATTTTTAAAACTGCTTAACCGGTTAGTGCTCTTCATACATGTATTTAATTTCTGTTTTGCATCACTATCTTTTTTTTTCCCGCTTTGCATCACTATTTAATTTCTTTTATGCATAAATCCAAAAAATGGATTTTATTAAGTAAAGGAAGCACGGGTCAGTTTTCGTTCTTCCTAAGTGTGATGATTTCTACGATATTTCTTTATTTGTTTCGATTTCTCATGTGTGTTGCGGAAAGTGATTTGTTGATGTGAATATTTGATGACATGATTGTTTTGCCATTATATATGTATGTGTTACTTTATCCCTTTAAGCAGGTTTTGAACTTAGAGTTCAAGATGTTGAAGAGTCTCCTAGAAGAATTTCGGATGAAGCTATTATTTAAGCTTATTTTTTATGTTATATATTTTATTTTATTTTTCTTTATTTTTGGCTTGTAATATTGTGTATAACTCTAACACTATCTCTCTATATATGATATATATATTTGGGGATCGTCTAAAGGGGGGAGGGGATTTACGTGCTACTTGTTACTTTATCGCATCTATAACTTATTAGAGAGCATGCCTATAGGAGTGTGATTTAATTGTGTGGTCATTCCTTGCTCTAAATCTATTTTAAAATGGTTTTGCCGATATTTAATTGCTTTAAGCTATAAACATGTTTTGTGTTGATTATTTCATGTTAACTAATTATATCTAAATAAGTAACAAACTTGTTATAATACAATCTTAGCATGTAATAATAATAATTAAAGTATGACCTTTACAAGTTGATCTATGTTGCCATGTTTGGAATCACAATTCTCGGGTATAAAAAATAGTAAAATAAATATTTGCTTTGCTCAAAAATATGTCGCATGTTGGGAATTAACATAGATACCGCACCTATAGGTTTTCTTAATAATACCATGATCATAAGGTTTTTTTTTTACCTTATTTGTCATTTGGGGTTTTAGAAAATCATGCCTATAGGGGTTATAATATTTTCAATCTTGCAAACACTTAGAAATCATGTCTATAGGAAAACTTCTCTCAATGTTATTAAGACTAAAGAAATTTACTTGTTAAAATTATATTCTAACAATTCCCGTATGTCTAGCTAATCACTTTATTACTGTTAGTCATTTATATATTAGGCCTATAGATTTTCAATTATCTTATGTATGTTGATAACTAAAGGATTAAAATTGGCCTTATATGCTTGCTACCATTTTTATTTGATATAATTATTTTCTGCATTTTGCACGTTTTTTTAAAATTAATATCTAGTCTGCCCAGCTTAATTTGCATGAGATAAATAATCCTCTACATCGTAATTAACTCTTGCCACTTAAAATCAACTACTAATTTTTGCATTTGCACACTGACTGCTACTTAAAACAATTTTCACATAATAGTTTAAGTTTCTGCTGCATTAACATGTTACTCTCTGAATAATCTGTCACTTTAATTTGTTACGCTAATAAATTTTTGCCTGAAATAATTTTAGTTTCTGCATTAGGTATAATTTTCTTGCCATTTTTAATCAACTAATTACCATTATTTGCATGTTGCTTGGCCATTTAGATAAGCTATTAATTAATTTCTACATTTAATAAATTGACTGCAACTTAAAACAAATAATTCGGCCTGCTATTGCTCCTAAAAAAAATATATTTCTTGGATATGTGATAACTTTTGTGCCGCCTTTTAAAATCAGTTTAAATAAATTTATTATGTCATTAATTTTCCCCCCTTTAAAATCTGTATTCTGTAATCATTTGTTGCTACCACTAAAACCAGTTAATTAATTATATGCGTGCTTTTAGAACTGTCTGTCAATAATCTCGCTTGCTCAACTCTTTGTTGCTGTTGTAATGCTCGTATGTTTTGTATGCGCACACACTAAACATGCGACCTTTTCACATTATTCGTGTATGCCAACATGTTAAATAAAACCTAGAGGCCAACATGAGATTTACGTGTTAAGTGTTGTCCTATTTGTTTGACTTGGTGTCTAGGTGGGCCTATTAAGATTTTATTTTTGTCTAAACCCATCTTAGTAATAGTCCAATGCCTCTTGGACCTTAATTGGGGATGATAGACACCTTTTAGAGACGAAAAGCATGCGGTGGTAGGGTAGGGGTAGTATAGGCTCTATGGAGATGATGACATCGACTCGGTCTAAATGATAAACCTTGATTTTGTCTGTCCCTACGAGAAACCGATCGAAATAAAGAAAAGTCGAGTGCTGATCCTAAAGTCCTTCAGAGTCTCCCTTTCATTTTCTCCCTTTACTTGTTATAATTATTTGGGGTAGTTTAATAAAAATAAAAAGTATTTATTCTATCTAATTGTGCAAATTTCTATCCCCTCGCTCATCTCTTTATTTATTGTGTAATATTTATTTATTATATTATCACTTAGTCTCGCATGCCTATCTAATTAACTAAAATAATTAAAGCGTCCTTAATTGCTTAATGTTGTTATCACCTAGTTTTTGCATGCTTAATTTATTAAATCAATAAATAAATTGACTTTAATTGCTTAATATTATTTATTACTTAGTATCCATGCTAATTAAATAAATGAAGTGACCTTAAATGCTACTTGTAACCCCCACATAAATTGCATGAGACACGACCGGGACCCACATTTGTGGACCACGAGGGATGCCTAACACCTTCCCCTCGAGGTAACTTGAATCCTTACCCGATCTCTGGCTCGTTGACCTTAGCTAGACTTAGTTAGGTTAGATAGGTGCCCTAACGCGCCTTAATTCGTTAGGTGGCGACTCTCCTTCATCCAAAACCCAAAAGAGTTGTTAGGTCGTGCACCAGAACCCGTTTTGCGAAAAACGGGGCACGACACCGATATACAACAATAACAATAGTAACAATCTAAGCATACCGATGTACAACAACTTCAAGACAACTAACACAATAAATAAAGGCATTCAACAATCCTTTGTCACCGCAGTTTAGACATATTTTCGGCGTCTGCACAACATGGAGAAATAATTATTAAAACTACATTCATATGCATAGCAATGTAAAAATAATGCAAAAAATGCATGTACTCTATATAACGGAAGTTAAAGCAAGAAATTAAAGAATATGTCATAGTCTCCATTCTCCAATTTATTGGGATGTAATGAGTCAAATCAAATCTAAGTTGTGCTATCAATGTAGACTGAATAGATACACATTTGCTCTCTCTATGATTGTGTTGGTGGAGATAGCAAGGATAGTAAAAAGAGTTACTAAAAAGTTTGGAATTAGAATCGGTCCTGGATGTCATTATTGCACTTCTGATGACTCTAGCACAAATATTGAAAATGTTGATCACCTTTTTTGTCTAGGTCTAAAAGCTAAAAGTATCTGGATTTTTTTTGCAGGGCCGCTGAGAATTGGACATATGCATAACACTCTTAAGATTATATTACTCAGTTGGTGGAATTAGAAGACTAAAAACCCCATTGTAGCTTTCATATCTAAAGCTCTACCCCGAATCATTTGTTGGGAACTCTGGAGAACTAGGTGATGCAATAAATTTGAGGATGTAAAGCCTTCTTTTTTCAGAATCAAAACTAACATCACTTAAATTCTATTGCAGGTTACACAGAAGACCTTTGGGCAAGGAAAGATAGGGTAAAGCTGGAATAGCCTCAAACAAATCTTTGAAGCAGACATCAATCAAAGAACTTCCATAAGAGTCAAATGGCTCAAACCACCTAGAAATTTCAGTAAGCTCAACAGTGATGGAAGTTGTGGTGGAGGAGAGCTAATCAGAGACAACCAAGGTAACATGATGTTTGCTTACTCTTTAGGTCTAGGCCAAGGTACTGGCAACATGGCTGAAGCCCGTGCACTACTCTATGGTCTTAAATGGTGTGTTAGTAGAGGTTACGATAGGATTTGGGGAGAAACAAATTCCCTACTCTTAGTTAAATGCATAAACGAAGAATGGAAAACACTTTGGAGATTGGATAAATTGATTCAAGAAGCACAACAAATAGTTGAATATCATGGATTTATCATTAGACATTGCTTCAGGAAGCCAACAAACCTATTAATATATTAGTAACCAGGAGTTATAGTGTTGATGAAATACATGATTTCAACTCTTTCTCTGATATCCGGAGGGAAGTTAGGGGATTAATTAACACAGATAGATGAGAGCTCCCTTCCTTCAGAATGCAGCAGGTTAAACCTTTTAATTTTATTTACGAATCCCCCTAAATCCTCTTTGTCAATGAGTCAAGTTAGTAGAGTAATAGCTAGCTTAGACTCCCTTTTATTGTGATAACTTAATAGAGTTTATCTAACTCTATTTCTACCCCAAGATCTTGTATTAAGTTTGGTATGCCAAACTTCAGAATGTAACTCCTTCATATCAATGATCATCGGAGGCAGTTAAAGAAAAGAATCATTTTCATTAAAAAAATTATACTATATATTGTAGCTAGAGTACCACATATTCTCAAAGTTTTGTTATTTTCTTAAAGCACGATTGAATAATTATAATTAAAAATTATACACAGTTAAATTTGCAATTATGTTTCACTTCTTAATTTGTCTAATTCACTTCAATTTGAATCAATCATGTTTTAACATTAGCTTTGTAAAATTGTCTTCAATTTTTTGAGGTGTCTTCTTAGACATTTCAAGCTCAAACTAATTAAATATCAAAAAACATTGGCTTAACTTTAGACCTTTTTTTAAAGTGTAACACTCACTACAATATTGATGATTTGAACCTACTTTTATAATTAAAAGTAATACAAAATATTATACAAGTAAAAATGCTACTCTAATGGTATACTCAATCAAATGGAGTTTAATTCTATTGTTAAATATTTCTACTACTAGAATAATTCTGATGATTCGTGCAACAATTGACTCAATTGAAAAAGATTTCCAATCTATAATGTGTATGAATTCACTTAAGATATAAGTGTTTGTGGTGTTATGTAAGACACAATAATTTATATATGTCAATTTGTGTCTTACAAATTATTACAGAAAATATTATATCGCTAATTGAAAAAAATTAATTATCAAATTATAATTACATATCATGTATTTTAATAATTAATGAAAATAAAATATATAAGAATTTTTTTTAAATAAAGTAAGATCTCCCTTTTCAAAATTTTATTGGAACTCTTACTCGGTAAAGAAATCACAACAGATTTATAACAATCAAACAGTGTAAAAAATTATTCTAAATCAAACCAGACAAATGAGGAAATTCTATGAGACATACCATGGGGAGGAATCAAAACCAATTGGAGATTGATGAAAATTTCAGTACTAGATTAGAATCTGGTAAGCTAGTATGGAGTGATAAATTTTTTTTTTTTTTGAGAATTCAAGTAATTCTAGCTTAACGTTGAAGCAAGGCGATGAAAATTAGGGAAACTTTATAGTTTATATAAATATATATATGATGTGTTGGTCAAACTTATTTTTTTAAGCTAGTAGCCATAAATGTTTTTCACTTGAAAGAAAATATCCACTTCATCTGGCTATTCACCATTAAGGTTGATATCTTGAAAAATCAAAATATTATTTTGGAAAAAAAGATAATTTTATTTAATAAAATAAAGACTTAATTGACTCTTTAATTGGCAATCAAAATAAAAAGGCTATATTTATTAAAAACTTTATTCCATTTTTATATTTTACCAAAACAGCCAATACGAAATCTTGTAAAAAATTAATAACTCATAATTACAAGTTTATATAATTTATTCATTTATTTTCACTTAAAAGAAAATGTCCACTTCATCTAGATATCCACCATTAAGGCTGATATTTTGAAGCAATTTAATTTTTTTTTGAATAAAAAGTAATTTTATTTAATAAAATAAAGAATTAAATGACTTTTTAATTGACAACCGAAATCTAAAAGCTATAATTATTTAAAATATTATTCGACTTTTCTATTTAACCAATATCTCAAAATTAAGGAATATATTTAATATTTATGGACACAAGTTCATATACTAATTAAGACATATTTTTTAAATTAAAAGTAATACAAAATATTATACAAGTGAAAATGATGAAGTTTTGGTTATATTTTTAAATATTTCTACAACTAGAATAATTTTGATAGTTGTGCAACAATTAACCCTATTAATAAAGTTTTCAAAGCTAAAATCCATAAGACAAGTAAGAAAATTCTAAGATACATACCATGGTTGAAATTCAGAATTATATTTGACTCTGGTAGCGGGTATGGAGCGATCGATAGAAAGTTTGTGAATTCAAGAAATCCTTCCCAACCTTTTTTGTTGAAGAAAATTATCGTGACGTTGAAGCTAGATGATGAAAATAAGGGAAACATTATAGTTCATATATATATATGATGGGTTGGTCAAACGTTATAGATCAATGTGATCTCAAAGAAATCTAATATTTTTGGGAAAAAAATAAAAAATTAATCAAACAAAGACTTACACGACTGTTTAATTGACAATTGAAATGAAAAGGCTATATTTATTAAAAGCTTTATTCCACTTTTTTATTTTACCAAACAGCCAATACCGAAGTCTTGTAAGAAATTATAACTCATAATTGCAATTTTATCTAATTTATAATATATTTACTTTCACTTAAAAAATGTCTATTTCATCTGGCTATCCACCATTAAGCCTGATATCTTGAAGCAATTTAATATTTTTTTGTTAAAAAGATAATTTTATCTAATAAAACAAAGAATAAATGACTAATTAATTGACAATCAAAATAAAAAAATTATTTAAACCATTGTTCGACTTTTATATTTTACAAAAAAAAGTCAATACTGAAGTCTTGTAAGAAATTATAATTCATAATTACAATTTTATCTAATTTAATTTTTATTTATTAAGGGTAGTCATAAACTGCGATTGATCAACTACGTATATTCTAGATAGTTTACTATAACATATACAAATTTACTTAAGATATAAGTGTTTGTTATCTTATGTAGCACAAAATAATTTTTATATATCTATTGGTGTCTTACAAATTATTTAAAAAAATATTATATTGCTAATTCTTTTAAAAATTTTTATCAAATTATAAGTTACTGTCATGTATAAAATAAGATATGTTGCTTCAAAATTTTATTGGAACTCTAATCCGCGAAAGAAAACATAACAAATTTACAACAATCAAAGAGTGTAAAAAATTATACTAGATCAAAAGAGACAAGTGAGGAAATTCAAAGAGACATACCATGCTTGAATAAAAAACAATCGGAGATTGGTGAAAATTCAGAACTACATTAGAATCTAGTAGGCGAGTATGGAGAGATTAATTTTTTATTTTTTTTTGAGAATTTAGGAAAGCCTAGCGAATCACTCTTTGTTGAATAGAATTAACATGACGTTGATGCTAGGGGGTATCTTGAAGCAATCTAATATCTTTTTTGAAAAAATTTATTTAATAAACAAAAAACTTAAATGACTATTTAATTGACAACCGAAATCACAAAGTTATATTTATTTAAAAATTTATTCCACTTTCATATTTTACTGAAACAGTCAATACCGAAGCCGAGTAAGAAATTATAACTCATAATTGTAATTTTGTAAATACATTTATTTTCACTTAAAAAGAAATGTCCCTTTCATCTGGCTATCCACCATTAAGGCTGGTATCTTAAAGCAATTTAAGATTTTTTTTTGGAAAAAAGATATTTTTATTTAATAAGACAAAGAATTAAGTGACTCTTTAATTGACAACTGAAATAATTTTTTTTTTTTTTATTTAAAACAATATTCGACTTTTATATTCTACCAATACAAACAATAATCAAGTCTTGCAAGAAATTATAACTCATAATAGCATTAATTTTATTTAACTTAAAATACATTTAATAAGGGTAATTATAAATTGCGATTATGCATCAAAGAATATGAGACTGTAATCCTTGTTTAGTAGTATTAATGAAACACCTCAGATTCAATAAGATGAAAAAAATGCAGCTTTTCAGGATTTGGTGTCAGGACCAACAGAAGCCACCGACGGACCGTGTATCAGACCACGGACCGTAGGTGGGGTCCCGTCGTTGGGTTCCAGACTTAGGGGTCTCTGATCCCACTAACGGCTGACTAGTACGGTTCATGGTTGGACCTACGGACCGTAGGTGAGGGTCAGCAACTAGTTAGAGAGAAATGACTTTTGGATCAACTTCAAACAATCATATCTTTTAGCATAAAATGAATTAGGTATCCCATGACCTTTCAAATTAAAGATAATTGAATCATCTTTACAATGCCTCCGAGTTTGCTAAAATCCAAGTTCGGAGTAAAAAATTATGCTCATTTTAGTGAAGCCCTATCGGGAAGACCACGAACCACGACCCAGTTGACGGGTAGTGGTTCAAACGACGGCCCTTCAGTCCCACCGTGAATGGCCTTTGTTAGCCTTTATGTCAGGGTCATTTTGGTCCTTTTCCCTATACATTAGACACTTAAACTACGTCATTTTGTTTAGTCTAAGCCTAATAATCTAGTCAGACATACCTAGAACCTTCATTCTCCAAAAATCATCCAAGTTAGAACGAAAAGATAAGAAAGAGTCGCCAGTTTCTTTCAAGAACAACCAGCAGTGTTCTTCAATGTTCATCCCCAAAATCCAAAGGATTTCTCCATAGATTTTGTCACCAAGTATGTGGGATTTCACTAGTGGGTTCCTTTCACCCATTAGGTCCCTAGTTTTCGGTCAGTTCCTTGATTCTTCATAGCTTGTTTAGACCTAGGGCTTATAAAACCTTGGAGATTAATGATGATTTTGCTGTTGTAGTATCCTTCATCATAATATCATGTTTTGTTGGACACTTATCATAATTCCTTGTATAAAACTCAGAATCCTAGTTTGTGTAATTTCTCTTAGTTCATGAATTATACTTGCTATGTCTGTTGGACAGAAAATCATGCTCCAGATTACGAATGTCACATTCCCAGTATATAAAAATTGCATTCTAAGTTAACATGTCACTATTTTGAGCTATTCAGTATTTAGTGCATTTTAGTTTCATGAATATTCAATTATTAGGAATAGACTTAGCAACGAGTTAGACTAGGGTTCAACGTTCCCTCAAAGTCCCAGAACTACGTGCCTGCGTAGGTTTGTAAGTCCCTTTAGTTTGGCATGAGTTTCAACGATCATGCCACAGTCATGCCTTTATACCCCTAGCAAGGTATATTGGGTCCTTTCGATGGGGCGTATACATTGAACTCCACGTTTAGCTCACGTGGTTTATGTCGGTTAATAGTGGCTCCCACAGTTAGACTTTAGTGCATTGACCAGGTTTTCACCTATTACTTCAGTATACAGGTCAACATGTTATCTTCATGATTAGTACTTGGTTATTGCATTAAGTTTATCTTTCAGTTATACTTCAGTACATATCTATATCATTGCTCATTTATACATTGTTCAACTTATATACTTTGTTTAACCTAGCATATCTATATTCTGCATGCTTAGTACATTCCAAATACTGACGCATATTTTGTGCTACATCATTTCATGACGTAGATTCAGGCACTCAGCATCCAGATCACGCTTAGATCGAGTCTCAATTCGACTTCAGCAACTTTAGTGGCGAGTCCTCCTACTTCGAGGACAATAGACATGCTTTATATTTTAGTCTTTATTTCCAGTTTTCAGTTTTGTTAGAGTTAGCTGGGGGCATACCCCAGCAACTTAATTTATTAGAGGCTTTTCAGACATAGTAGTAGATTCAACTCAAGTTGTTAAGTGTTGTTTTAGTCATCACTAAACTCTTATTATTATAACTTATATATTCAAGCTATCAAATTTGAGTTGTACTATCAATGTAGTCAGAATAGGATACACATTTTTTCTCTCTCTATGAATCTGTTGGTGGAGATAGCTAGAGTACCACAACTTGAATCCTCTTCATCAAGAAAATTATACGATATATTTTAGCTAGAGTACCACATATTCTAAAAGTTTTATTATTTTCGTAAAATATGATTGATGTGATTATAATTAAAAAATATAGGAAATTAAATTTGCAATTATGCTTGACTTCTTAATTTGTCTAATTCACTTAAATTTGAATCAATCATTATTTAATATTAGCTTTGTAAAATTGTCTTCAATTTTTTGAGATGTGTTCTTAGACATTTCAATCTCAAACTAATTAGATTATCAAATAATTAGCTTTAAAAAGACATTATCTTAACTTTGAATGTCTTCTAAGGCGTTACAATCACTACAATATTGATGATTTAAACCTATTTTTGTAATCAAAAGTTATAAAAAATATTATACAACTAAATTTTTTATTCTAATTAGCATACTCAATCAAATGAAGTCTTAATTCTATTTTTAAATATTTCTACTCTTACAATAATTTCTATAGCTTGTGCAACAATTGACTCTATTGAAAAAATAAATTCAAAACTATAATCCATAAGAATTTACTTAAGATACTTATGCTTGAGTCAAGGAAGGCACAATAATTTATATATGTCTATTCGTGTCTTATAAATTATTAAAAAAATAATATATTGGTAATTGAAAAAAATTAATTATCAAATTATAATTGACTATCATCAATTTAAATAATTCATGAGAATAAATATATATATAAAAAAGAGAAAAGACATAATGTGACACATGAACTTGTCCCGAATTTTCAAAAAGATACCTTAACTATGCATGTCACACCCCGAGGCTACCCCTTGACGTAACACGAGACCTAGGATCACGAGTGACCTCAAGCTAACCCTGAGTTTGGCATATCATGAACATACTGAATACAACTAATTAAACATGAACTAAGTGGAAACTAAATCAATAGATATCTAAAGAGGAACAGGCCCAACTAGTTTGAATAATAATATATAAAAAAAGTTTAGTGATAATTGAAACAACCACTTAACAACTCAAGCTGAATCTACTACTATGTCTGAAAAGTATCTAACTGAGTTGAGATGCTGGGACATGCAGCTAACTCTAAGAAAATTGAAAACTGAAAGTAAAGACTAAAATGAAATCATGTCTATTGTCCTCGAAACATGAGGACTCACCACTGAAGCTGCTGAATGCGAATTAAAAATTGATCTATGTGTGATCTGGATACTGAGTACCTGAACCTACATCACGAAAGGATGTAGCGGAGAGTATGCGTCAGTACTTGGAATGTACTTAGCATGCAAGATATAGATATTAAGTTGAACAAATATATATGAGCTGAACAAAGCATAACTGAGTAATGGCATAAACTAAGCCTGAATATAAATACTGAAACATAACTGAAAATCTAAGTTGAATGCAATGAACTAGTACTAATCATGAAGCTAACATGTTGAACTGAATGCTGAAGTATATACTGAAAACCTGGTAAATGCACTAAGAGTCTGACTGTGGGAGCTATTATTAATCGACATAAACCACGTGAGCTAAACGGGAGTTCGGCGTATACTCCCATCTAGAGGACCTAATATACCTTTCCATGGGTATAAAGGCATGACTCTCGTGATCACTAAATATAATGCCCAACAGAGAGGACTTATAATCCTATGCGGGCACATAGTTCTGGGACTATGAGGGTACGCTGAACCCTAGTCCAACTCAGTGCTAAGTCTACTCCTAACTGAATATGTATATGACTAAACTGAAACTGAAATACTGAATAGCTCAAAATACTGACATGCTAACTGAGAATACAACATTTATATAGTGATAATATGACATTCGAAATCTGAAGCATGATTATCTATTTAACTGACCTAGCAAGTGTAATTCATGAACTAAGAGAATCTACACAAACTAGGTTTCTGAGTTTTTATTCTAGGAATTAACCAAACTTTCGAGGAAACATGCTATTTCGATTAAGGATACTACAACAACTTATAAATCAGAACAAATCTCCAAAGTTTTAGAAACCCTAGGTCTAAACAAGATATGGAGAATCAAGGAACTGACTGAATTCTAGGGACCTAGTGGATAAAAGGAACCCACTAGTGAAATCCCACATACCTGGTGACTAAATTCATGGAGAAATCCTTTGGGTTTCGAGGCTGAAACTTAAAGAACACCTCTGCTTGTTCTTCAGGAAACTGGTGCCTCTTTCTTCTCTTTTTACTCTAAGTTTTGGTGAATGAGGGTTCTGGGTAATGTCTGACAAGAATATTAGGTTAAGACTGAGTAAAATGATGTAGTTTAGGTATTAAATGATGTAGTTTAAATGTCCAACACTTGGGGGAAAAGAGCAAAACGACCCTAACTTAAAAGCTGACGAAGTCCATCCACAAGGCCTCTGATGGACTGTCTATGGGACCACGGCCCATCAAGTGGGTCATGGTTCTTGGCCAGTACTATTGGTTCTTGGTACCTCCATTACGGTCCACTTCACAGACCGTGTGAAGGACCATGGGCCATAAAGGCCAGCGTGGTTCTTCACTTGAGGCTGGTGTCTGCTAGGTCAAGACGACGGACTCATCCATGGCCCGTCATTGGGACCACGGCCCATAGAGGACTCCGTGGTTCCACACTTGAGCCCTGGTGGCTCTACCTCTCTTCTACGAGCGATTCCATGGCTCGTGTGGGTATCCACGACCCATGAAGGGCTTCGTGGCCTATCACGTTGGCGGGGTGTGATCCATGAGCAGGTCGACAGACCGTGGTTTCTTTCACGGTCTGTGAACCCCTCTGTGGTTCACCAACTTTCCTATTGGTCAGTTTGTTAGGTTTCTGAGGCATTACAATGCGGGCGTCCTATTACCCCACTAAACAATATTGAACTAATAATATTACATAATTTTTTGTCCACCTTACATAGAGAGTGTGTGAACTCTCTCAAAGAGAGTGAGCAACCTAAAATAACTAATATAATTTTATTTTTACAAGTATTTTATTATAAAATATATTTTCTTATTATTTTAACTATTTTTCCTTATTATTTTTTCTTTTTCTTTCTTCTTTGAAAATTCATTGTCATCTCCATTGAAGCTTCTCACTTTCAATGTCACCATTTTTACCACAACTTCACCTTCCTTTTTTCTACTACTATTAGTTTTACTCTCTTTAATTTTAAAACTTATTTTTTTACATTTCGAACAATTTGATAAACTCATTAGATTTCAAGACGATTAGAAGGTATCATATAGTTTTTTAATATCCGATTTCAATCAAGTTCTTTCAATTTTTGGGGAATTTATTGATTCTTTTAATATTATCATTTCTAATTTTGAAGTTATATGAAAAGAGTAATTGATGATACCTTCAAAATTTTAAATTTTATTAGAAAAACAATTAGTTTTGTTATCAATAATTCAATAAAGTCTACAAAATAGTATGATTTATTTTTACAAAAAAATCACTGAAATCAAGAATTTGATTGGAGAAGAAGAAGAAAAGGAAAAAATAGGGGAGAGAGGTTCAACTTGACGTGGGGGGTGGGGTGAAGGTGGGAGGTGAAGAAAAAGAAAGAAAATGGAGGGATGGATTAGATTGAAAGTGGGGGTGGAAGATGAAGTGGAATTTAAGATGAGAAGTGTATTTTTGTATTTAAAATTAATTTCTCTTACACAACCAACTATAAATTTTCTAGTTTGGTTAGTAGTCAACAAACTTTCAATAAAGTCACAAATGACTAATTTGAGCCCAAATAAAAATATAAATTAAATAAGTCTAATGTGGAGAATAAACAAAAAATAAAAAATACCATGTTCACATTCTTCCTAGGACCGTATCATCAAAATATTGATAAAAATATATATATATAGAATTAATACAAAAATTTTCAAGTTCTCCATATAGCTGTCACACCCCGAGCCTACACCTGGGAGGGACTGGCACTCGAGAACCATTGCTGGCTCCAAGCGAACCCTTGGCCTAGCTTACTTACTCAGCGAGAGACATAAACATAAGAAATATAACTCATGCAATAACTTAAGAGGTAATAACTTAGCCAAAAATAGCAACTCAAGTCTTAAACATATACAACTGAAATGAATAAGACTAAAGAACTATAACTATTTGTCTATGAAGCCTCTAAAACAAAGAGGGATGTCGAGACAGGACCCCCGATCATCTTAACAACTGAAAACTAGAAAGCAATGTAAAAAGGAGCCCTCTGGAAAGTAAGGAGGCTCACCAACAGACTTTGAGTGCTCAACTGGATCAACGAGGCGCTGGATGTTGATCCTGGTTACATGTGTCTGCATCATAAGACGATGCAAGCCAACTGGCATCAGTACATTGAATATATGAGTATGCGAGTTGGAATGCTAAACATAACATAAGCGTGAAAAGAGTCTGAAAGAAACACTTACCTTGACTTTACTCAACTCATGAATAACTCAACTCAATATAAAGCAATAAAACACATGAAATATACATAAAGCTTTTAAAGCAGTAGAAAGCAACTTGGTTCGTTAAACAAAATGCAATAACAAACTTAACTTTACTCATATAATAAAGTAATATAGTTTCTGTGGGAGTTTCTCTAATCAACAACCACCACTATGAGCCTAAGTGGTGATACAACGTCTTGCCCACACTGGTAGAACTGTCATATACTTTGTCTTCATATAGAACTCCTTAACTATGTGGATCCACTAGTCTATGCTAAAAAGCACTTAAGGAGTCATCTAAAAAGTATGATCTTTTACTACCCATGATGGATACATGGTTTATGGAGACTTGAGTTAATATGAACTCGCATCCCCATATCGGTGCTCAATACTTCTCCCAAAATATACTTAGCTCATATGTTTTAAAACAAAACTTCTTTCTTTGATTTGAGATAATTACTCAAAACTTAGCTTAAAAGCTCTCTTGGAAATCGGTGTTTCCCTTTTTTGTTCAAATGTGAAAACATTTTAAACTCTTGGGAATACTTAGTTCCCTTTTAACTTTTGGAGAAATGAACTCAACTCTTTACTCTTTGCTTAACATAAAACTTAACTCTTAAAACAAAGTTAAAACGTTTGTCAAAGACTTTTGAAATACTTCATGAACTTCTCTTGACTTGATTATTAACTTCTGGACTTGACTCTTAACTTTTCTTGTATTGAATTATGGATTCAAGGATTGTGATTTGTAAAAAGAAAGATCGCATGATGTTTAGGAGTGTTTTTATATAGCTAAGTATGAGAAAATATCAAGAAATCACTGTCTGGAAACAAGTCCGCGACGCGGAGATGTATTTACATTTTTTATCGCAAAATTAAATTTTGAAACAAAGGAGTCCACGTCCTAACCGTGACGTGGAGGTGATTTTTGTACACTGAGGGAGCAAGTCCGCGACACGGACTTGTATGCCAAAACCTGCTCGACTTTTTCC
This sequence comes from Solanum verrucosum, assembly GCF_900185275.1. Taxonomy (NCBI): domain Eukaryota; kingdom Viridiplantae; phylum Streptophyta; class Magnoliopsida; order Solanales; family Solanaceae; genus Solanum; species Solanum verrucosum. The sequence goes on along the minus strand of NW_026020145.1, from coordinate 382,870 downwards.
TTCTTCGTTTTCTCACCCCTAATTCGTCTAAATCTGATTCTTTTTCTCAATCTTTCTATAGATTCAAATACCCAGTATATATACACAAGAATCTAACTCAAAACAACTCTTAAATCGACACGATTCCATCAAGAACTCCACAATCCCATCAAATCTCAAGAACTAAAGCAAACTTCAAGAACATCATACTTTCAACTTTCTAGAAACGAATTTCGCTGAAACAAACATGATTGGCGCGTGGGTGAATGATCTCAACGCTATGAGAGTCTCACATACCTTGTAGGATCGAATCCTTGGAGAATTCCACAACCACAATCGAAAGAACTTGACGAATCTTGAGCTTCTCTTCTCTTTTCTCCTCTTTTCTCTTCTCTCAAAGCCCTTGCGTATTTCTTTATTGCGTAAACTGAACTAACTTAGTTTAGACTCCAAATAATTTACTAAAAATGGATTTAATTAATTGGGTAAGTAAAAGACTAAACTACCCTTCAAAAATACGGATTAGACTTTCCTTATTTGAACAGTCCAACTTCAAATGGTATATCTCACTCATACAAACTCGGAATCGGGCAAACTCAACGGCGTTGGAAATATTATTCCAAGATATTTCCTACGAAATCTGGAAACACACCTAAATCATCCTGATCTAGGAGTTATGGTCGTTTGAATTCGACCAAAAACTCAACTTAACATACTTAACAAATTTTCCAGATTTCTATTCTTTCCAAAAATTGACAATTTCCAATTCTTAACTTCTTCCTAGTTATTTCAATACGCGAGATGTTACAATAGCCTAGCTTCTTCATCGAGTAAAACTAAAGCATGATCTCACTTTTCAAAATTTTATTGAAATTCTTACATGTAAAAAGAAACACAACAAATTTATAACAAACGAAAAAGAAAGAAAGTACTAAAAAAAAGAAGATGAGTGAATAAAATGTTAGAAACATATCATGATGTAAATAGAAACAATTTAGGATTGATGAAGAATCTAGTAAACGGGATGGAGCCACCAAAGTTCTTTTTAAAATTTCAAGATATCCTATTCGATATATTTACTCTGTTAGATTTTCTTTCAAAAACCTAGACTAATAGAATTGTGAAATTAGATTAGGCTGAGAATAGGGCTAAGAGAGAAGCTTAGGATATTACTTAAGTAAAGGGGTAGCGTTACAGTCGAGGTCGAAGTAAGTGGTAGTGTTACAGTCGAGGGCGAAGTAAGGGGTAGCGTTAATTAAGTACTATTACCTCTCCAAATTCCACTTTATTGTGAGATCACCATTAAGTATTACTATGTTGTTGTTATTGTCGTCGTCTTGTGACTTTGATTTAGTCAGCAAAATCTAGGGAATGTTTTCTCTTGGATTTGAACTTTATGCGGTCATTTTTTATGACTATGTATTATTACTACTATTTGAGAACATGTAGAAACACTTTTGAAATCTTGATCAAACATAAATGGTTGCTCTAGTATTGACAAAAGCACTTTTCAAATTAAGTAGCCAAATAACACACTTCTTAATTAATGAACAGTTAATTATAATAAGAATAACATACTGTGAAATATGAATGTACTACCAAAACTACCTTGTATAGCTAAATAAATGACATATTACATATGGTAACATTTCACATAACATCATTGATGAAAAAAATTGTTTACATTTGTTGAAAATCGAGAAATCCTCGAGAGCCAGCAATACTACGATTCAAAACATAGTGAATAATACAAAACTTTTGTCCATTGCCAAGTTTAATTCCAGTGAGGCAGGGGCAGTTCTGTGGATGTGAAAACCAACAGCTCCCCATATGGTGTTAATGCTCGTAGAGCATATACTCCACCAATCATATCGTCAACCAAACGATCAAATTTCTCCTGGTGCCTGTACGGAGAAAAATAAAACACTACAAGAAAACTGTGAATTACAAGATTATTTTCCTAGGGATTAGTATGAAAATTTGTAGGATAATAAGTTTCCTACGAAATTCCATACTAATCCCAAGGAAAATCCCCATGTAATTCACACTTATTTTGTAGTGAAATGACAAACAAAGAAAATTTGATGAAAAGTACTACACGTAAAATGATGAACATATACAGTACTTACCTTGCCTCCAAGGGGAAGAAAAACAATTCAATGTCATCAACATTAGCCTCTGATGTGTTGAAATATTCAGGCCATAAATCAGCTTTTGAAACCATTTCAAAGTGAAGATAAAGTAAAAGTAGCTTTGCTTTTTCAGAAATACTTTGGCCTGCTTTGTCGGAGAGGTGAGCAACAACTCAATCAAGCTCATACTTTTCATTCCATACGTTAAAACAACCTCTACAAGAAATGTGCAAGAAAACAAACATTTTCATTCACAGGTCCATAAATTATCACGCAATCGAATAATTTGTGAGACATCTCCTCACCTCCCAATAGGATCATCAATAGGTCGTACATCATGACTATGTTGTACCAGATTCGTTCCAGGTGGGACGGGATCAGAACTCCTGATTGGGAATTTGTTGTCATGGCAGTAGCTGAAGAGATTTAAAACACACAAAACATCAGTTCAACGACACAAGTTTTTAGTAATCATGTCCATAATCAGTATACCTAACTAGAACAACAAACAAGAGAGTCAAAATCAGCATATATAATCGGACTTAGAAAGCTACAAACGATCTACTGATAACCTAGAAACAACAATTTTATTATATGCCTTGAAAGAAACAACAAATTTATTATATGCCTTGAAAGAAACAACAAAGTCCATAGAAATATCCAACTAGGGTCCATTCAGAATAAATCGAAGGTGTTATAAACCTTGAGGCAACATTAGTTTGCTTGTGTTCTGGACATTGACTATGCATCCTTTCTACATTCCATCTCATGTGTGGCCAATCATTTTTTCTGCCAAAATGTCTTAGTGTCTTATGAACCCCAAAGTGTTCCATCATTCCATTATTATGGGCCTATAGAAAATGACTCTCTTTAATGGAACGTTAGACTAACGAGCACTATTGTTTTTGTGAGACTCAATATCACTAACAAATAAATCCTTTACTTTTTCAAAACCTTACTTCCAACTTAGCACTCAACATATCAACCTTCTCTTAAGTATTTCAAACTTGCCAAAAAAAAAAACTCTCAAAGACACGATTCTCAAACACGTGAAGGGATGGACATTTGTTACAACAAATAATCAATCACAAATGATTTATATAAGCCATACTTTGTTTTAATGTAGACTTTCATTTAACATCCGGATTCATTTGGATTTGGTGATAAGCGGAAATAGAAACAAAGGCCATATTTATTTAAGCGAGAAGAATAATATCTATTCTTCATCAAGAATAAGATTCTCAAAATATTCTTCATCATCATCCTCACATTTCATTAATTAGGGATTGTCTTGTACATGCTTCTTTTTAGTTTTTGCTCATAAAAGTTTGAACTTCCCCTCAAACCCATAAAAGTTTTCACCACTCCACTTGCCTCAACAACATTACCCCAAGTAAAATCATTTTATCCATTAAATACTTGTTTATATTCATGATTTTTAGAGACTCTAATTAGCCATTCATTGGACTCATTACTTCCATCAAAAGAATTTGGATCAATTAATTTTCGAGAATTGTAAGACATCTCAAATGTCTCGTATTCAATAAACACTAGATCATTGAGACGATTTGGCTCGAGCCTTTACTATTTATGGTGTCAATTTGCAAATCAGTTGTCATGAGTAAGTTGACATCTTTCTCAAGTTGTTCTTTTGCTTGTGAACCTTTTGCAAAGTAAAAAAAAAACAATTGTTTTTTTAATCTAAGAATCAAAATTTCATAAATGAAAACCAACACCAGGTTGAATGGTGGGAGCAATATGGTTCTTCCATTCTACACTTACAAAAGTTTTCCATCAAAGTTCTAAGTCTAACTTGTAGCTCGTTCGAATGTGAGAGGAATTGGAGTGTATTTGAACATGTAAGAAGACAAATTTAGTATATTACTGTAACGACCTGTTCCCGTCGTTATAGAAAAGCCAGCGGGGGAAAATTTGGGGCCGAAAAACTTTTTCAAAGTATTTGGATTTTTCCCAACCTAGTCCAGATTTGGACGAAATCGAACTCTTTTAGGTGTAGGGAAATCTGGCAACAATTGGGTGAATCATTTATGATTTTGATTAAATGAGTACTTAGATAACTCGTTAAAAATTCCATACGACTTTACAAAATTAAATTCGGGTGAGTAGGAACTCCCGAAATAAAGCTTAGCGTAAAGGGTATTTTCTGAGCGTCGTGGGTTAGAGGTGTGTTGTGAAATGAGAATTTTGGAATTCTTGAATTAACTCTTTGTCTCGCGTAACCCGCTTTGGCGTTGTGTTTTGCCACTTTAGCGGGGAACCTGCAATGGAGTGACGGCCGCTGTGGCGGGTTCGACGCGAATTAAAGTCGTTAATAAACCCCTAAACGACCTCATTATGCACTTTTCAACTTTTAGAGCTAAGGAATGAACCTCATGTGAATTCTACTCATTTTTCACCATTCTTGAGGCTAAAGGTATGTTTTTCACTCCCCAAATCCATTTTTCGATCCGTAGAACATAGTAGAATGGGTGAATATTGATGGGGGAGGTTTTTTTTTTATAGATTCTATGGTGGAAACAACCCTAAATTGGATAATTGAGATCATGGGTATGATCTAGGGTTCAAAGAATTGTTAGTAATTTGGGTAATTAGTGATTGTTTATTGATTCATGTATTATATTGATTGTTTGTAGAACAAGAACAAGTGGAACGAATCCGGAAAGGGAAGGATCAAGTTTCTTAGGGTTTCAAACTTGTTTCGAGATAGGTGATGATTGTGATTCTAGTGTGATGCATGTTTGTTCTTGCTTCATTATGATACTTGTATATGTTTGAATGTTTCAATGTCGATCACACTTGTTATAAATGAGATAGATGAATGATGATTGCTATGAAATCATGACTTAAATGTATGATCTTGATGATATATTTGTGATTGTGGTGTGTTGAATGGATCGGTTGCCACGTTCCGACATAACTAACTTGGATCGATTGCCACGTTATAGCATAACTATAGCATAACTAGCATTACCGGTTGAAGGTAAATATTTTATTATTTATTGTGATGCTTCTCATTCTTGGTTGGGTGCTGTGTTGATGCAAGATAAGAATGTTATAGCTTATGCCTCTCGTCAATTGAAGGTGCATGAACGGAATTATCCAACCCATGATTTAGAATTGGCAGCGGTAGTGTTTGCTCTTAAGATATGGCGGCATTACCTTTATGGTGTTAAGTGTGAAGTGTTTACTGATCATCGTAGTATGCAGCATGTGTTCACTCAAAAGGATCTGAATTTGAGACAGGGGAGGTGGATGGAGTTACTTAAAGATTATGATGTGACCATTCAATACCATCCGGGCAAAGCTAATGTGGTGGCAGATGCTTTGAGTTGAAAAGCGGTGAGTATGGGTAGTTTAGCTTGCTTGAATATATCTAAGCGACCTTTGGCTAAAGAAATTCAGACCTTAGAGTCTAAGTTCATGCAGTTGGGCATCTCAAAAAGAGGTGGGGTATTAGCTAGCATTGAAGTGAGGGCCACATTCATTGAAGAGATCAAGGCCAAACAATTTGAGGATGAGAATTTAGAGGAGCTTAGAAAGAAGACTGTGAATGGTAAGGCACAATAGACCACTCTTGATGTGGATGATGTGCTCAATTTTAAAAGAAGAATTTGTGTTCCTAGAGTAGATGACTTGATTGAGAAATTATTGGCGGAGTCTCATGGTTCACGATATTCTATTCATCCGAGTGTGACCAAGATGTATAAAGATTTGAAGCGAACTTATTGGTGGTCGGGCATGAAGAAAGACATAGCGGAGTTTGTGGATAAGTGTCAAAATTGTCAACAAGTGAAATATGAACATCAAAGGCCTGTGGGTTTGCTTCAAAGAATGCCAATTCCAGAATGGAAGTGGGAAATAATAGTCATGGATTTTGTGGTTGGTCTTCCCAAGATTTTAGGGAAATTTGATTCTATTTGGGTAGTGGTTAATACATTGACTAAGTCAGCCCATTTTATTCCGGTAAAAATAGATTATAATGTTGAACAATTGGTTAAAGTTTATGTGAAAGAGATAGTGTGGTTGCATGGGGTGCCCTTCTCTATCACCTCAGACCGTGGTACCCAATTCACATCTAAGTTTTGGAGGAAATTACATGATGAATTAGGCACACAACTCACTTTTAGTACAACCTTCCATCCACAGACAGACGGGTAGTCGGAAACGACTATTCAAGTATTAGAAGACATGTTGAGAGCATGTGTGATTGATTTTGGAGGACATGGGGATAAGTTCTTACCTTTGTGTGAATTCTCCTATAATAATAGCTATCACTCTAGCATTGCTATGGCACCATTCGAGGCACTCTATAGGAGGGGATGTAGATCACCCATATGATGGTTTGAGGCTGGAGATGTGAAACCATTGGGGGTTGATTTAGTGAAGGATGCCCAAAACAAGGTTAGGAGTATACAAGCTAAGCTTCTAGCATCCTAGAGTAGACAAAAGAAGTATGCGAATCATAAGGTAAGAGACATGGCATTTCAATCTGGTGAAAATGTTCTTCCTAAGGTATAACCCATGAAAGGGGTGATGAGATTTGGTAAGAAGGGTAAGCTAAGTCCTAGATACATTGGTCCATTTGAAATTCTTGAATGTGTGGGACCGGTAGTGTATAGATTGGCTTTACCTCCTAATTTATCAAGTGTTCATCCGGTATTTCATGTGTCCATGTTGAAGAGGTATCATGGTTATGGGGATTATATCGTTAAGTGGGAATAAATTATGTTAGACAAAGACCTCCAATTTGAGGAGGAACCGATTGCAATTCTTGATTGTGATGTGCGCAAGTTGAGGACCAAGGAGATTGAGTCTGTGAAAGTTCAATGGAAGCATCGTCTAGTTGAGGAAGCTACTTGGGAAACCGAGAGGGACATGCGAGACAAGTATCCCCAATTATTCATCGATTCAGGTACTACTTCATTCCTTCCTTAGCCTTTTTTCCTAAGTTTCGTCACTCGAGAACGAGTGATGGGTAAATTGGTATCTATTGTAATGACCTATTCCCGTCGTTATAGAAAAGCCAACAGGGGAAAATTTGGGGCTGGAAACTTTTTTCGTATTATTTGGATTTTTCCTAACCTAATCCAGATTTAGATGAAATCGAAGTCTTGAGGTGTAGGGAAATCTGGTAACAATCGGGTGAATCATTTATGATTTTTATTACATGAGTAGTTACATAACTCGTTAAAGAATCCATACGAACTTGCGGAATTGAATTCAGGTGACTAGAACTCCCGAAATAGATCTTAGCGTAAAGGGTATTTTTTGAGCGTCGTGGGTTAAAGGTGTGTTGTGAAATGAGAATTTTGGAATTCTTGCATTAGCTCCCTGTCTCGCGTATCCCACTTTGGCGATAGGTTTTTCCGCTCTGGCGGCGTCGCTGCAGCGGGCTTGACGCGAATTAAAGTCCTTAATAAACACCTAAACGACCTCATTATGCACTTTTCAAGTTTTAGAGCTAAGGAACGAACCCCAGGTGACTCATACTAATTTTTCACTATTCTTGAGGCTAAAGATAAGCTTTTCACTCTCCGAATCCATTTTTTGATCCTAAGAACGTAATAGAATAGGTGAATATTGATGGGGGAGGATTTTGTTATAGATTCTATGGTGGAAACAACCCTAAATTGGATAATTGGGATCATGGGTATGATCTAGGGTTCATAGAATTGTTGGTAATTCAGGTAATTAGTGATTGTTTATTGATTCTCGTATTAAATTGATTGTTTGTAGACCAAGAACAAGCGGAACAAATCCAGAAAGGGAAGGATCAAGTTTCTTAGGGTTTCAAGCTTATTTCGAGGTAGGTGATGGTTGTGATTCTATGATTGTGTGATGTATGTTTGTTCTTGCTTCATTATGATACTTGTATATGTATGAATGTTGCAATATTGATCACACTTGTTGTAAACGAGATAGATGAATGATGATTGCCATGAAATCATGACTTAAATGTATGATCTTGATGATATACTTGTGATTGTGGTGTGTTGAATGGATCGGTTGCCATGTTCAGGCATAACTATGGGATCGGTTGCCACATTCCGACATAATTATGGGATCGGATACCACGTTCTGGTATGCTAAATATTTGGGTTTGGCTTCCATGAGAGGACCAAAGATTTGATATAAATGTGAAGTTGTTTGTTGTTCGTAAATAGTCATAATATTGTATATGTTGATATATATTCATATAATTATAATGTTGTCTTGACTTTCTTATGTTGCACTTAGAGGACCAATGATTTGATATAAATGTGAAGTTGTTCGTTGTGTACTGATACTGTACTTGCTCTTATTTTTGTTGAGTACAAGGCATCCTCAACCGGCTACTGACAGACCTCAATTAGGAGATCAGTGATCGTCACTTTGAATTCAAGGGTGAGCCAATTCTTTCGGGCTTCCATGCAATTCTCTTTCGTCTATGTCCACAATTTCTGTACTTAGACTTTTGTTTTAGTTATTTCATTAGTATGGGTTGTATCACTTCTTGTTTAGGCTTGTTGAACTTCAGATGTTTTGGTACATTGACTTTCAAGTTCTAGGTTATTTCTTCCGCATTGTTAGTTGTTAGATCTTTTGTTGAAGTTTATGGGAACTTCAGTTTAGCTATTATTCTGCTTTCATATACTTAATGCCTTAGTTTTTGGTTTAGTTGCTTGGTTTGGGTTGTAGTAGCGGTTCTCCCACCGGAGAGTTAGTGTGGGTGCCAATCACGACAGTCTGGGTCGTGACAAATTATATCTCAATTGTCCTAACTAATACTTCCTATGTTTCAATTTGGTTGTGTTTGTTTGACCAGACACAGAGTTTAAGAAAGTTAAGAAGATGTTTGAATTTTGTAGTCTTACATTTAAAATGCGTATTATGAACCAAATTGTCCTTTAATTAATCTTGTAATTTTGAACATGCCAAGCAAGAATTTGAAATTAAAGAGTTACCAAATTAGAAAAAAAGACATTCTTTTTGTAATAGACTAAAACAAAAAATAAGACAAATAAATTTAAATAGAGGGAGAATTAATTACCTTCCACAACTTATTTGCCATTCATACAGAAGCTTTTTTAAAAATTTCAAGAGATCCTATTTGATCACTTTTTTATTGATATTTCCTACGTCTGTTAGATTTTCTTTCAAAAATCTTGACTAATAGAATAGTGAAATTAGATTAGGCTGGAAAAGGGCTAAGAGAGAGGCTTAATATATTACTTAAGTAAAGGGGTAGGTTACAGTCGAGGTCGAAGTAAGGGGTAGCGTTAATTAAGTACTATTATGTTGTTGTCGTCGTCTTACCCTCTCCAAATTCCACTGTATTATGTGATCACCATTAAGTATTACTATGTTGTTGTTGTTATCGTCGTCTCGTGACTTTGATTTACTCAGCAAAATCTAGGGAAGCTTTACGCTTGGATTTGAACTTTATGCAGTCGTTTGTTATGACTATTTGTTATTGCTACTATTTCAGAACACGTAGAAATACTTTTGAAATCTTAATCAAACATAAATGGTTGGTCTAATATGGACAAAAGCACATTTCAAATTAAGTAGCCAATTAACACATTTCTTAATTAATCAATGTTGGTGTGACATTTTAATATTAATAAAAATATATTATATGTCACATTATATATCATGTTATGTCTATTGATGGACATTACATTTGTGTCTCTTTACTCTCATCAATTGTGGGAGAAAGTGGCCATTAGTTTTTAGTAACTTATGTAACCACCAACTCTTCATTTCATCCATTATTCTATCTTTATGTCTTGTAACTTATGTAACATTTAAGCCATTTATTTGGCAAATTTACTACCCACTATCTTCCTATTCATTGCAAGGAATAATTCATCACCTATAAATAGTGTGGTCTTCCTTTGTGTTGTGAGAGAAGAAGAAACAAGAGAAGTACAAGAAAATATAGAGTGATAAAGATGAGTAGTATTTTATTGTGTTTATATTGAGAATAATGTAGTAGTGAATGAGAGAGTTGAGACAGAATAATATTATAAGTCTTCAACTATATTCACTATATACAAAAGAGAATATTTATATGTTAGAAGGAAGGTGTTCTTTATGTGGAGCTTTGGACTCTTCAACTAATCCGGAGTTGCTTGAGTTGTACATGTTGTTGTATCCTGGAGGGACAAGTCAAGAGTGTTACTGCTGGATCGGTGTAGATTATGTCGTAGTGGGCTTGAATCTCCTTAAAGAGAGCGAGATATCTGTGCCTCAGCTTAAAGATTTGTTTATTCATTTTTGTTATTTTATTTTCAACTGTAATATTTTTTATTTGTGGTATATTACACAATCAATTTTAAGGATACTCATGTTTTTGTTACAGTTTGAAAAAGTGCGGATATCAAGATAGGGATCTCAACGTAAATCCTCTCAGCGTCGCTCTCTTCAAGAGATGGAAGAGAAGAGATGTACGGGTAAAGTATTTTTCTACTTGCTCAATTCAAGCGGAGAAAAGGTAAAGTAAAAACTTTTTACCTAGTATATTCATGAATAAAGTAATACTACTTTTCATGGAAAAAATGATGTTTAAAATCTTAAAATAGTGGGGGTTTTTGAAATGAGAAAAAAAAGGATCATTGTGAAATTGTGATTTTTGCATCTTTGAGAAATGCTCTAAATAGAGTATTACAAATGCATATATTTATTTTGGAATAAATCATATGTTGTTGTTTGGCTATGATGAGATGATTTTTAGCACTAACATGAGAGTTATAAATAAACTATGAAAAACATGTTGAGTAGCTTTTGGGAGAGGAAAAAAATTCATTCTTGGAATGAAAAAATATCATAAAACATGTGATGGAATTTTCCTTGTCAAGTCACATAATATTGAAATAATTGTGAAATACAATTTTGTTGGTTGTGTGTCTTGCAACTCCTATTGGTTCAATTGTGTGAGAAGGTTGTGACAAAAAAAAGGAGTTTGCTAGCCTAATAAAAATATGAGCTATGTGACTAACAACCTGACTTGATATTATATTTGCAGAAAAAGTACTTAGTAGGTACAAGCAAACAAGATGAGAAAATTGGTGTTATTTGTTAGAAGTGAGAAAAGAAAATTATATTGCTTACTTATCTACTATGGAGGTTGAAGAAAAAACAATTAAACTTCAACGAGTGAAAAAGTGAATTGATTTTACTATATCAAACACTTTATTTTGAGAAATTATTTTTTCTAATTTTGATTAATTGTGATAGTACCAATATAATGGTTGAATACAAAATCGTTATTATGACAGTAAATCAGATTCATGAGAAGAAAACACAATATTGTGAGATCATATTGATCACTGGTATACCATCAATATTAATTGTGTTAAAATTATTTGTGATAATCTTGCAGATTCATGAACTAAGGCCTTTGCAAGAAAAAGGGTCTGAAACACATCGAGGGGGATGAAATTGAAGCTCATAAATTCTGAGTCATATATGAGGAAACCCAACCCGGGGACTAGAGATCCTATAACCAGGTTCAATGGGAAGAATGAATCATAGGGTGACTTGTTGTAAAATGCACTATTGTTAATTTAATTCAATCGATATGATGTGAGTGCATTTATCCTATAATTATTTGTAGAGGTTGAGTCTTTGAACTCTTAATGAAAGTCTGTATCTCGTATGAGTGGGGTGTCAAATTATAGGAGCACCATTGACAGATTTCACCTATGTGAGTGGGAAAGTAGGTCGCTTTCTATGAGAATGGGCTTGTTCTAAAAAACACTCACGAAACCGGGATAGCACAAGGCCGTAATGTGCTGGCTATTAAATCTTATGTCAACACCTTGACTATTGTGTGTAAGCAATGATACTTTATATCCCTTAAGCAGTCATAGTTCAAGTTTGAGACCACTACTGACTCTGGAGTAAAGGTTATTGTTTTACTAAGTGAAGATTCAATGCATAGCACACCTTCATTATACATAATAGTCTAGCTTCAACTGAGTTGTGAAGAACTCTCTTATCTTAATATTAAAATGAGTGGGGATTTTTGGTGTGACATTTTAATATTATTAAAAATATATGATATGTAACATTATATATCATGTTATGTCTATTGATAGACAATACATTTGTGCCTCTTTACTCTCATCAATTGTGGAAGAAAGTGGCCATTAGTTTTTAGTAACTTGTGTAACCACCAACTCTTCATTTCATCCATTATTCTATCTTTATGTCTTGTAACTTATGTAACATTTGAGACATTTATTTGGCAAATATACTACCCACTATCTTCCTATTCATTGCAAGGAAGAATTCATCACCTATAAATAGTGTGGTCTTCCTTTTGTGTTGTGAGAGAAGAAGAAACAGGAGAAGTACAAGAAAATATAGATTGAAAAATATGAGTAGTACTTTATTGTGTTTATATTGAGAATAGTGTAGTAGTGAAAGAGAGAGTTGAGACAAAGAATAATATTCCAAGTCTTCAACTATATTCACTATATACAAAAGAGAATATTTATATATTTAAGGAAGGTATTCTTTATGTGGAGCTTTGGACTGTTCAACTAATCCGGAGTTGCTTGAGTTGTACATGTTGTTGGGCTGTTGTATCCTGGAGGGGACAAGTCAAGAGTGATACTGCTGGATCGATATAGATTATGCTGCAGTAGGCTTGAATCTCCTTAAAGAGAGCTAGATATTTGTGCCTCAGCCTAAAGATTTGTTTATTCATTTTTGTCATTTTATTTTCTACTGTAATATTTTGTATTTATGGTATATTATGTCAATTTTGGAGATGAGTGGGATTAGATTGAGGAAATTCAATTTCTGCAAGTAAACCACGAAGCCAAACAATCTCAGAGCAAGCAGTAGACATTGCTCGATATTCAGATTCGGTGGAAGATTTTGATACACGATCTTGCTTCTTGCTCTTCCAAGATATCAAGGAATCTCCAAGAAACATGCACCAACCCGTGACGGAGCGACGAGTGGACATCCAGCCCAATCAAAATCACTAAATGCATTAAGCTGAATCTCAGAACCACTAGGAAAGAATAATCCATGAGTAGATGTTCCCAAGAGATATCGAATGATGCGACGGACAGCCACCAAATGTAGATGGCGTGGAGCCTGCATAAATTGACTCACTTGTTGAACTGCAAAAGATATATCAGGCCGAGTAATAGTAAGATAATTTAGGCTCCCAACTAATTGCCGATACAAAGTTTGATCAGGAAGAAGATCTCCTTCCGCACTGCAGTACTTTACATTCAATTCCATTGGAGTATTTACAAAGGAAGATTCTTGAAGACCAGCCGAAGCAATCAAGTCCTGAGTATATTTGTGTTGGTTCAAGAATACACCTAAAGAATTATAATGAACTTCTAACCCAAAAAAGTATGTAAGAATACCAAGATCTTTTATATGAAAAGAATCCTTAAGCTGCTGCTGGAGGATAGTGATTAGTGAAGAATCAGTTCATGTGATAATAATGTCATCTACATACACCTAAAGAAGAACACAACATACAGATGTTTTTCGAAGAAACAAAGACGAATCATATTTGCTCTTCTCTAAAGAGAATTGAAGCAAAGTAGACCGAAACTTGTCAAACCTAGCTCTTGGAGCTTGTTTTAATCCATATAAAGACCGCTTCAACTTGCATACATCTGATGTAGGTGATGAGAACAAACCAGATAGGGGTTTCATAAAAATATCTTCTTTGAGATCACCATGAAGAAAAGCATTTTTGACATCCATTTGATGAAGAGGCCAATTTTGTGATGCAGCAATGGCAATAATAGTTTGTACCGTAGTCATTTTTGCTACAGGTGCAAAAGTTTTCCTCATAGTTTATACCATACTCTTGTTTGTTGCCAAGGACTACCAATCGAGCTTTGTACCGATCAAGAGTTCCATCAGAATTAAGTTTAATTGAATAAACCCATTTACATCCAATTGGACGGACATTTGGAGGACAAGGAACAATGTCCCATGTGTTATTTTCTTTAAGAGCTAAAAGTTCCTCCTCCATTGTTTTTTGCCAACATTTAAGCTTGGAAGCTTGTGAATAACCTGTGGGAATAGAGATGGTGGATAAAGTAGAAGAAAACCATACCATTTAGGAGTTTGAGACACTCTAGTAGATCGCCGAGGAGGCTCAAGAGGAGCAGATCTTGAAGAAATCTCAGATTCTGGTTGTGGAGCAGTCTCAGGTGGCAGATCTGTTTCGGGATGGGGTAAAGTTGGTCGACGTCGTTCATACACAAATCCTGGTTTGAATCGCTTAGAAGACAATGACAAATCCTCAAAAGTAGGAAGAAGAGGAGAAACAAAAGATGACTCAACATGAGTAGGAAAGAAATACTGATTCTCAAAGAAAATAACATTTCTAGAAACACGAAATTTGTTTAGAGCTTGGATCATAGAAAATAAAAGCTTTCTGTGAAGTACTATAGCCCATGAAAGCACATTTAATAGACTGAACAAGGAGTTTATTGCGTTGAAAATGAGGCAGGTGCACAAAACAAACACAACCAAACGTATTAAAACTATTATAGCTGGGATGCTTATGAAAGAGACGATAATATGGAGACTCAAGATTTAACACTTTAGATGGTAGTCTATTAATCAAATAAACAGCAGTAGACAAAGCTTCAACCCAATATTTAGATGGAACAGAGGACTCGATCAATAAAGTACGAGTGACATCTAAAAGATGACAATTTTTACGCTCAGCAACCCCCTTTTGTTGTGGCGTATATGGGCAAGAGCGTTGTGATACAATTCCTTTCTCAAGCAAGAAATTATTGAATTCATGAGACATATATTCTCCACCAGAATCAGATCTTAATATTTTGATACCTATGGAAAATTGAGTCTCAACGTAAGCCAAAAATTTCTTGAATATGGAAAACACTTCAGATTTAGATTGAAGAAAATACACCTATGTAAAATGACTATAGTCATCTATAAATGTCACAAAATACTTGAAATGAGCATGAGAAATAACTGGTGAAATGCGCCAAACATCACTATGAATGACATCAAAACTGAAAATTGATTTTTATTTCTCAATAAACCAGAATTGGACAAATGAGACAACACAATAGAATTTGGATGTCCTGGACGTTTATGTCAAACCTCATTCTTAGTAGTGGTAGAAGCAAGAGCTAGAACACGAGGAATAGAAAAGTGTATAGGAAACAATCTTCCAACTTTAGGCCCCTTCGTGATTATCGTCCCCGACACCTGATCCTGCACAAGGCAACCATTACGATAAAAATTCACATCACAATTGTTATCCACCAATTGGCCAACTGAAATAAGACTAGTGGAGAGCTTTGGTGATACAAAAACAATCTTGAAAGTTTCAGTAATATCCCCAACCTTGGTAATGGGTAAATTACTACCATTGGCAACCTGAATTTGTGTTGGACCATTATACTCACAGGTGTTTTTGAGTATATTAGTTGAGTTGGTCATATGATTAGAAGCGCCAGAATCAACAAGCCAAAATTTAGATATTACCTCATTACCTTGCAGCCCCAAAGCTGAAAATGCTGACAATATCATTTGTTGTACCATTTTAGGAGTAAGAACTTGTCCTACTGAAGACGAGTCATCTGTAGTTGAACCATTTATCCCAACTTGAAAAGCATTTGCCCTACAGTTTTGAGGACGTGTGGGACACTCTTTGATAATGTGTCCTTGTTGTTTACAATAATTACAGAACTTCTTGCCACAATTGCTAGCAATATGACCATATTTCTTGCAACTGTAGCATTGAGTTCTAACCATATCCATGCCCTTTCCTTTCCCTTGAGCTGCAAATGCGACAGTGAAAACATTTCCTTGATGAAAACCATTTTGTGTGAAGAGACGCTGCTCTTCACGAAGTAATTCCCTAAAACAGACATCCAACAGGGAGATGGATCACGGTTCATCAAGTTGGAGCGAACATTTTCAAAATCAGATCATAATTTCATCAAAAATTGATCTTGCTTGCTTTGTTCATGAACTCCTTGAATGATGGAAGAGATTTAGAAGGTATTTTAGCATAAACGATATCGGTAAATTCAACCCATAAGTTCTGAAATCCAGAGAAATAATCTTGAACAGAGAGACCTCCTTGAGAATACATAGCAATTTCATGTTCTAACTGAAAGCGTCTTGTGCTATGGTCTTGGTTGTAAACCTTTTGTAAATAATCCCACATGGCCTTTGTTGTCTTGTATGGCCTGAGATTATGAACAATAAGAGGGTCAATTGACCTAAAATCCATGTCATCACCTGAGCATCTTTAACCTTCCATTGACCGAGCTTTGTAGGATTAGTAGGAGTAGGATCACTTCCATCTATATGTCCCCATAATTCTTTTCCGGTGACAAATAGTTGGAATTGAAATTCCCTGGCAGAGTAATATTTTCCTGTGAAACGAACATGGAAGGACTCAAACTGACATGACGCCATGTTCTTGACAAGTTAAGGAAGATAGAAATGCAATGATACAAAATAACCAAAATGACCAAGACTAAGAATCCAACATGCCTAAAATTCCAAGATACTTAGGACTTACTGTTGACTAAAAAATAGTAAGTAGAACCAAAACTTTCAAAAAAATTCTGAAAGAAACCATAGATGAAAGACACTAAGAATCAAAGCACAAAAAAAGACTCTGATACCATGCCAATTTTGATGAATGAGTTCTCTCAAATGAGAGTTCTTCCATTAAATAGAAAGAATTTTGATTTACATGCCTAAAAATCAATTATATATCCATAAATAAATGTTATTCCTAATTGTAATATCTCTGAAAATATGCTACATTAATCTATGTTATCCCTTATCATCATTACACAAATATTTAGAGTTATAACATAGATATGTACAGATATTTAAAATCTATCCAATCATGCTAACATATTACACCAACAATCAACAATTAATTGTGATGAGTCATTTACAATAATAAGAATACCATACTGTGAAATGTGAATGTACTACAAAAACTACCTTGTATAGCTAAACATATGACATATTACATATGGTAACATTTCACATAACATCATTGATATAAAAAACTGTTTACATTTGTTGAAAATGGAGAAATCCTCGAGAGCAAGCAATACTAAGATCCGAAACATAGTGAATAATACGAAACTTTTGTTTTGTCCATCGCAAAGTTTAATTTCAGTCAAATAGTGGATAAAGAAGATGATATTGATTCCCATGTCCTTTTGGCTAACTCTAATACCACCCAACTTTAATCCCGACTACAAACATATATAGTCATCCAACCTAGCAATTGTTTTTCTGAAACTCTTGCCTCTTCCCAACTCGTCTGTCATAACTTGTGCATCATCCTCAGTAGGGGCCCTATCAATCACAACATCTCTGGGAGCCAAAGCATTCTCAGGAGTTTGAATCTTTTTTGGTACTAGTAGACAGCTACTAGAACGTTGTGTCGCTCAGAAAATGCCCCATAAGTAGCATTTCTGTTGGTATCCTGCCAACAAGTTTCCCCAATAAATTATCAATTAACATGAAATAACATCAAATGAAAACACGAAATAAGTAAAAACTTACTCCAGTGACGCAGGGGCAGTTCTGTGGATGTGAAAACCAATAGCTCCCCATATGGTGTTAATGCTCGGAGAGCATGTTCTCCACCAATTATACCTTGAACCATACTATCAAATTTATCCTGGTGTCTGTACGGAGAAAATAAAAATGAAAACAAAGTGAATTTAATGAATAGAACTAAGCATAAAATGGTGAACATATAAAGTAGTTACCTTGCCTCCGAGGGGAATAAAAACAATTCAATGTCATCGACAATAGCCTCTGGTGTGTTGAAATACTTAGGCCATAAATCGTCCTTTGAAACCATTTCAAAGAAAAGATGAAGTTGAAGTAGCTTTGCTTTTTCAGATACACTTTGACTTGCTTTGTCGGGGAGGTGAGCAACAACTCCGTCAAGCGTATACTTGTTGTTCCAAATGTTATCGCAACCCCTGCTAGAAAATGTGCAAGAATACAAATATTTGTATTCACAATGTATACAACAATAAATTCCAAATAATCTCTAAGATATTTACTCACCTCCAAATAAGATCATCAACATGTTGTGCAACATGACTATGCTCTACTAAACCAGGTACAGAATAGCATCAGAATTCATCGTTCTAGTGATTTCATTCTCCTTGGATTCATCGCATACCCAAGGGATATATTCAGTGAAGGTGACTTTGTCAAGGAAGTAGTTGAACAGATGTAAAACACAAAAGATTATTAAACCAATATGTAAGGTTAACCTAAATTACAAAAAAGAGGCGAAAGAAGTTGACTAATGACAGATCAATTGATTATTAAGATAGAGAAAAAACTAGAGAAAAGAAGAAGATAGAAATTGAAATAGAGATTCTACTACACAAGTTTTGAGTAATCAATTCCACAATCAACCTAAGATACCAAATTACTTCCATCAGAGTCAAAACCAGCATAATCGGACTTAGAACGTTACAAACAATCTACTAATAGCCTAGAAAGAAACCACATGACAAATCATTCATAGTTCCAATTTGATCATATGCCTTGAAATAAACAACAAAGTCCATAGAAATATCCAAAGTGTTCCACCATTCCACCATCATGGGCCTATAGCAAACAACTCTTTCAGGCAACGTTAGACTAACAAGCACTATAGTTTTTCCGAGACTCAATATCACTAACATATAAATCCTTTATACCTTCCAACTTAGCACTCAAAATGTTAATCAAGGAATATTTCCTAAAAAGCATATGGATAACCGCATTATTGTTTCCTAGTATGAAATTCAACCCAGTAGCATGACTTTGATTCAACCTACCTTGAGTTTCATGTCATTATTTATCTTGCATGAGAACGACTCAAATAGCCTTCCCCGATGCATGAAACTCAACCTGAAAGGTCTTGTCATAATTTGCAAGTTGCAATAAATGTGGCGAACTAATTAAGCTTATAATTCAACTTCTTATAAGACTTATCTTACTTTACCCAGCCACAAAACCATTATCCTTTTTAATCATATTGGATTAAGGGGCAGCTGCTATACTCTATCCTCTTCAAAACCTCCTATAAAAGCTTTCTAACCCATTGAGGCTCCAAACCTCTTAACACTCTTAAGAGTTGGTAAATCCCTTATAGCCTTTACTTTGGTCTCATCAACTTCTATGCCCTTCCCTCTTACTACAAACCCCAAGAAAACAATCCTAAAAATCACATTTATTAAAGTTTGCATAAAATTTCCCTCTCTTAAGTATTTCAAACTTGCCAAAAGAAACTCTCAACACACAATTCTTAAACATATGAAGGGACATTTTTACAACAAATAAGCAATCACACATCGTTTATATAAGCCATACTTTGTTTTAAGGGTGACCAAACAAAGTTCATATTTCTTTAAGCGAGAAGAGCAACACTCACTTTATTGAATTATATCCATTCTTCTACCGCATGGAGGTAGAGAGGCTATTTTCAGAGGACCCTCAACTCAAGTATATCAAATCAAAGTAGGTATGAAATGGAAACAATAACAACAACAATCTAAACATACCGATATACAACAATAACAATAGTAACAATCTAAGCATACCAATGTACAACAACTTCAAGACAACTAATACAATGAATAAATGCATTCGATAATCATTTGTCACCGCAATTTAGACATATTTTCGGCGTCTGCACAACATGGAAAAATAATTATTAAAACTACATTCATATGCATAGCAATATAAAAATAATGCAAAATATGCATGTACTTTATATAACGGAAGTTAAAGCAAGAAATTAAAGCATATGTCATAGTTTCTATTCTCCAATTTTAAAGGATATAATGAGTCATATCAAATCTGAGTTGTGCTATCAATGTAGACTGAATAGGATACACATTTGCTCTTTCTATGATTGTGTTCGTGGAGATAGCTAGAATAGTAAAAAGAGTTACTAAAAAGTTTGGAATTAGTATCGGTCCTGTATGTCATTATTGCACTTTTGATGACTCTAACAAAAATATTGAAAATGTTGATCACCTTTTTTGTCTAGGTCTACAAGCTAAAAGAATTTGGAATTTTTTTGCACGGCCGTTGAGAATTGGACATATGCATAACACTCTTAAGATGATATTACTCAGTTGGTGGAATTAGAAGACTAAAAACCCCATTGTAGCTTTCATATCTAAAGTTCTACCCCAAATCATTTGTTGGGAACTCTAGAGAACTAGGTGATGCAATAAATTTGAGAATGTAAAGCCTTCTTTTTTCAGAATCAAAACTAACATCACTTAAATTCTATTGCAAGTTACACAGAAGAACTTTGGGCAAGGAAAGATAGGGGAAAGCTAGAATAGCCTCAAACAAATCTTTGAAGCGGACATCAATCAAAGAACTTCCATAAAAGTCAAATGGCTCAAACCACATAGAATTTTAGTAAGCTCAACAGTGATGGAAGTTGAGTTCAAGGAAGCCGTGGTGGAGGAGGGCTAATCAGAGACAACCAAGTTAACATGATGTTTGCTTACTCTTTAGGTCTAGGCTAAGGTACTAGCAACATGGCTGAAGCCTGTGCACTACTCTATGGTCTTAAATGGTGTGTTAGTAGAGGTTACGATAGGATTTGGGGAGAAAAAAATTCCCTACTCTTAGTTAAATGTATAAACGGAGAATGGAAAACACTTTGGAGATTGGATAAATTGATTCAAGAAGCACAACAAATAGTTGAATCTCATGGATTTATCATTAGTCATTGCTTCAGGAAGCAAACAAACCTGTTAATATATTAGTATCCAGCAGTTATAGTGTTGATGCAATACATGATTACAACTCTTTCTCTGATCTCCCGAGGGAAGTTAGGGGATTAATTAACACAGATAGATAGGAGCTCCATTCTTTCAGAATGCAGCAGGTTAAACCTTCTAATTTTATTTACGAATCCCCCTAAATCCTCTTTGTGAATGAGTCAAGTCAGTAGAGTGATAGCTAGCTTAGACTCCCCTTTTTTGTGATAACTTGATAGAGTTTATCTAACTCTATTTCTAACCCAAGATCTTGTATTCAGTTTGGTATGCCAAACTTCAAAATGTAACTCCTTCATATCAATGATCATCGGAGGCAGTTAGAAAAAAGAATCCTTTTCATAAAAAAAATTATACTATATATTGTAGCTAGAGTACCACATATTCTGAAAGTTTTGTTATTTTCTTAAAAAAAATTATACTATATATTTTGATTGAATAAATATAATTAGAAAGTATAGACAATAAAATTTGCAATTATGTTTCACTTCTTAATTTGTCTAATTCACTTCAATTTGAATCAATCATGTTTTAACATTAGCTTTGTAAATTTGTCTTCAATTTTTCGAGGTGTCTTCTTAGACATTTCAAGCTCAAACTAATTAAATAATTAAATTTCAAAAAACATTGGCTTAACTTTAGACCTTTTTTTAAAGTGTAACACTCACTACAATATTGATGATTTAAACCTACTTTTATAATTAAAAGTAATACAAAATATTATACAATACTCTAATGGTATACTCAATCAAATGGAGTTTAATTCTATTGTTAAATATTTCTACTACTAGAATAATTCTGATGATTTGTGCAACAATTGACTCAATTGAAAAAGTTTTCCAAACTATAATGTGTATGAATTCAATTAAGATATAAGTGTTTGTGGTGTTATGTAAGGCACAATAATTTATATATGTAAATTCGTGTCGTACAAATTATTATAGAAAAAATTATATCGCTAATTGAAAAAAATTAATTATCAAATTATAATTACCTATCATGTATTTTAATAATTAATGAAAATAAAATATATAAGAAAAAAATTAAATAAAGTAAGATCTCCTTTTTCAAAATTTTATTGGAATCTTACTCGGTAAAGAAATCACAACAAATTTATAACAATCAAAAAGTGTAAAAAATTATTCTAAATCAAACTAGACAAATGAGAAAATTCGATGAGACATACCATGGGGAGGAATCAAAACCAATTGGAGATTGATGAAAATTTCAGTACCAGATTAGAATCTGGTAAGCTAGTATGGAGTGATATAAGCTTTTTTTTTTTTAGAATTCAAGTAATTCTAGCTTAATGTTGAAGCTAGGCGATGAAAATTAGGGAAACTTTATAGTTTTTTATATATATATGATGTGTTGGTCAAAGTTATTTTTTTTAAGCTAGTAGCCATAAATGTTTTTCACTTGAAAGAAAATATCCACTTCATCTGGCTATTCATCATTAAGGTTGATATCTTGAAAAATTTAATATTTTTTTGAAAAATGATAATTTTATTTAATAAAATAAAAATTTAATTGACAATCAAAATCAAAAGGCTATATTTATTAAAAACTTTATTCCATTTTTATATTTTGCCAAAACATCCAATACGAAGTCTTGTAAGAAATTAATAACTCATAATTGCAAGTTTATCTAATTTATTCATTTATTTTCACTTAAAAGAAAATGTCCACTTCATCTAGCTATCCAGCATTAAGGCTGATATTTTGAAGCAATTTAAATATTTTTTTGAATAAAAAGTAATTTTATTTAATAAAACAAAGATTTAATGACTTTTTAATTGACAACCGAAATAAAAATGCTATAATTATTTAAAATATTATTCAACTTTTATATTTTACCAATATCTCAAAATTAAGGAATATATTTAATTTTTATGGACGCAAGTTCATATACTAATTAAGACATATTTTTTTAATTAAAAGTAATACAAAATATTATACAAGTGAAAATGATGAAGTTTTGGTTATATTTTTATAAATTTCTACAACTAGAATATTTTTGATAAATAGTGCAACACTTAACCCAATTAATAAAGTTTTTAAAACTAATATCCATAAGACAAGTGAGAAAATTCTAAGATACATACCATGGTGGAAATTCAGAATTATATTAGACTCTTGTAGCGGGTATGGAGCAATCGATAGAAAGTTTTTGAATTCGAGAAATCCTTCCCAGCCTTTTTTGTTGAAGAAAATTAGTGTGACGTTGAAGCTACACGATGAAAATAAGGGAAACATTATAGTTCATATATATGATGGATTGGTCAAACGTTATAGATCAATGTGATCTCAAAGAAATCTAATATTTTTGGGGAAAAAATAAAAAAATTAATAGAACAAAGACTTACACGACTGTCTAATTGACAATTGAAAAGAAAAGGCCTATATTTATTAAAAACTTTATTCCACTTTTATATTTTACCACAACAGTCAAAAACGAAGTCTTGTAAGAAATTATAACTCATAATTGCAATTTTATCTAATTTATAATATATTTACTTTCACTTAAAAGAAAATGTATATTTCATCTGGCTATCCACCATTAAGCCTGATATCTTGAAGCAATTTAATATTTTTTTGTTAAAAAGATAATTATATTTAATAAAATAAAGAATAAATGACTTAATTGACAACCAAAATAAAAATAATAATATATTTATTTAAAACATTGTTCGACTTTTATATTTTACAAAAAAACAGTCAATAATGAAGTCTGGTAAGAAATTATAATTCATAATTACAATTTTATCTAATTTAATATTTATATATTAAGGGTAGTCATAAACTGCGATTGATCAACTACGTATATTCTACATAGTTTACTATAACATATACAATTTACTTAAGATATAAGTGTTTGTTATGTTATGTAGCACAGAATAATTTTTATATACCTATTGATGTCTTACAAATTATTTTAAAGAATATGATATTGCTAATTTTTTTTAAAAACATTATCAAATTATAATTAACTATCATGTATAAAATAAGATATACTTTTTCAAAATTTTATTGGAACTCTAATCCGCGAAACAAAAGACCACAAATTTACAACAATCAAAGAGTGTAAATAATTATACTAGATCAAAAGAGACAAGTGAGGAAATTCAAAGAGGTATACCATGCTTGAATAAACAACAATTGGAGATTGGTGAAAAGTCAAAACTATGTTAGAATCTGGTAGCCGAGTATGGAGATATTAAAGTTTTTTTTTTGAGAATTTAGAAAAGCCTAGCGAATCACTTTTGTTGAATAGAATTAACGTGATGTTGAAGCTAGGGGGTATCTTAAAGCAATCTAATATCTTTTTTGAAAAAAATTATTTAATAAAACAAAAACTTAAATGACTATTTAACTGACAACCGAAATCACAAAGTTATATTTATTTAAAACTTTATTCCTCTTTCATATTTTACTGAAACAGTCAATGTCGGGTAAGAAATTATAACTCATTATTCTAAGTTTGTAAATACATTTATTTTCACTTAAAAAGAAATGTCTATTTCATCTGGCTATCCACCATTAAGGCTGATATCTTAAATCAATTTAAGATTTTTTTTGGAAAAAGATAATTTTATTTAATAAAACAAAGAATTACGTGACACTTTATTTGAAAACTAAAATCAAAAAGATTTATTTATTTAAAAAATTATTCAACTTTTATATTCTACCAAAA
The DNA here is from genome assembly GCF_900185275.1 of Solanum verrucosum. Taxonomy (NCBI): domain Eukaryota; kingdom Viridiplantae; phylum Streptophyta; class Magnoliopsida; order Solanales; family Solanaceae; genus Solanum; species Solanum verrucosum. The sequence goes on along the minus strand of NW_026020145.1, from coordinate 358,244 downwards.
CAGTCAATAATCAAGTCTTGCAAGAAATTATAACTCATAATAGCATTAATTTTATTTGACTTAAAATACATTTAATAAGGGTAATTATAAATTGTGATTGTGCATCAAAGAATATGAGATTGTAATCCTTGTTTAGTAGTATTAATGTATCACCTTGGATTCAATAAGATGGAAAAAATGCAGCTTTTCAGGATTTGCTGTCAGGACCAACGGAAGCCATCGACAGACTGTGTATCAGACCACGGACCGTTGGTGGGGTCCCATCATTGGGTTTCAGACTTAGGGGTCTCTGATCCCACCCACGGCCGACCAGTATGGTCCGTGGATGGACCTACGTACCGTAGGCGAGGGTCAACAACTAATTAGAGGGAAATGACTTTTGGATCAACTTCAAACGATCATATCTTTTAGCATAAAATGAATTATGTGTCCCATGACCTCTCAAATTAAAGATAATTGAATCATATTTCCAACGCTCCCAAGTTTGCTAAAATCCAAGCTCGGAGTAAAAAGTTATGCTCGTTTTAGTGAAGCTCTATCAGGCAGAACACGAACCACAACCAAGTTGACGGGCATTGGTTCAAACGACGGCCTGTTAGTCCCACCATGAATGGCCTTTGTTAGCTTTTAAGTCAGGGTTATTTTGGTCCTTTTCCCTATGCATTAGACACTTAAACTACGTCGTTTGATGACTAAACTACGTCGTTTTATTTAGTCTAAGCCTAATAATCTAGTCAGAATACCCAGAACCCTCATTCTCTAAAAATCGTCCAAGTTAGAAAGAAAAGATAAGAAAGGGTCGCCAGTTTCTTTAAAGAACAAGCAGTAGTGTTCTTCAAAGTTCAACCCTGAAATCCGAAGGAATTCTCCATAGATTTTGTCACCAAGTATGTGGGATTTCACTAGTGGGTTCCTTTCTCCCATTAGGTCCCTAGTTTTCAGTCAGTTCGTTGATTCTTCATAGCTTGATTAGACCTAGGGATTATAAAACCTTGGAGATTAATTCTGATTTTGCTTTTGTAGTATCCTTCATCATAATATCATGTTTTGTTGGAAACTTAGCATAATTCCTTGTATAAAACTTAGAATCCTAGTTTGTGTAATTTCTATTAGTTCATGAGTTATACTTGCTAGGTCTGTTGGACATAAAATCATGCTCTAGATTTCGAATGTCACATTCCTAGTATATAAATGTGCATTCTCAGTTAGCATGTCACTATATTGAGCTATTCCGTATTTAGTGCATTTTAACTTCATGAATATTTAGTTATTAAGAGTAGACTTAGCACCGAGTTAGACTAGGGTTCAACTTACCCTCACAGTCCCAGAACTACGTTCCTGGTAGGCTTATAAGTCCCCTCAGTTGGGCATTAGTTTTAGTGATCATGCCACAGTCATGCCTTTATACCCCTAACAAGGTATATTGGGTCCTCTGGATGGGGCGTATGCATCGAACTCTACGTTTAGCTCACGTGGTTTATGTCGGTTAATAGTAGCTCCTACAATTAGACTCTTAGTGCATTGACCAGGTTTTCACCAGTTACTTTAGTATACAGTTCAACATGTTATCTTCATGATTAGTAATTGGTCGTTGCATTCAGTTTATCTTTCAGTTATACTTCAGTACATATCTATATCATTGTTCAGATTATATCATTGCTCATTTCTGCATTGTTTAGCTTATATACTTTGTTCAGCTTAGCATATCTATATCCTACATGCTCAGTACATTCAAAGTACTGACACATATTTTGTGCTACATTGTTTCATGATGTACATTCAGGCACTCATCATCCAAATCACACTTAGATCGAGTCTCGATTCGACGTCAGCTGCTTCAGTGGTGAGTCCTCATACTTCGAGGACAATAGACATGCTTTCTATTTTAGTCTTTATTTCCAATTTTCAGTTTTGTTAGAGTTAGTTGGGGGGCATGTACCAGCAATTCAATTCAGTTAAGGCTTTTCAAACATAGTAATAGATTCAGCTCGAGTTGTTAAGTGTTGTTTCAGTCATCACTAAACTCTTATAATTATAACTTATATATTCAAGTTATCAAATTTGAGTTGTACAATCAATGCAGTCAAAATAGGGTACACATTTTTGCTCTCTTTATAAATCTGTTGGTGGATATAGCTAGAGTACCACAACTTGAATCCTCTTCATCAAGAAAATTTATACTATATATTTTAGCTAGAGTACCACATATTCTAAAAGTTTTATTATTTTCTTAAAATATGATTGATGTGATTATAATTAAAAAATATAGGAAATTAAATTTGCAATTACGTTTGACTTCTTAATTTTTCTAATTCACTTAAATATGAATCAATCATGTTTTAATATTAGCTTAGTAAAATTGTCTTCAATTCTTTGAGATGTGTTCTAAGACATTTCAATCTCAAACTAATTAGATTATCAAATAATTAGCTTTAAAAAGATATTATCTTAACTTTTGAATATCTTCTACGGTGTTACAATCACTACAATATTGATGATATAGACCTATTCTTGTGATTAAAAGTTATACAAAATATTATACAAGTAAAATTTTTATTCTAATTAGCATACTCAATCAGATGAAGTCTTAATTCTATTTTTAAATATATCTACTCTTAGAATAATTTCTATAGCTTGTGCAACAATTGACTCAATCGAAAAAAAATTCAAAACAATAATCTATAAGAATTTACTTAAGATATAATTGATTGAGTCAAGGAAGGCACAATAATTTACATATGTCTATTCGTGTCTTACAAATTATTAAAAAAACTAATATATTGCTAATTGAAAAAAAATTAATTATCAAATTATAATTGACTATCATCTATTTTAATAATTCATGGGAATAATATGTATGTGTATATATATATATATATATATATATCAGAAGGACACCTTAACTATGCATGTCACACCCCGAGGCTACCCCTTGACATAACACAGGACCTAGGATCACGAGTGACCCCAAGCTAACCCTGAGTTGAATCTGGCATATCGTGAACATACTGAATATATCTAAGTAAACATGAACGAAGTGGAAACTAAATCAATAGATATCTAAAGAGGAACAATCCCAACTAGTCTGAATAATAATATATTAAAAAAATGTTTAGTGATAACTGAAATAACCACTTAACAACTCAAGTTGAATCTACTACTATGTCTGAAAAGTCCCTAACTGAGTTGAGTTGTTGGGACATGCCCCCAGCTAACTCTAACAAAACTAAAAACTGAAAGTAAAGACTAAAATGAAAGCATGCCTATATATTGTCCTCGAAACATGAGGACTCACCACTGAAGTTAAGTTGACTGCGAATCAAGAATCGATCTATGCGTGATCTGGATGCTGAGTACCAGAACCTGCATCATGAAAGGATGTAGCACAGAGAATGCGTCAGCACTTGGAATGTACTGAGCATGCATGATATATATATTAAGCTGAACAAAGCATAACTGAGCAATGCCATAAACTGAGCAGGAATATAAAATATTGTAAGATAACTGAAAAGCTAAGCTGAATGCAATGACCAAGTACTAATCATGAAGATAACATGATGAACTAAATGCTGAAATATATACTTAAAACTTGGTCAAATACACTAAGAGTCTGACTGTGGGAGATAATATTAACCGACATAAACCACGTGAGCTAAACGCAGAGTCCGATGTATACGCCCCATTGAGAGGACCCAATATACCTTGCCATGGGTATAAAGGCATGACTGTCATGATCACTAAATTTGATGCATAATAGAGAGGACTTATAATCCTATGCGGACACGTAGTTCTGGGACTATGAGGGTACACTGAACCCTAGTCCAACTCGGTGCTAAGTCTACTCCCAACTAAATATGTATATGACTAAAATGAAACTGAAATACTAAATAAATCAAAATACTGACATGTTAACTGAGAATGCAACGTTTATATACTGATAATATGGCATTAGAAATCTGAAGCATGATTATCTATTTAACTGACCTAGCAAATGTAATTCATGAACTAAGATAATCTACACAAACTAGGTTTCTGAGTTTTTATCCAAGGAATTAAGAAAACTTTCGAGGAAACATGCTATTTCAATTAAGAATACTACAACAACTAAATCACAACAAATCTCCAAAGTTATAGAAACCCTAGGTCTAAACAAGATATGGACAATCAAGGAACTACATGAATTCTAGGGACCTAGTGGGTAAAAGGAACCCACAAGTGAAATCCCACATACCTGGTGACTAAATTCACGGAGAAATCCTTTGGGCTTCGGGGCTGAAACTTGAAGAACACCTTTGCTTGTTCTTGGGGAAACTGACGCCTCTTTCTTATCTTTTGCTCTAGGTTTTGGTGAATGAGGGTTCTGGGTAATGTCTGACTAGAATATTAGGTTAAGACTGAGTAAAATGACATAATTTAGGTATTAAACGATGTAGTTTAAATGTCCAACGCTTAGGGGAAAAGAACAAAACGACCCTAACTTAAAAGCCTACGAAGTCCATCGACGAGGCCTCTGATGGACCATCGATGGGACCACGGCCCGCCAAATGGGTCGTGGTTCTTGGCCAGTGCTACTGGTTCTTGGTACCTCCATCTACGATCCACTTCATGATCCGTGTGAAGGCCAACGTGGTTCTTCACTTGGGGCTAGTGTCTGCTGGGTCAAGACGACGGACCTATCCACAGCCCGTGGAGGACTCTGTGGTTCCACACTTGAGCCTTGGTGGCTCTACCTCACTTCTACGAGCCATACCACGGCTCGTGTGAGGATCCACGACCCATGAGGGGCTTCGTGGTCCACCACGTTGGCTAGGTGTGAGCCACGAGCAGGTCGATGGACCGTGGTTTCATTCACGGTCCGTGAACCCCTCGATGGTTCACCAACTTTCTTGTTGGTCAGTTTGTTTAGTTTTTGAGGCATTATAATGCGGGCGTCCTATTACCCTACTAAACAATCTTGAACTGATATTATTACATCATTTTTTGTCCACCTTACATAGAGAGTGTGTGCTCAAAGAGAGTGAGCAACCTAAAATAACTAATATAAATTTATTTTTACAAGTATTTTATTATAAAATATAATTTCTTATTATTTTAACTTTTTTTCCTTATTATTTTTTCTCTTTCTTTCTTCTTTCTTCTTCAAAAATTCATTGTCATCTCTATTGAACCTTCTCACTTTCAATGTCACCATTTTTACCACAACTTCACCTTCCTTTTTTTTTACTACTATTAGTTTTACTCTCTTTAATTTTAAAACTTTATCTAAATATTTTCTTATATTTCGAACAATTTGATAAACTCATTAGATTTCAAGACGATTAGAAGGTATCATATAGTTTTTTATATCCGATTTCAATCAAGTTCTTCCAATTTTTGGGGAATTCATTGATTCTTTTAATATTATCATTTCTAATTTTGAAGTTATATGAAAAGAGTAATTGATGATACCTTCAATATTTTAAAGTTTCTTAGAGAAACAATTATTTTTTTATCAATAATCCAATAAAGTCTAGAAAATAGTATGATTTTTTTTTTACAAAAAAATAATTGAAATAAAGAATTTGATTGGAGAAGAAGAAGAAAAGGAAAATAAAAAAATAGGGAGAGAGGTTCCACTTGACGTGGGGGGTGGGGTGAGGGTGGGAGGTGAAGAAAAAGAAAGAAAATGGAGGGATGGATCAAATTGAAAGTGGGGGTGGAAGATGAAGTGGAATTTAAGATGAAATCAAAATTAAAATAAGTTAAAAATTATGAGAGAGAGAGAGATAAAGAAAAAACTTAAAATTATAAAAAAGTTATATTTTTAATGAAATTAACATGTGTCATGTAAAGATTGGTGCGTGAACACACTTGCTTCTTAAAATCTAGGGCTGATAAAAAAATGATATAATAATATCAAGTCATAATTGTTTAGTGGGGATAATAGGATGGTTGCAAAGTTAAGGTATCTGTTTTAAAATTCGAGACAACTTCAGTAGTGACTTTATATCTTTTCTGTATAAAAAAGTTAAATAAAATAAGATGTCCTATTTCAAAGTTTTATTGAAACTCTAACAATCAAAGATGGTAAAAAGTGATAGTAAATCAAACTATGCAAGTGAAGAAATTCTAAGAGACATATCATGATGAAAACAAAGATAATCGGAGATTGATGACAATTAAGAATTAGGTAACAATCTGGTAAGCGAGTATGAAGAGATAGAAGTTTTTTTATTTGAGAATTCAAGAAATCCTAGCCAATCCCTTTTTGTTGAAGAAAATTAGCTTGACATTGAAGCTAGGCGATGAAAATAAGAAAAACTTTATATTTTATATACATGTTGTGTTGGTCAAACTTTATAGATTAATGGAATCTCATAGGTGAGGTTTTGGGAGAGCAAAGATGGGATATGTACAATGTAGATAATACCTATTAATAAAACTTGTTTTTGGACACGCACTTTGCACGTGTATTCCAGGTGATTTTTTAATATAAATTTGTTAAACGATAAATATTCTATAATAAAATACATTTAATGAGTAATAAAAGACAATAGTTATAAATAATATTTTTAAAATATGAAAAAAAAATACCAAATGAGAAGTGTATTTTAGTATTTAAAATTAATTTCTCTTACACAACCAACTATAAATTTTCTATTTTGGTTAGTAGTCAGCAAACTTTCAATAAAATCACAAATGACTAATTTGAGCCCAAATAAAAATATAAACTAAAGAAGTCTAATGGGGAGAAAAAACTTTTATTGTTAAGTAAATGGGTAGCGTTACAGTTGAGGTCGAAGTAAGGGGTAGCGTTAATTAAGTACTATTATATTGTTGTCGTCGTCTTACCGTCTCCAAATTCACTTTATTGTGAGATCATTATTAAGTATTACTATGTTGTTGTTATTGTCGTCGTCTTGTGACTTTGATTTAGTCAGCAAAATCTAGGGAAGGTTTTCACTTGGATTTGAACTTTATGCGGTCGCTTTTTTTATGACTATGTATTATTGCTACTATTTGAGAACACATAGAAACACTTTTGAAATCTTGATCAAACATTAATGGTTGCTCTAGTATTGACAAAAGCACTTTTCAGATTAAGTAGTCAAATAACCCACTTCTTAATTAATGAAGAATTAATTATAATAAGAATACCATACTGTGAAATGTGAAAGTACTACAAAAACTACCATGTATAGCAAAATAGATGATATATTACATATGGTAACATTTCACATAACATCATTGATGAAAAAAAAATTGTTTACATTTGTTGAAAACAGAGAAATCCTCAAGATCCAGCAATACTAAGATCCGAAACATAGTGAATAATACGAAACTTTTGTTTTGTCCATCGCAAAGTTAAATTCAGTCTAATGGTCGATAAAGAAACTGATATTGATTTCCCTGTCCTATTGTCTAACTCTAATACCACCCAACTTTAATCCCGACTACAAACATATATAGTCATCCAACTTAGCAATTGTTTTTCTGATCCTCTTGCCTCTTCGCAACTCGTCCGTCAGAACTTGTGCATCGTCCTCAATAGAGGCCCTATCGTTCACAACATCTCTGGCAGCCAAAACATTGTCAGGAGTTTGAATCCATGTTTGGTACCAGTAGACGGCTACTACAACCTTGTAACGCTCTGAAAATGCTCCATAAGTAGCATTTTCGTTTGTATCCTGCCAACAAGTTTCTCAAATAAGTTATTAATGAACATGAAATAACATCTAATGAAAACATGAAATAAGTAAAAACTTACTCCAGTGACGCAGGGGCAGTTCTGTGGATTTGAAAACCAATAGCTCCCCATATGGTGTTGATGCTCGGAGAGCATGTTCTCCACCAATCATTTCTTGAACCATACTATCAAATTTATCCTGGTGTCTGTACGGAGAAACAAAAAATGAAAACAAAGCTAATTTGATGAATAGCACTAAGCATAAAATGGTGAACATATAAAGTATTTACCTTGCCTTCGAGGGGAAGAAAAACAATTCAATGTCATCAACAATAGCCTCTGGTGTGTTGAAATACTTAGGCCATAAATCGTCTTTTGAAACCATTTCAAAGCGAAGATGAAGTTGAAATGGCTTTACTTTTTCAGATACACTTTGACTTGCTTTTTCGGAGAGGTGAGCAACAACTCCGTCAAGCGTATACTTGTTGTTCCGAATGTTATAGCAACCCCTGCCAGAAAATGTGCGAGAAAACAAATATTTTTATTCACAATGTATACAACATTAAATTCTGAATAATCTTTGAGATATTTACTCACCTCCAAATAGGATCATCAACAGGTTGTGCAACATGACTATGCTCTACTAAACAAGTTACAGGTGGGACAGCATCAGAATTCATCGTTCTAGTGATTTCATTCTCTTTGCATTCGTCGCATACCCAAGGGACATATTCAGTGAAGGTGACTTTGTCAAGGCAATAGCTGAACAGATTTAAAACACACAAGATTATTAAACCATGTAAGGTTAACCTAAATTACAAAAATGAGGCGAAAGAAGTCGACTCATGATAGATCAATTGATTATTAAGATAGAAAAATAAGAAGATAGAAATTGAAATAGAAATTCTACTACACAAGTTTTGAGTAATCAATTCCACAATCAGCCTAAGATACCAAATTACTTCCATCAGAGTCAAAACCAACATAATCAGACTTACAAAGTTACAAACAATCTACTAATAGCCTAGAAAGTAACCACATGACACACCATTCATCATTCCAATTTGACCATATGCCTTGAAATAAACAACAAAGTCCATAGAAATATCCATAGTGTTCCACCATTCCACCATCATGGGCCTATAGCAAACAACTCTTTCTTGGAACGCTAGACTAACGAGCACTATAGTTTTTCCGAGACTCAATATCACTAGCATATAAATCCTTTATAACTTTCAACTTAGCACTCAAAATGTTGAAGGAATATTTCCTAAAAAGCATATGGATAACGACATTAACGTTTCCTTGTATGAAATTCTACCTAGTAGCATACCTTTGATTCAACCTACCTTGAGTTTCATGTCATTATTTAGCTTGCATGAGAACGACCTAATAACCTTCCCTGATGCATGAAACTCAACCTCAAAGGCCTTGTCTTAATTTGCAAGTTGCAATGAATGGGGCGAACTAATTAAGCTTATATTTCAACTTCCTATTAGAATTATCTTACTTTACCCCGCCACAAAACCATTATCCTTTTTAATCATATCGGATTAAGGGGCAGCTGCTATACTCTATCCTCTTCAAAACCTCCTATAAAAGCTTGCTAACCCATTGAAGCTCCAAACCTCTTAACACTCTTAAGAGTTGGTAAATCCCTTATAGCCTTTACTTTGGTGTCATCAATTTCTATACCCTTCCCACTTACTACAAACCCCAAGAAAACAATGCTAAAAAGCACATTTATTAAAGTTTGCATAAAATTTCCCTCTCTTAAATATTTCAAACTTGCCAAAAGAAACTCTCAATACACAATTCTTAAACATATGAAGGGACATGTTTTACAACAAATAAGCAATCACACATCATTTATATAAGCCATACTTTCTTTTAAAGGTGGCCTTTCATTTGAATTTGGTGATAAGCAGAAAAAGAAAAAAAGTTCATATTTCTTTAAGCGAGAAGAGCAACACTCACTTTATTGAATTATACCCATTCTCCTACCGCATGGAGGTAGAGAGGCTATTTTCAGAGGACCCTCAGCTCAAGTATATCAAATCAAAGTAGGTATGAAAAGGAACAATAGCAACAACAATCTAAGAATACCGATATACAACAATAGCAATAGTAACAATCTAAGCATACCGATGTACAACAACTTCAAGATAACTAATACAATGAATAAAGGCATTCTAGAATCCTTTGTCGCCGCAGGTTAGACATATTTTTGGCGTCTGCACAACGTTAAAAAATAATTATTAAAACTACATTCATATGCATAGCAATATAAAAATAATGCAAAAAATGCATGTACTCTATATAACGGAAGTTAAAGGAAGAAATTAAAGCATATGTCATAGTCTCCATTCTCCAATTTTAGGGGATGTAATGAGTCAAATCAAATCTGAGTTGTGCTATCAATGTAGACTGAATAGGATACACATTTTATCTCTCTATTATTATGTTGGTGGAGATAGCTAGAGTAGTAAAAAGAGTTACTAAAAAGTTTGGAATTAGTATCGGTCCTGGATGTCACCTTTTTTGTCTAGGTCTACAAGCTAAAAGAATCTGGATTTTTTTTGCAGGGCCACTGGGAATTGGACATATGCATAACACTCTTAAGATGATATTACTTAGTTGGTGGAATTAGAAGACTAAAAACCCCATTGCAACTTTCATATCTAAAGCTCTACCCCCAATCATTTCTTGGGAACTCTGGAGAACTAGATGTAGCAATAAATTTGAGGCTGTAAAGCCTTCTTTTTTTATAATCAAAACTAATATCACTTAAACTCTATTGTAGGATACACATAAGAACTTTGGGCAAGCAAAGATAGGGAAAACTAGAATAGCCTCAAACAAATCTTTGATTCGACAACAATCAAAGAACTTACATGAGAGTCAAATGGCTCAAACCACCTAGAAATTTCAGTAAGCTCAACAGTGATGGAAGTTGCATTCATGGAAGTTGTGGTGGAGGAGCGCTAATAAAAAACAACCATGGCAACATGATGTTTGCTTACTCTTTAGGTCTAGGCCAAGGTACTAGCAACATGGTTAAAGCCCACGCACTACTCTATGGTCTTAAATGGTGTGTTAGTAGAGGTTACGATAGGATTTGGGGAAAAACGGATTCCCTACTCTTAGTTAAATCCATAAACGGAGAATGGAAAACACCTTGGAGATTGGATAAATTGATTCAAGAAGCACAATAAATAACTAAATCTCATGGATTTATCTTCAGTCATTACTTCAGGGAAGCCAACAAACATGTTGATATATTAGCATCCAAGAGTTATAGTGTTGATGCAATACATGATTTCAACTCTTTCTCTGATCTCCCGAGGGAAGTTAGGGGATTAATTAACATAGATAGATGGGAGCTCCCTTCCTTCAGAATGCAACACGTTAAACCTTCTAAATTTATTTACGAATCCCCCTCAATCCTCTTTGTCAATGAGTCAAGTTAGTAGAGTAATAGCTAGCTCATACTCCCCTTTTTTATGATAACTTAATAGAGTTTATCTAACTATAATTCTACCCCAAGATCTTGTATTAAGTTGGTATGCCAAACTTCAAAATGTAACTCTTTCATATCAATGATCATCAGAGGCAGTTAAAAAAAAGAATCCTTTTCATCAAAAAAATTATACTATATATTGTAGCTAGAGTACCACATATTCTGAAAGTTTTGTAATTTTCTTAAAGCATGATTGATATAATTATAATTAAAAATTATACACAATTAAATTTACAATTATGTTTCACTTCTTAATTTGTTTAATTCACTTCAATTTGAATCAATCATGGTTTAACATTAGCTTTGTAAAATTGTCTTCAATTTTTTGAGGTGTCTTCTTAGACATTCCAAGCTCAAACTAATTAAATAATTAAATTTCAAAAAACATTGTCTTAACTTTAGACCTTTTTTTAAAGTGTAACACTCACTACAATATTTATGATTTGAACCTACATTTGTAATTAAAAGTAATACAAAATATTATTCAAGTAAAAATGATACTCTAATGGTATACTCAATCAAATGGAGTTTAATTCTATTTTTAAATATTTCTACTACTAGAATAATTCTGATGATTCGTGCAACAATTGACTCAATTGAAAAAGTTTTTCGATCTATAATATGTACGAATTCACTTAAGATATAAGAGTATGTGGTGTTATGTAAGGCACAATAATTTTTATATGTCAATTTGTGTCTTACGAATTATTATAGAAAATATTATATCGCTAATTGAAAAAAATTAATTATCAAATTATAATTACCTATCATGTATTTTAATAATTAATGAAAATAAAATATATACGAAAAAAATAAATAAAGTAAGATCTTCCTTTTCAAAATTTTATTGGAACTCTTACTCTGTAAAGAAATCACAACAAATTTATAACATTCAAAAAGTGTAAAAAATTATTCTAAAATCGAACCAAATAAATGAGGAAATTTGATGAGACATTCCATGGGAAGGAATCAAAACTAATTGGAGATTGATGAAAATTTCAATACTAGATTAGAATCTGGTAAGCTAGTATGGAGTGATAGAAGATTTTTTTTTTTTTTGAGAATTCAAGTAATTCTAGCTTAACGTTGAAGCCAGGCGATGAAAATTAGGGAAACTTTATAGTTTATATAAATATCTATATGATGTTTTGGTCAAACTTATTTTTTTAAGGTAGTAGCCATAAATATTTTTCACTCAAAAGAAATTATCACTTCATCTGGCTATTCACCATTAAGGTTGATATCTTGAAATATCTAATATTTTTTTGCAAAAAAGATAATTTTATTTAATAAAATAAAAATTTAATTGACTCTTTAATTGACAATCAAAATCAAAAGGCTATATTTATTAAAAACTTTATTCCATTTTTATATTTTACCAAAACAGCCAATACGAAGTCTTGTAAGAAATAAATAACTCATAATTGCAAGTTTATCTAATTTATTCATTTATTTTCACTTAAAAGAAAATGTCCACTTCATCTAGCTATCCAGCATTAAGGCTGATATTTTGAAGCCATTTAATTTTTTGAGTAAAAATTAATTTTATTTAATAAAATAAAGAATTAAATAACTTTTTAATTGACAACCGAAATAAAAAAGCTATAATTAGTTAAAATATTATTCGACTTTTATATTTTAACAATATCTCAAAATTAAGGAATATATTTATTCTTTATGGACGCAAGTTCATATACTAATTAAAACATATTTTTGTAATTAAAAGTAATACAAAATATTATACAAGTGAAAATGATGAAGTTTTGGTTATATTTTTAAATATTTCTAGAACTAGAATAATTTTGATAGTTTGTGCAACAATTAGCCCAATTAATAAAGTTTTCAAAACTAAAATCCATTAGACAAGTGAGAAAATTCTAAGATACATACCATGGTGGAAATTCAGAATTGTATTAGACTCTGGTAGCAGGTATGGAACAATCGATAAAAAGTTTTTGAATTCAAGAAATCCTTCCCGGCCTTTTTTGTTGAAGAAAATTAGCGTGACGTTGAAGCTAGACGATGAAAATAAGGGAAACATTACCGTTCATATGTATGATGGGTTGGTCAAACGTTATAGATCAATGTGATCTCAAAGAAATATAATATTTTTGGGGGAAAAATAAAAAATTAATAAACCAAAGACTTACACGACTATTTACTTGACAATTGAAATGAAAAGGCCTATATTTATTAAAAAGTTTATTCCACTTTTATATTTTACCACAACAGTCAATAACAAAGTCTTGTAAGAAATTATAACTCATAATTGCAATTTTATCTAATTTATAATATATTTATTTTCACATAAAAGAAAATGTATATTTCATCTAGCTATCCACCATTAAGCTTGATATCTAGAAGCAATTTAATAATTTTTTTGTTAAAAAGATAATTTTATTTAATAAAACAAAGAATAAATGACTTAATTGACAACCAAAAATAAATAAATAATATACTTATTTAAAACTTTATTCGACTTTTATATTTTACAAAAAACAGTCAAGAATGAAGTCTTGTAAGAAATTATAATTCATAATTACAATTTTATCTAATTTAATATTTAATTATTAAGGGTAGTCATAAAATGCGATTGATCAACTACGTATATTCTACATATTTTACTATACCATACACAAATTTACTTAAGATATCAGTGTTTGTTATGTTATGTATCCTAGAATAATTTTTATTTATCTATTTGTGTCTTACAAATTATTTTTAAAAAAAATGATATTGCTGATTTTTTTAAAATTTTTTATCAAATTATAATTAACTATCATGTATAAAATAAGATATACTTTTTCAAAATTTTATTGGAACTCTAATCCGCGAAAGAAAACACAACAAATTTACAACAATCAAAGAGTGTAAAAAATTATACCAGATCAAAAGAGACAAGTGAGGAAATTCAAAGAGACATACCATACTTGAATAAAAAACAATTGGACATTGGTGAAAAGTCAAAACTATGTTAGAATCAGGTAGGCGAGTATGGAGATGTTAATGTTTTTTTTTTTTTTGCGAATTTAGAAAAGCCTAGCGAATCACTCTTTGTTGAATAGAATTAACGTGACGTTGAAGCTAGGGTATCTTGAAGCAATCTAATGTCTTTTTTGAATATTTTTTTTAATACAACAAAAACTTAAATGACTATTTAATTGACAACTGAAATCACAAAGTTATATTTATTTAAAACTTTATTCCTCTTTCATATTTTACTGAAATAGTCAATAACGAAGCCGGGTAAAAAATTATAACCCATAATTGTAATTTTGTAAATATATTTATTTTCACTTAAAAAGAAATGTCCCTTTCATCTTGCAATCCACCATTAATGCTGATATCTTAATGCAATTTAAGATTTTATTTTGGAAAAAAGATAATTTTATTTAATAAAACAAAGAACTAAGTGACTCTTTACTTGACAACTGAAATAAAAAAAGATTTATTTATTTAAAACATTATTTGACATTTATATTCTACCAAAACGGTCAATAATCAAGTCTTGCAAGAAATTATAAATCATAATAGCATTAATTTTATTTAACTTAAATTAAATTTAATAAGGGTAATTATAAATTGCGATTGTGCATAAAAGAATATGAGACTGTAATCCTTGTTTAGTAGTATTAATGTAACACCTTAGATTCAGTAAGATGGAAAAAATGTAACTTTTCAGGATTTGGTGTCAGGACCAACAGAAGCCACCGACGGATCGTGTATCAGACCACGAACCGTAGGTGGGGTCCCGCCGTTGGATTCCAGACTTAGGGGTCTCTGATCCCACCCATGGCCGACTAGTACGGTCCGTGGTTGGACCTATGGACCGTAGGTGAGGGTCAGCAGCTAATTAGAGTGAAATGACTTTTGGATCAACTTCAAATAATCATATCTTTTAGCATAAAATTATTTAGGTGTCCCATGGCCTCTCAAATTAAAGATAATTGAATCATCTCTCCAACGCTACCAAGTTTGCTAAAATTCAAGCACGGAGTAAAAATTTATGCTCATTTTAATAAAGCCCTATCAGGCAGACCACGAATCATGAACTAGTTGATGGGCAGTGGTTCCAACAACGGCCCGTCAGTCCCACCGTGAATGGTCTTTGTTAACTTTTAAGTCAGGGTTATTTTGGTCCTTTTCTCTATGCATTAGACACTTAAACTACGTCGTTTGATGCCTAATAATCTAGTTAGACATACCCAGAACCCTCATTCTCCAAAAATCATCCAAGTTAGAACGAAAAGATTAGAAAGAGTCACCAGTTTCTTTCAAGAACAAGCAGCAATGTTCTTCAAAGTTCAGCTCCGAAATCCAAAGGATTTCTCCGTAGATTTCGTCACTAGGTATGTGGGATTTTACTAGTGGATTCCTTTCACCGATTAGTTCCTAGTTTTTGGTCAGTTCCTTGATTTTTCATAGCTTGTTTAGACCTAGGGCTTATAAAACCTTGGAGATTAATGGTGATTTTTTTGTTGTAGTATTCTTCATCATAATATCATGTTTTGTTGAAAACTTAGCATAATTCCTTGTATAAAACTCAGAATCATTGTTTGTGTAATTTCTCTTAGTTCATGAACTATACTTGCTAGGTCCGTTGGACAGAAAATCATGCTCCAGATTTCGAATGCCACATTCCCAGTATATAAATATTGCATTCTCAGTTAGCATATCACTATTTGGAGCTATTCAGTATTTAGTGCATTTTAGCTTCTTGAATATTCAGTTATTAGGAGTACACTTAGCACTGAGTTAGACTAGGGTTCACAGTACCCTCAAAGTCCCAGAACTATGTGCCTGCATAGGTTTATAAGTCCCGTCAGTTGGGCATCAATTTTAGTGATCACGCCACAGTCATGCCTTTATATCCCTAGCAAGGTATATTGGGTCCTCTCGATGGGGCGTATACATCGAACTCCACGTTTAGCTCATGTGGTTTATGTCGGTTAATAGTAGCTCCCATAGTCAAACTCTTAGTGCATTGACCAGGTTTTCACCAGTTACTTTAGTATACAATTCAACGTCTTATCTTCATGACTAGTACTTGCTAATTGCATTTAGTTTATCTTTCAGTTATACTTCAATACATATCTATATCATTGTTCAGATTATATCATTTTTCATTTATGCATTGATAAGATTATATACTTTGTTCAGTTTAGCATATCTATATCCTGCATGCTCAGTACATTCCAAGTACTGACGCATATTTTGTGCTACATCGTTTAATGGTGTAGATTCAGGCATTCAACTTCCAGATCACGCTTAGATTGAGTCTTGATTCGACTTCAGTAGCTTCAGTGGCGAGTACTCATACTTCGAGGACAATAGACATGCTTTCTTTTTTAGTATTTATTTCCACTTTTTAGTTTTGTTAGAGTTAGTTGGGGGCATGTCCCAGCAACTCAATTCAGTAGAGGCTTTTCAGACATAGTAGTAGATTCAACTGGAGTTGTTAAGTGTTGTTTCAGTCATCACTAAACTCTTATTATTATAACTTATATATTCAAGCTATCAAATTTGAGTTGTATTATCAATGTAGTCAGATTAGGATACACATGTTTGCTCTCTCTATGAATCTGGTGGTGAGGATAGCTAGAGTACCACAACTTGAATCCTCTTCATCAAGAAAATTATACTATATATTTTAGCTAGAGTACCACATATCTAAAAGTTTTATTATTTTCTTAAAATATGATTGATGTGATTATAATTTAAAAAATATAGGAAATTAAATTTGCAATTACGTTTGACTTCTTAATTTGTCTAATTCACTTAAATTTGAATCAATCATGTTTTAATATTAGCTTTGTAAAATTGTCTTCAATTCTTTGAGATGTGTTCTTAGACATTGCAACCTCAAACTAATTAGATTATCAAATAATTAGCTTTAAAAAGACATTAGCTTAACTTTGAATGTCTTCTGAGGCGTTACAATCACTACAATATTGATGATTTAGACCCATTTTTGTAATTAAGAGTTATACAAAATATTATACAAGTAAATTTTTTATTCTAATTAGCATACTCAATCAGATGAAGTCTTAGTTCTATTTTTAAATATTTCTACTCTTAGAATAATTTCTATAGCTAGTGCAACAATTGAATCAATTGAAAAAAAAAATCAAAACTTTAATCCATAAGAATTTACTTAAGATATAAGTGTTTGAGTCAAGGAAGGCACAATAATTTATATATGTCTATTCGTGTCTAACAAATTATTAAAAATATATATATATTGCTAATTGAAAAAAAATTAATTTTCAAATTATAATTGACTATCATCTATTTTAATAATTCATGAGAATAATATATATATATATAGACACATGAACTTGTCCCGAATTTTCAAAAAGACATCTTAACTATGCATGTCACACCCCGAGGCTACCCTTTGACGTAACAAAGGACCTAGGATCACGAGTGACCCCAAGCTAACCCTGAGTCTGGCATATCATGAACATACTGAATATAACTAAGTAACATAAACTAAGAAGAAACTACATCAATAGATATCTAAAGAGGAACAAGCCCAACTAGTCTGAATAATAATATATATAAAAAGTTTAGTGATAACTGAAACAACCACTTAACAACTTAAGCTGAATCTACTACTATATCTGAAAAGTCTCTAACTAAGTTGATTTGCTGGGACATGCTCCCAGCTAACTCTAACAAAATTAAAAATTGAAAATTAAAAGTAAAGACTAAAATGAAAGCATGTCTATTGTCCTCGAAATATGAGGACTCACCACTGAAGCTGCTAATTGCGAATCAAGAATCGATCTATGCGTAATCTGGATGTTGAGTACCTGAACCTACATCATGAAAGGATGTAGAGCAGATTATGAGTCAATACTTGGAATGTATTGAGCATGCATGATATATATATTAAGCTGAAATAATATATATGAGCTGAACAAAGCATAACTGAGCAATGGCATAAACTGAGCAGGAATATAAATACTGAAACATAACTGAAAAGCTAAGCAGAATGCAATGACCAAGTAATAATCATGAAGATAACATGCTGAATTGAATGCTGAAGTATATACTAAAAACCTGGTCAAATGCACTAAGAGTCTAACTGTGGGAAATATTATTAATCGACATAAACCACGTGTGCTAAACGTGGAGTCCGATGTATACACCCCATTGAGAGGACCCAATATACCTTGCCATGGGTATAAAGGCATGACTGGCCTGATCACTAAATCTGATGCCCAACATAAGGGACCTATAATCCTATGCGGGCACGTAGTTTTGGGACTATGAGGGTATGCTAAACCCTAGTCCTACTCGGTGCTAAGTCTACTCCCAACTTAATATGTATTTGACTAAAATGAAACTGAAATACTAAATAGCTCAAAATACTAACATGCTAACTAAGAATGCAACATTTATATACTGATAATATGATAGTTAAAATCTGAAGCATGATTATCTATTTAACTGACCTAGCAAGTGTAATTCATGAACTAAGAGAATCTACACAAACTAGGTTTCTAAGTTTTTATTCAAGGAATCAAGCAAACTTTCGAGGAAACATGATATTTCCATTAAGGATACTACAACAACGAAATCACAACAAATCTCCAAAATTTTAGAAACCTTAGGTCTAAACAAGATATGGAGAATCAAGGAACTGACTGAATTCTAGGGACCTAGTGGATAAAAGGAACCCACTAGTGAAATACCACATACATGATGATTAAATTCACGAAAAAATCCTTTGGGTTTCGGGGCTGAAACTTGAAGAACACCTCTACTTGTTCTTGGGGAAACTGGCGCCGCTTTCTTCTCTTTTTGCTCTAAGTTTTGGTGAATGAGGGTTCTGGGTAATGTCTGACTAGAATATTTGGTTAAGAATGAGTAAAACGACGTAGTTTAGATATTAAACGATGTATTTTAAGTGTCCAACGCTTAGGGGAATAGAACAAAATGACCCTAACTTAAAAGCTTACGAAGTCCATCCAGGAGGCCTCTGATAGACCGTCGATGGGACCACGGCCCGTCAAGTGGGTCGTGGTTCTTCGCCAGTTCTACTGGTTCTTAATACCTCCATCTATGATCCACTTAATGGACCGTGTGAAGGCCAGCGTGGTTCTTCACTTGGGGCTGGTGTTTGCTGGGTCATGACGACGGACCCACCCACGACCCGTGTGGGGATTCGCGACCCATGAAGGGCTCTATGGTCCACTACATTGGCTGGGTGTGAGCCACGTGCAGGTCGATGGACCATGGTTTCTTTCACGGTCTGTGAACCCCTCTGTGGTTCACCAACTTTCTTGTTGGTCAGTTTTCTAGGTTTCTGAGGCATTACAATGCGGGCGTCCTATTACCCCACTAAACAATCTTGAACTGATATTATTACATCATTTTTTGTCCACCTTACATAGAGAGTGCACACACTCTCTCAAAGAGAGTGAGCAACCTAAAATAACTTATTTTATTTTATTTTTACAAGTATTTCATTATAAAATATATTTTCTTATTATTTTAACTTTTTTTCCTTATTATATTTTCTCTTTCTTTCTTCTTTCTTTTTCGAAAATTCATTGCCATCTCCATTGAAGCTTCTAACTTTCAATGTCATCATTTTTACCACAACTTCACCATCCTTTTTTTACTACTATTAGTTTTACTCTCTTTAATTTTAAAACTTTATCGAAATATTTTCTTACATTTCGAACTATTTGATAAACTCATTAGATTTCAAGACGATTAGAAGGTATCATATAGTTTTTGATATCCGATTTCAATCAAGTTCTTTCAATTTTTGAGGAATTCATTGATTCTTTAAATATTATCATTTCTAATTTTGAAGTTATATGAAAAGAGTAATTGATGATACCTTCAAAGTTTTACATTTTCTTAGAAATACAATTAGTTTTGTTATCAATAATTCAATAAAGTCTAGAAAATAGTATGATTTTATTTTTTTTACAAAAAAATCACTGAAATAAAGAATTTGATTGGACAAGAAGAAGAAAAGGAAAATTTAAAAAAAAGGGGGGAGAGAGGTTCAACTTGACGTGGGGGGTGGGGGGGGGGGGAATGAAGAAAAAGAAAGAAAATGGAGGGATGGATCAGATTGAAAGTGGGGGTGGAAGATGAAGTGGAATTTAAGATGAAATCAAAATTAAAATAAGTCAAAAATTAAGAGAGAGAGAGAGATAAAGAAAAAACTTAAGATGAAAACAAAGTTATATTTTTAATTAAATTAACACGTGTCATGTAATGATTGGTGTGTGAACACACTTGCTTTATAAAATTTGGCGTTGATCAAAAAATGATATAATAATATCAATTCATAATTGTTTAGTGGGGTAATAGGACGGTTGCAAATTTAAGGTGTCTTTTTGAAAATTTGAGACAACTTCAGTAGTGACTTTATGTCTTTTCTCTATAAATAAGTTAAATAAAATAAGATTACCTATTTCCAAGTTTTATTGGAACTCTAACAATCAAAGATGGTAAAAAGTGATACTAAATCAAACCAGGCAAGTGAAGAAATTCTAAGAGACATATCATGATGAAAACAAAGATAATCGGAGATTGATGACAATTCAGAATTAGGTAACAATCTGGTAAGCGGGTATGAAGTGATATAAGTTTTTTTCTTTTTGAGAATTCAAGAAATCCTAGCCAATCCCTTTTTGTTGAAGAAAATTAGCTTGACGTTGAAGCTAGGCGATGAAAATAAGAAATACTTTATAGTTTATATACATGTTGTGTTAGTCAAACTTTATAGATTAATGCAATCTCATAGGTAAGGTTTTGGGAGAGCAAAGATGGAATATGTACAATGTAGATAATACTTATTAATGCAATCAAACATAAATGGTTGCACTACTATTGACAAAAGCACTTTTCAAATTAAGTAGCCAAATAATACACTTCTTAATTAATGAACATTTAATTATAATAAGAATAACATACTGTGAAGTGTGAATGTACTACCAAAACTACCTTGTATAGCTAAACAGATAACATATTACATATGGTAACATTTCACATAACATCATTGATGAAAAAAAATTGTTTACATTTGTTGAAAATTGAGAAATCCTCGAGAGCCAGCAATACTAAGATCTGAAACATAGTGAATAATCCAAAACTTTTGTCCATCGCAACGTTTAATTCCAGTGAGGCAGGGCCAATTCTGTGGATGTGAAAACCAACAGCTCCCCATATGGCGTTAATGCTCAGAGAGCATATACTCCACCAATCATATCTTCAATCAAACGATCAAATTTCTCCTGGTGCCTGTACGGAGGAAATTAAAATGACAAACAAAGCAAATTTGATGAAAAGTACTACACGTAAAATGATGAACATATACAATATTTACCTTGCCTCCGAGGGGAATAAAAACAATTCAATGTCATCATCATTAGCCTCTGATGTGTTGAAATATTCAGGCCATAATTCATCTTTTGAAACCATTTCAAAGTGAAGATAAAGTAAAAGTAGCTTTGCTTTTTCAGAAACACTTTGGCATGCTTTGTCGGAGAGGTGAGCAACAACTCCGTCAAGCTCATACTTTTCATTCCATACGTTAAAACAAGCTTAGCAAGAAATGTGCAAGAAAAAAGACATTTTCATTCACAGGATCATCAACAGGTTGTACATCATGACTATGTTCTACCAGATCCGTTACAGGTGAGACGGGATCAGAATTCCTGATTGGGAATTTATTGTCATGGCAGTAGCTGAAGAGATTTAAAACACGCAAAACATCAGTTCAACGACACAAGTTTTGAGTAATCATGTCCACAATCAGTATACTAAACTAGAACAACAAACAAGAGAGTCAAAATCAACATATATAACGGTACTTAGAAAGCTACAAACGATCTACTGATAACCTAGAAACCAACGGCATGACAAGCCATTTATCGTTCCAATTTTATCATATGCCTTGAAAGAAACAACAAAGTCCATAGAAATATCCAACTACGGTCCATTCAGAATAAATCAAAGGTGTTATAAACCTTGAGGCAATATTAGTTTGCTTGTGTTCTGGACACTGACTATGCATCCTTTCTACATTCCATCTCATGTGTGGCCAGTAATTCTTTCCGCCAAAATGTCTTAGTGTCTTATGAACCCCAAAGTGTTCCATCATTCCACTATTATGGGCCTATAGAAAATGACGCACTTTCATGGAACGTTAGACTAACGAGCACTATAGTTTTTGAGAGACTCAATATCACTAGTAAATAAATCCTTTACTTTTTCAAAACCTTACTTCCAACTTAGCACTCAACATATCAACCCTCTCTCAAGTATTTCAAACTTGCCAACAAAAAAACTCTCAAAGACACGATTCTTAAACACGTGAAGGGATGGACATTTGATACAACAAATAAGCAATCAGAAATGATTTATATAAGCCATACTTTGTTTTAATGTAGACTTTCATTCAACATCCGGATTCATTTGGATTTGGTAATAAGCGGAAATAGAAACAAAGGCCATATTTATTTAAGCGAGAAGGATAATAACTATTCTTCATCAAGAATAAGATTCTCAAAATATTCTTCATAATCATCCTCACATTTCATTAATTAGGGACTGTCTTGTAGGTGCTTCTTTTTAGTTTTTGCTCATAAACGTTTGAACTTTCCCTGAAACCCATAAAACTTTTCACCACTCCACTTGCCTCAACAACATTACCCCAAGTAAAATCATATTCTCCATTTAATACTTGTTTATATTCATGATTTTTAGAGACTCTAATTAGCCATTCATTGGACTCATTACTTCCATCAAAAGAATTTGGATCAATTAACTTTCGAGAATTATAAGACATCTCAAATGTCTCGTATTCAATGAAAACTAGATCATTGAGACACTTTAGCTCGAGCCCTTGCTATTTTTTGTGTGAATTTGCAAATAAGTTGTCATGAGTAAGTTGCCATCTTTCTCAAGTTGTTCTTTTGCTTGTGAACCTTTTGCAAAGTAAAAAAAAACAATTGTTTTTTGAATCTAAGAATCATAATTTCATAAATGAAAACCAACACCAGGTTGAATGGTGGGAGCAATATCGTTCTTCCATTCTACACTTACAGAAGTTTTCCATCAAAGTTCTAAGTCTAACTTGTAGCTCGTCTGAATGTGAGAGGAATTGAAGTGTGTTTGAATATGTAAGAAGAAAAATTTAGTATATTACTAACCAAATTATATCTCAATTGTCCTAACTAATACTTCCTATGTTTCAATTTGTTTGTGTTGGTTTGACCAGACACAAAATTTAAGAAAGTTAAGAAGATGTTTGAATTTTATAGTCTTACAGTTAAAATGTGTATTATGAACCAAATTGTCCTTTAATTAATCTTGTAATTTTGAGCATGCCAAGCAAGAATTTGATATTAAAGAGTTACCAAATTATGAAAGAGACATTCTTTTTGTAATAGACTAAAACAAAAAATAAGACAAATAAATTTAAATAGAGGGAGAATTAATTACCTGCCACAACTTATTTGTCATTCATATAGAAGCTTTTTAAAAAAAATTCAAGAGATCCTATTTGATCACTTTTTTATTGATGTTTCCTACGTCTGTTAGATTTTCTTTCAAAAATCTTGACTAATAGAGTAGTGAAATTAGATTAGGCTGGAAAAGGGCTAAGAGAGAAGCTTAAGATAATACTTAAGTTAAGGGGTAGGTTATAGTCGAGGTCGAAGTAAGGGGTAGCGTTACAGTCGAGGTTGAAGTAATGGGTAGCGTTAATTAGTACTATTATGTTGTTGTTGTCGTCTTACCCTCTCCAAATTCTACTTTATTATGTGATCACTATTAAGTATTCCAATGTTGTTGTTGTTGTTGTTGTTGTTGTTGTTGTTGTTGTCGTTGTCTTGTGACTTTTATTTACTCAACAAAATCTAGGGAAGTTTTTTTCTTTGATTTGAACTTTATGCAGTCGTTTGTTATGACTATTTGTTATTGCTACTATTTGAGAACATGTAAAAACACTTTTGAAATCTTGATCAAACATAAATGGTTGGTCTAGTATGGACAAAAGAACTTTTTAATTTAAGTAGCCAATTAACAAATTTCTTAATTAATCAACAATTAATTGTGATGAGTCATTTACAATAATAAGAATACCATACTGTGAAATGTGAATGTACTACAAAAACTACCTTGTATACCTAAGCAGATGACATATTACATATGGTAACATTTCACATAACATCATTGATGAAAAAAAACTGTTTACATTTGTTGAAGATCGAGAAATCCTCGAGAGCCAGCAATACTAAGATCTGAAACGTAGTGACCAATACAAAACTTTTTTTTTGTCCATCGCAAAGTTTAATTTCAGTCAAATGGTGCATAAAGAAGGTGATATTGATTTCCCTGTCCTTTTGGCTAACTCTAATACCACCCAACTTTAATCCCGACTATAAACATATATAGTCATCCAACCTAGCAATTATTTTTCTGATCCTCTTGCCTCTTCCCAACTCGTTCGTCATAACTTGTGCATCGTCCTCAGTAGAGGCCCTATCGTTCACAACATCTCTAGCAGCCAAAACATTGTCAGGGGTTTGAATCCTGTTTGGTACCAGTAGACGGCTACTAGAAACATGTATCGCTTTGATAATGCCCCATAAGTAGCATTTCCGTTGGTATCTTGCCAACAAGTTTCTCAAATAAGTTACCAATGAACATGAAATAACATCTAATGAAAACATGAAATAAGTAAAAACTTACTCCAATGACGCAGGGGCAGTTCTGAGGATGTGAAAAACCAATAGCTCCCCATATGGTGTTAATGCTCGGAGGGCATGTTCTCCACTAATCATTTCTTGAACCATACTATCAAATTTATCCTGGTGTCTGTACAGAGAAAATAAAAATGAAAACAAAGCGAATTTGATGAATAGCACTAAGCATAAAATGGTGAACATATAAAGTAGTTACCTTGCCTGCTAGGGGAAGAAAAACAATTCAATGTCATTGACAATAGCCTCTGGTGTGTTGAAATACTTAGGCAATAAATCATCTTTTGAAACCATTTCAAAGTGAAGATGAAGTTGAAGTAGCTTTGCTTTTTCAGATACACTTTGACTTCCTTTGTCAGAGAGGTGAGTAATAACTCCGTCAAGCGTATACTTGTTGTTCCAAATGATATAGCAACCCCTGCAAGAAAATGTGCAAGAAAACAAATATTTTTATTCACAATGTATATAACAATAAATTCCAAAAAATGTCTGAGATATTTATTCACCTCCAAATAGGATCATCAACAGGTTGTGCAGCATGATTATGCTCTACTACACAAGTTACAGGTGGGATAGCATCAAAATTTATCCTTCTAGTGATTTCATTCTCCTTGCATTCGTCGCATACCCAAGGGACATATTCAGTGAAGGTGACTTTGTCAAGGCAGTAGCTGAACAGATTTAAAACACACAAGATTATTAAACCATGTAAGGTTAACCTAAATTACAAAAAGGAGGCGAAAGAAGTCGACTCATGACAAATCAATTGATTATTAAGATAGAGAAAAACTAGAGAAAAGAAGAAGATAGAAATTGAAATAGAGATTCTACTACACAAGTTTTGAGTAATCATTTCCACAATCAGCGTAAGATACCAAAGTACTTCCATCAGAGTCAAAACCAGCAAAATCAGACTTAGAAGGTTACAAACAATCTACTAATAGCCTAGAATGCAACCACATGATAAACCATTCATCATTCCAATTTGATCACATGCCTTGAAATAAACAACTAAGTCCATAGAAATATCGAAAGTGTTCCACCATTCCACCATCACGGGCCTATAGTGTACAACTCTTTCATGCAGTGTTAGAGTAACGAGCACTATAGTTTTTTCGACACTCAATATCACTAGAATATAAATCCTTTATACCTTCCAACTTAGCACTCAAAATGTTGATCAAGGAAAAGCATATGGATAACCACATACTCGTTTCCTTGTACGAAATTCTACCCAATAGCATGCCTTTGATTCAACCTACATTGAGTTTAATGTCATTATTTACCCTGCATGAGAACGACTCAAATAGCCTTCCCCGATGCATGAAACTCAACCTTAAAGGTCTTGTCATAATTTGCAAGTTGAAATGAATGGGGTGAACTAATTAAGCTTATATTTGAACTTCTTATAAGACTTATCTTACTTTACCCCACTAGAAAACCATTATCTTTTTTAATCATATCGGATTAAGGGGCAACTGCTATACTCTATCCTCTTCAAAACCTCCTATAAAAGCGTGATAACCCATTGAAGCTTCAAACCTCTTAACACTCTTAAGAGTTGGTAAATCCCTTATAGTCTTTACTTTGGTCTCATCAACTTCTATGCCCTTCCCTCTTACTACAAACCCCAAGAAAACAATCCTAAAACTCACATTAATTAAAGTTTGCATAAAATTTCCCTCTTTTAAGTATTTCAAACTTGCCAAAAGAAACTCTCAATACACAATTCTTAAACATATGAAGGGACATGTTTTACAACAAACAAGAAATCACACATCATTTATATAAGCCATACTTTGTTTTAAAGGTGGCCTTTCATTTGGATTTGGTGATAAGCAGAAAAGAAACAAAGTTCATATTTCTTTAAGCAAGAAGAGCAATACTCACTTTATTGAATTATATCCATTCTCCTACCTCATGGAGGTAGAGAGGCTGTTTTCAGAGGACCCTCAGCTCAAGTATATCAAATCAAAGTAGGTATGAAAAGGAAACAATAACAACAACAATCTAAGCATACCGATATACAACAATAACAATAGTAACAATCTAAGCATACCGGTGTACAACAACTTCAAGATAGCTAGTAAAATGAATAAAGGCATTCGAGAATCCTTTGTCACCGCAGTTTAGACATATTTTCGGCGTCTTGCACAACATGGAAAAATAATTATTAAAACTACATTCATATGCATAGCAATATAAAAATAATGAAAAAAATGCATGTACTCTATATAACGGAAGTTAAAGCAAGAAATTAAAGCATATGTCAGTCTCAATTCTCCAATTTTAGGGGATGTAATGAGTCAAATCAAATCTGAGTTGTGCTATCAATATAAACTGAATAGGATACACATTTGCTCTCTCTATGATTGTGATGGTGGAGATAGGTTGAATAGTAAAAAGAGTTACTAAATTTTTTGGAATTAGTATCGGTCCTGGATGTCATTATTGCACTTCTAATGACTCTAACAAAAATATTGAAAATGTTGATCACCTTTTTTGTCTAGGTCTACAAGCTAAAAGAAACTGGATTTTTTTTGCAGGGCCGTTGGGAATTTGACATATGCATAAAACTCTTAAGATGATATTACTCAGTTGGTGGAAATAGAAGACCAAAAACCCTATTGCAGCTTTCATATCTAAAGCTCTACCCTAATCATTTGTTGGGAACTCTGGAGAACTTGGTGTAGCAATAAATTTGAGGATGTAAAGCCTTCTTTTTTCAGAATGAGAACTAATATCACTTAAACTCTATTGTAGGTTACCCAGAAGAACTATGGGCAAGCAAAGATAGGGGAAAGCTGGAATAGCTTCAAACAAATCTTTGAAGCCGACATTAATCAAAAAACTTCCATAAGATTCAAATGGCTCAAACCACCTAGAAATTTTAGTAAACTCAACAGTGATGGAAGTTGCATTCAAGGAAGTTGTGGTGGAGGACGGCTAATCAGAGAAAATAAAGGCAACATGATATTTGCTTACTCTTTAGGTCTAGGCCAAGGTACTAGCAACATGGTTAAAGCCCACGCACTACTCTATGGTCTTAAATGGTGTGTTAGTAGAGGTTACGATAGGATCTGGGGAAAAACGGATTCCCTACTCTTAGTTAAATCCATAAACGGAGAATGGAAAACACCTTGGAGATTGGATAAATTGATTCAAGAAGCACAACAAATAGTTGAATCTCATGGATTTATCATCAGTCATTGCTTCAGGAAAGCCAACAAACATGTTGATTTATTAGCATCCAAGAGTTATAGTGTTGATGCAATACATGATTTCAACTCTTTCTCTGATCTCCCGAGGGAAGTTAGGGGATTAATTAACACAGATAGATGGGAGCTCCCTTCCTTCAGAATGCAACAGGTTAAACCTTCTAATTTTATTTACGAACCTCCCTCAATCCTCTTTGTCAATGAGTCAAGTTAGTAGTGTAATAGCTAACTTAGACTCCCTTTTTTTGTGATAACTTAATAGAGTTTATCTAACTCTATTTCTACCCCAAGATATTGTATTAAGTTTGGTATGCCAAACTTCAAAATGTAACTCTTTCATATCAATGATCATCAGAGGCATTTAAAAAAAAGAATCCTCTTCATCAAAAAAATTGTACTATATATTGTAACTAGAGTACCACATATTCTCAAAGTTTTGTTATTTTCTTAAAGCACGATTGATATAATTATAATTAAAAATTATAGACAATTAAATTTGCAATTATATTTCACTTCTTAATTTGTCTAATCCACTTCAATTTGAATCAATCATGTTTTAACATTAGCTTTGTAAAATTGTCTTAAATTTTTTGAGGTGTCTTCTTAGACATTTCAAGCTCAAACTAATTAAATAATTAAATTTTGAAAAACATTGTCTTAATTTTAGACCTTTTTTTAAAGTGTAACACTCACTACAATATATGATGATTTGAACCTCTTTTTGTAATTATAAGTAATACAAAATATTATACAAGTAAAAATGATACTCTAATCGGTATACTCAATCAAATGGAGTTTAATTCTATTTTTAAATATTTCTACTACTAGAATAATTCTGATGATTCGTGGAACAGTTGACTCAATTGAAAAAGTTTTCCAAACTATAATTCGTATGAATTCACTTAAGATAAAAGCGTTTGTGATGTTATTTAAGGCACAATAATTTATTTATGTCAATTCGTGTCTTACGAGTTATTACAGAAAATGTTATATTGCTAATTGAAAAAAATTAATTATCAAATTATAATTACCTATTATGTATTTTAATAATTAATGAAAATAATATATATATATATATATACATATATAAGAAAAAAATTAACTAAAGTAAGATCTCCTTTTTCTAAATTTTATTGGAACTCTTACTCGGTAAAGAAATCACAACAAATTTATAACAATCAAAACGTGTAAAAGATTATTCTAAATCAAATCAGACAAATGATGAAATTTGATGAGACGTACCATGAGGAGGAATCAAAACCAATTGGAGATTGATGAAAATTTCAGCACTAGATTAGAATCTGGTAAGCTAGTATGGAGTGATAGAAGTTTTTTTTTTTTTGAGAATTCAAGTAATTCTAGCTTAACGTTGAAGCTAGGCGATGAAAATTAGGGAAACCTTATAGTTTATATAAATATATATATTATGTGTTGGTCAAACTTATTTTTTTAAGCTAGTAGCCATAAATGTTTTTCACAGTTAAGAATTGGGTTCGTCCAAGTTCTGTGATTGAAAGTAGCAGTTTTGTGGGGCTCGCTAGCTACTATTGTCGCTTGTGGTATGAGCTGAGTCCAATTGGTATCTCCCGATTCCAATTGGTATCTCAACAAAGTGAACTAGACGCCGTAGTCCCGATTGAAGGGACACAAACAAGTTCATTGGAACTGAGAAGGTTCCAATTGGTATCTGGTCTTAGGGACCATATCAGGCATGATTGCTGGTCGTTTATGGAACGAACTAATTAAAGAAATTGGACTTATTTGCGAGTTGTAACTTGGAACAATGAATGTGTGCTTCTAGTTGTCGCAAATTAACTATGAATATGAAAAGTATATTACTTGAATGCTTTGATATGATTATGTGCCCAATATTGCTTGTCTGAATGTTGATATGTCCAATGTGATGGCCTAAATATTGAAATTGTATCAGTTGTAACCGTTTGAGTGTCGTGGAATTTGTTGTGAAATAAAGTCTCACGAGATTAGGTGCAAGGGTCTAGATAAATTATAATATGGTTCGTAAGCGAGAAATCTGGACGTGTGTTGCGACCAACTGATAACCGTGTGAGAGTCTGGGTGTATCCTGTGGATATGTGTGTGGTAGTGTTGAAACAATGTAAAAGGATTCTAAAGTGCGTACTTCATTGGGTTGACGAGGGGGGGGGAGGGTAGACAATGATTGTCCTAGCTAAAGGGTTTTTCTCTAAAAATGCATGTGTTATAGCTGGGAAACTTTGGAAGTTGGGAAAGAAAAGAACCCAGAAAATTGTTGACAGGGGTTTTGTTTCCGTTGAGGCCGTTGGGGGGGGGGGATTTCTTCCGCCAGAGCGGGACAAGGCGAGACAGAATCTCAGCCCTGTCTCCCTTTTTTTTTCTAGTCACAATTTTAGAACTCGAATTGTACCCGTACTAACCCCCGCGATCTAGTTTAGTGTTCAACAATTGGATATAGGTTATAAGGTGTGTTAAAATTGTGTAGAACCTAGGCATATGAGGAGGAAATCAGCGAGGCCGGGGAAATGGTAATATAGGTAGAGGAGTAGTGTAGCCAGGCGAGGAGGTTTCACGTCAAGACGACATGGCTCAGTTATATGCTTTTTGGGCAAGATCGAGTTTGAGGTGTGTGATGCAGTGGTCACTAGTGCTACTCTTGTCTATGCCTGGATGGCTATTGTTATGTATGATATGGGTCCTACTTATTCGTACGTGTTAGTTCAATTGCCTTGGAATTTGATGTGGTTTGTGATATATTTGACGCCCCCATCCTTGTTTCTACCCAAGTTAAAGAGTCAATCATAGTCAGCCTTGTATATCGTGTTCGTCCTGTTGTGTTTAAGGATTTTTAGACTTGGGTTGATTTGGTTATGCTGGATATGACTGACTTGATATAATCTTGGGCATGACTTGGTTGTTCCCTTATTATGATGTGCTTAATGGTAATGCTAAGTCAGTAACTCTAGAGATCCCGGATAGGGAAATGTTAGAGTGGGACGGGGGTACAAGCCTAAGTTAGCTAAGGTCATATCTTTCGTCCGAGGTAGGAAACTGGTGGGGCATGATTTTTTGGCATAATTGGCTCATATTCGAGATGTTGAGGTCGAATCCCCCTCTAGTGAGTCTATTGGTGTGGTCAGAATTGAGAGAGCTTAAAGCTCAAATCTAAGGGCTTCTTGATAAAGGTTTCATCCATCCTAGTGTTTCCCCGTGGGGTGCTCATGTCTTGTTTGTTAAGAAGAAGAAGGATAGTATGAGGACTGGTTATTTTATCTTAAACCATAAAATGAGTGGATTGATACTGGAATGATAAGCTTATGGATAAAGAAGTCCCAATGAGTATACTTGGTTGAAGGTAATTGAACAGTTTAGTAAGTAAATGTTTATAAAATTGGGTTAGCCCTTTGAATTTGATGAGTATACATGAGTTTGAGGTGTCATGTTGATGAAAAGTTTGACTTCGTAGTGATAGTCAAGGATGACGGAGTGTAATGGTAATAGGAGTCGTGATGGATTGCGATGGGATGCAACAATATAATAAGATTGTTGGTCAAGCGAAGTTTGTATAGTAATTACGATTTACGGGTACTAAAGTTGTGGTTTTCTAATATTTGGTGAGTAACGTGGTTGTATGGAAAGTTATAAGAGATGGTAGGACACCACTCGAATAGAATGTTAAAGAGCTAGAGTTATAATAAAGGAAATTATAGTGGGAGGTAGTACAACCTTTAGAGAGAGGCTAGAGCAAGAATATTTTATTTGATTTCTAGGGATATAGAGATATCTTTAGTGAGGTAGATAATTGGGTTCATAGACGCGTAATTTCATTGTTTTGATATGGCTATAGTAATAGTGTCATGGGTCCATCATATGGGTCAAAAACTATCGAAAAAGACTTGAGAAAAGAGTGTACATACATTAGCTTGAATATGATGACACGTGCTTGGTTTTGTTTTTGAGTCTGGTAATGAGTATGATTGAATTATTAGTGAAATATATGGTAAGATCGATGGAGATGCGATTAATGATAAACGGAGATCCATGAATTCATAAAAATCTTCAAGGTACAAGCTATTATTGATAGAGAAAAGGATTGTGTTATATGGTGAAAATTACAATTCAGATTTTTCATTGTGAATCTACATTCGTGGTGATGTATTTTGTCAAGGTGAGAAATGATCAATTGTATCTGGTATTGAGCATTTGAAAGGACTTACACCTGGGTTGAGTCGTAAGTTTACTACTATTAATTGTTAAAGTACCTAAGAAAGGTTTTATTTAAAAGTGTTGGTTTATAATAAGGCAAATTGTCGGAGTGTTTATGATGGTTGTTAGTATTGTCAGTACGATTCACTAGCTATGCTCTCCTGTGTTTTCACTTTTGTGGGTGGATTAGGGGTACCAAATCCTACGATGTTCTCTTGGTTGAGTGGGAAGATTGGGAAGATTTGGTTATTTCGAATGACATATTTGGCATTGTCTTGAGTTGTTAAAATATTTCTGTGGTTATACATGTACCACCTTACTTATGAGAATTTACAGAAGAGCTACCATGCGTATTTGTAGTTGTCCGGCAATCTTAATATTCCTCTAGTCGTCGAGGTCATGTATCAATTATGTGTGGTTGAATGTGGGGATCTTTGGGTCCAATTTTACTATTCTTAAGAAGTAATCTACAATTACTAAATCTAGCATTCCGATAGTGTTGTTGGAGGGGTTGTATGCTTGGACATATCCCTCGATGAGTATCTGATTTCTAAGGATCAAATTGTTATAACTTAAGCTCATGGGAATTTATGTTGTGGGATGCAGATATTGTTAAGAACTATGATTGTTTGGGTATTATGAGTATGTGTTGGTTGATTTAGGTTCACTTCTATTTGTAGCGAGTATTGACTTGGAATTTTATCATGCTTAAGTGCTAAAGGATTCGTTCGGATGATTTTGTCAAGGTCCTTGATAACATGTTGTACACGTGTGTACGATCTACTTTGGTGGTTGTTGGGAATAGATTTTGTTGTAGTTAAGTTTACATACAATAATATTTATCACTCGAGTATTGAGATGACTTCATCGAGGCATTGTAAAGGAGGATGTGTAGGTATTCAATTGGTTGGTTTAAGGTTGGAGATGTGAAACCCTTAGTGGGTAATGAGTTTCGGTAAGAAAGTATGTGGGACAAGTATCCCCAGTTATTCGACGATTTAGATACTACTCAATTCTTTCTTTAGCCCTTTTCTCGTAGTTGTCACTCGGGGACGAGTGATGGGTAAATTGGTAACTATTGTAACGACATGTTCCCGTCGTTATAGAAATGCCAACGAGGGAAAATTTGGGGCCGAAAAACTTTTTCATAGTATTTGGATTTTTCCAACATTGTCCAGATTTGGATGAAATCGGATTCTTTAAGGTGTAGGGAAATCTGGTAACAATCGGGTGATTTATTTATAATTTTGGTTACATGAGTAGTTAGATAACTCGTTAAAGAACCCGTATGATTTTACGGAATTGAATTCGGGCGAGTAGAACTCCCGGAATCGATCTTAGCGTAAATGGTATTTTCTGATCGTCGTTGGTTAGAGGTGTGTTGTGAAATGGGGGTCTTGGAATTCTTTAAAAAGCTCATTGGTTCTATGCAAGCCACTTTAGCAGGATTGATGTCGCTCTGGCCGGGCCGCTGCAACGGGGTGAGGGTCGCTGTGGCGGGTTCGACGCGACTTAAAGTCTTAAATAAACCGTTAAACGACCTTATTTGGCACTTTTCAATTTTTAGAGCTAAAGAATGAACCCCAGGCGACTCCTACTCGTTTTTCACCATTCTTGAGGCTAAATGTAAGCTTTTCACTCCTCGAATCCATTTTTCGATCCGTAAAACGTAATAGAATGGGTGAATGTTGATGGGGGAGGGTTTTGTTATAGATTCTATGGCGGAAACAAATCTAATTTGGATAATTGGGATCAAAGGTTTGATCTATGGTTCATAGAATTGTTAGTAATTCGGGTAATTAATGGTTGTTTATTGATTTTCGTATTATATTGTATGTTTTTAGACCACGAACAAGTGGGAAGAATTCGAAAAGGGAAGATTTAAGTGCCTTAGGGGATTCAAGCTTGGATTCAAGGTAGGTAATTGTCACGACCGAGATCGTCGTGACTGGCACCCACACTAACCATCCGGTGGGAGAACCACTACTACAACCCAAACCAAGAAACTAAACCAAAACTAAAGCAATTAAGTTACGGAAGCAAGTTAATTAACTAAACAAATGCGGAATTAAATGCCTAGAACCTGAAAGTCATTGTACCAAAACTCTACTACCGACAAGTCTAAGCGTACAACCTCGAAACTAAACAACACCTTAACAAATAGTCTGAGTCCGAAAAGGGTGGACTTAAACAAGAAATATCCACGGCAGCCTGAAAGAACTGGCTCACCCTTGAATCCGGTCACGCTCATTAGTCACCTAGCTGAAGTCTATCAATAGCCACCTGAAGATGCCTTATACTCAACATAGAAAGAGCAAGTGCAGTATCAGTACACAACCACAGTGTACTGGTAGGATCACACGGCTATCCCACTAAGTGTAACATTAGTCAATACAACAATATAATCACATGCACATATCGAACATATATAATATCATCAACATATACAAACAATGATTAACTTTACGATTCTCACATAGCACAATTATATCAATTTAGAACAAAATACCGACTTCCAATATCAACCATCATTAGATAAGAACGAACTCATCACAAGTAGATACACAACACAATTAAATGGTCCTCTCACGGAACCCAATTCAATTGTCCTCTCATGAAACCCAAACCCAAACAGTTAGCATGCCGGAACGTGGCAATGTGATCCCATATTTATGCCAGAACGTGGCAATCGATCCCATAATTATGCCGAAACGTGGCAATCCGATCCAAGTTAGTTATGCGGAAACGTGGCAACCGATCCCATATTTATGCCGGAACGTGGCAACCAATCCTAGCTAGTTATGCTGGAACGTGGCAACCAATCTCATATTTATGCCGGAATGTGACAACTGATCCCAGTTAGTGTGTCGGATTGTGACACCCGCCCATTCAACAAACCACAATCACAATGTATATTCTCACAATCATACAACAAGAGGTGATTCATGGCATACAATTATTCAATTATCCTCAATTACAACAAGTGTGATCAATAATGCAACATCCGCATACATACATGTATCAGAATGAAGAAAGAACAAACATACATCACACAATCATAGAATCACAACTATCACCTAACTCGAAACAAGCTTGAAACCTTAAGAAACTTGATCCTTCCCTTTCCGAATTCGTTCTGATTGTTCTTGGTCTACAAACAATCACAATAACACGGGAATCAACAAACAATCCCTAATTAACCGAATTACTAACAATTATATGAACCCTAGATCAAACCCATGATCCCAATTACCCAAACTAGGGTTGTTTCCACCATAGAATCTATAACAAAACCTTCCCCCATAAATATTCACCCATTCTATTACGTTCTACAGATCGAGAAATAGATTCAGGGAGTGAAAAGCTTACCTTTAGCCTCAAGAATGGTGAAAAACGAGTAGAAATCACCTGGGGATCATTCCTTAGCTCTAAAAATCAAAACGTGCCAAATAAGGTCGTTTAGGGGTTTATTAACGACATTAAGTCGCGTCTGGCCCGCCACAGTGGCCCTCATCCCGCTGTAGCGATAGTGCCAGAGCGACATCAAGTCTCATCAGAGCGGCATTTTTAAACTAGTGACCTATCCATCCTTTTTACGATTTTAAGTCCCGTCGTACCCGCCACAATGCCCTATATCCCGCTGTAACGTCCCAGCCAGAGCAGCCAGACTCCCACTAAAGTGGCACAAACGAAACTTGAGAGTCAACTGAAGAAATTCCAAAATCCCATTTCACTACACATCTCTAACCCACGATGATCAGAAAATACCCCTCACACTAAGATCGATTTCGGGAGTTCTACTTACCCAAATTCAATTTCGTAAAGTCGTACGAATTCCTTAACAAGTTATATAACTACTCATGTAATCAAATTCACAAATGATTCACCCGATTGTTACCAGATTTCCCTACACCTGAATGACTCCGATTTCGTCCAAATCTGGACTAGGTTGGGAAAATCCAAGTTACTACGAAAAAGTTTTTGGCCCCAATTCTTTCCCCATTGGCTTTTCCATAACGACGGAAATCAGGTCATTACAATAGATACCAATTTACCCATCTCTCGTCCCTGAGTGATCAACTAGGAAAGACTGGCTAAAGTAAGGGTAAAGTAGCATCTGAATCGTCGAATTACTGGGGATACTTGTATCGCATGCCCTTCTTGCCGAATCTCATTACCCCCAAGGGTTTCACATCTCCAACCTTAAACAAACCAATTGAATACCTACACATCCTCCCTTACAATGCCTCAATGAAGTCATCTCAACCCTTGAGTGATAAATATTGTTGTATGTTAACTTCACTAACAACAAAACGATTCCCAACAACCACCAAAGTTGATCGTACACCCTCTGCCACATGTTATCAAGGAACTTGATAGAAACATCAGGACGAATCCTTTATCAGATAACCATGATAAAATTCTAAATCAAAACTCGCCACAATTAGAGGTGAACCTAAACCAGCTAACACACAATGATAATACCTAAACAATCATAGTTCTTATCAACATCTCCATCTCATAACCCAATTTCCCATGAGTTTAAGCTATAACAATTTGATCCTTAAACATCAAATACTCATCGAGGGATATGCCCAAGCATACAAACCCTCCAACAACACTTTTGAAATGCTAGAATTAATAATTGTAGATTTCCCACTCAACCAAGAGAACATCGCAGGATTTGGTACCCCTGATCCACCACTAGGGATCCACCCACAAAATGAAAACACACTAGAGCATAGCTAGTGAATCATACTCACAACACTAATAACCATCATAAACACTAAGGTCTTTAATCTCACTCTAAACCAACACTTTTACATGATAACCTTTCTTAGGTACTTAGCAATCAATAGTAATAAACTTTACGACTTAACCTAGGTGTCAGCCCTTTCAAAGGTTCAATACCTGATACAATTGATCATTTCTCACCTTGCCAATTCATACCTTGACAAAATACATCACCAGGAATGTGGGCTCACAATGAAAAATCTAAATTGTAAATTCAACCGTATAACACAATCCCCTTATCTATCAATATTAGTTTATACCTCAAAGATTTTTATGAATTCATGGATCTTCGATTATCATGGACCGCATCTCCATCTATCTCACATATCTTTCGCTAACAATTCAATCATAATCATTACAAAATTCAAAACAAAACAAAAACACGTATCGTCACATTCGAGATAGTGTCTATACACACTTTTATCAAGTCTTTTTCAATAGTTTATAATCAATCTGATGGACTTGTGACACTATTACCATAGTCACAACAAAGAGAATGAAATTACACATCTCTGCACCCAATTATCTACACCTCTAAAGATATCTCTTTAGCCTTCGCAATCAATACAATATTCTTGCTCCCACCTCTCTCTAAAGGCTGCACTTTGTCCCACTATTTTTCTTCATTATGACTCTAGCTCCTTTAAGTTCTATTCGAGTGGTGTCCCACCATCTCTTAAACTTTCCATACAACCACGTTACTCACCAAATAACCACAACCTTAGGTACTCGCAAGTCGTAATTACTATACAAAATTCGCTTAATCAACAATCTCATTATATAGTTGCATGCCATCACAATCCATAACGAACTCTTATTACCATTACGCTCACTTAGCCCTGACTATCACTAAGAAGTCAACCTTTTCATCAACATGACACCTAAAACTCAGGTATACTCATCAAATTTTAAGGACTAACCCAATGTTGGTACACACTTTCTTGCTAAATTCTTCAATTTCCTTCACCCAAGTATACTCAATGGAACTTTCTTTATCCGTAAGCTTGTCATTCTGGTATTAATCTACTCCCTTATGGGTTAAGATAAAATCATCAATCATCATACTACCCTCCTTCTTCTTAACAAACAAGACAAGAGCAACCCACGGGGAAGCATTAGGACGGATGAAACATTTATCAAGAAGCTCTTGGATTTGAGCTTTAAGCTCTCTCAATTTTGACACCACTTTAATAGACTCAATAGAGGGGGATTCAACCTCAACATCCCGAACATGAACCAATAAGCCAACAATCATGCCCCACCAGTTCCTAGCCCGAATGGAGGATATGATCTTAGCTAGCTTACGCTTGTACAGCCCTTCCTCCTCTAATCTTTCCCTACCGGAGATCTCTAGAGTTACCGACTTAGTATTACAATTAAGCCTGGTATATTAGGGGGACAACCAAGTCATGCCTAAGATTATATCAAGTCAGTCATATCAAGAATAATCAAATTAACCCAAATCTGAAAAATCCATGACCACAACAGGACAACACGATACACATGAGTGACTATGACTGACTCTTCAACTAGGGTAGAAACATTGATGGGGGTATCAAGTATATCAACAAACCACATCAAATCCCAAGGAAATTGAACTGACACATACAAATAAGTAGAACCCGGTTCAAAAAAAAGAATAGCCATTCGGGCATAGACAAGAGTAGTTCTTGTGACCACTGCATCACACTCTCAAACTTGGTCTTGTCCGAAAAACATTAAGTTGAGCCCTGTCCTCTTGACGGGCAACCTCATTGCCTAGCTGTACTACTCCTCTACCCGCATTACCATTTCCCCGGCCTCCACGGCCTCGCTGATTTCCTCCTAATATGCCCAAGTCCTCCACAATTTTAACACACCTTATAAGTTATATTTGATTGCCGAACACCGAATTAGATCGCGGGGATTAGTTCCTGTACAATTTGGGGTCCATAATTATGACTAGAAAAACATAGGAGACATGTTGAGGTTCTACCTCGCCTCAACCCGCTCTGGCGGGAAATTTTTTGCACTGCCGGCCTTGCCTTGGCAGGAAGAATCTTGCCCTAGCTGCCATAATGGAAACAAAACCCTTGCCAATAATTTTTCTGGGGTTCTTTTCTTTTCTAAATTCCACAAAGGTTCCCAACTTTACTTAGCAATTTTAGAATAATCCTCATAACTAGGATAGTCATTGTCTACCCCCAGTCAATCCCATGATACACGAAGCAATTCAGTCTTGTCAATTCAGCACCACAACCCACACATCCCCAGGATACAACCATACACTCACACGATCCTAAGTCAAGATCTTCCTTTCACAACGAATTTCACGATACTCAAGTAATTACAACTTGCATAACTTCAACGACCAGGCCAACATATTGTACATATCAAAGTTCAGACACACATTTATTGTGCACATAATCACCTCATCATATTCAAGCAATTACAACTTCACATTCGCAGTTAATTCAGACAACCAGAAGCACGCATTCAAAGTTTCCAAGATACAATCTACAGATAAGTCCGAATTCTTAATTAATTATTTCACTCCATGGATGACCATTCCTGATCATCCATGCATTCACACCACCCTTAGGACCAGATACCAATTAGAACCTACTCAGTTTCCAATTTGCTTTGTTTGTGGCCACTCAGTCGTGACCACAACGTCTAGTTCACTTCGTTGAGATACCAATTGGACTCAACTCATACCACAACCGACAATAGTGGCTAGCGAGCCCCACAAAATTGCTAATTTCGATCATAGAACTTGGTCGAACCCAATTCTTAACCGTCTCAATCATTAACTGATGGTAAACAAACCTTAAATCAATCTTAGAGAAAAATAATGCACCTTGCAATTGATCAAAAATGTCTTCTATCCGAGGCAATGGATACTTGTTCTGAAAGGTGACCCTATTCAACTGTCGGTAGTCTATACACATCCTCTCTTGCTAGCGATGGTGTTACCACTTTTGTTGCTTTAGTTCGGACCATAGAGGGAAGGAGGAAAGATACCAATTTGTATCACCCAGATACCAATTGGATTCAAGTCATAGCACGAAGGAGTAGAAAGAAGTAAGTTTTTCCTAAAGTCCTATAGTCTCTCGAAGAAAAGTATAGACGTCTTTGTACCGTTCCGCAAGAATCTACTAGACTCGTTTTGGTACAATGAGATCAACGAGACAAAGGCTCTGATACCAAATTTGTCATGACCCAGACCGTCGTGATTGGCACCACACTAACCATATGGTGGGAGAACCACTACTACAACACAAACAAAGCAACTATACCAAAACTAAAGCAATTAAGTTACGAAAGCAAGTTAATTAACTAAAATATGCGGAATAAAATACCTAAAACATGAAAGTCGTTGTACCAAAACTCTACTAACGACAGGTCTAAGAACAAGGGGTACAACCCCGAAACTAAGCAACACCTTAACAAATAATCTGAGTCCGAAAAGAGTGGACTTAAACAAGAATGATCCATGGCAGCCTGAAAGAACTGACTCACCCTTGAATCCAGTCACGCTCATTAGTCACCTAGCTGAAGTCTATCAATAACCACCTAAAGATGCCCTGTACTCAACAAAGAAAGAGCAAGTGCAGTATCAGTACACAACCAGAGTGTACTAGTAGGATCACGCGGTTATCCCACTAAGTGTAACATACATTAGTCAATACAACAATATAATCACATGCATATATCGAACATATACAATATCATCAACATATATGAACAATGAACAACATCATGATCCTCATATAATACAATTATATCAATTTAGAGAAACATACCATCTTCCAATATCAATCATCATTAGATAAGAACGAACTCATCACAACTAGATACACAACATAATTCAATGGTCCTCTCACGGAACCCAATTCAATGGTCCTCTCAGGGAACCCAAACCCAAATAGTTAGCATCCCGAAACGTGGCAATCCGATCCCATATTTATGCCAGAACGTGGCAACCGATCCATAACTATGTCGAAACGTGGCAATCCGATCCAAGTTAGTTATGCCAGAACGTGGTAACAGATCCCATAATTATGTCGAAACATGGCAATCCGATCCAAGTTAGTTATGCCGGAACGTGGCAACTGATCTCATATTTATGCTGGAATGTGGCAACCAATCCTAATTGTCATGCTGAAACGTGGCAACTGATCCCATATTTATGCCGGAACGTGGCAACCGATCCCAGTTATTGTGTTGGATCGTGACACCCACCCATTCAACAAACCACAATCACAATCACAATCATAATCACAATATATATTCTCACAATCATACAACAAGAAGTGATTCATGGCATACAATTATTCAAGTATCCTCAATTACAACAAGTGTGATCAATAATGCAACATTCGCTTACTTACATGTATCATAATGATGCAAGAACAAACATACATGACACAATCATAGAATCACAACCATCACCTACCTCGAAACAAGCTTGAAACCCTAAGAAACTTGATCCTTCCCTTTCCGAATTCGTTCCGCTTGTTCTTGGTCTCAAACAATCACAATAACACGGGAATCAACAAACAATCACTAATTACCCGAATTACTAACAATTCTATGAACCCTAGATCAAACCCATGATCCCAATTACCCAAACTAGGGTTGTTTCCACCATAGAATCTACAACAAAACCTTCACCCCATCAATATTCACCCATTCTATTGCGTTCTACGGATCGAGAAATGAATCTGGGGAGTGAAAAACTTACCTTTAGCCTAAAAAATGGAGGAAAATGTGTAGAATTCGCCTGGGGTCGTTCCTTAGCTCTAAAAGTCGAAAAGTGCCAAATAAGGTCATTTAGGGGTTTATTAACGACATTAAGTCACGTCTGGCCCGCTACAACGGCCCTCATCCCGCTGTAGCGGCGGCGCCAGAGCGACATCAAGTCCCGCCAGAGAGGCATTTTCGAACCAGTGATCTATCCATCCTTTCTATGATTTTAAGTCCCATCGTACCCATCACAATGCCCTATATTCGCTATAGTGTCCCCACCAGAGCGGCCAGACTCCCGCCAAAACGGCATAAATGAAACCTGAGAGTCAACTGAAGAAATTCCAAAATCCCATTTCACTACACATCCCTAACCCACGACGATCAGAAAATACCCCTCACGCTAAGATTCATTTCGAGAGTTCTACTCACCCAAATTCAATTCTATAAAGTTGTACAAATACCTTAATGAGTTATCTAACTACTCATGTAATCAAAAATCATAAATGATTCAACCGATTGTTACCAGATTTCCCTACACCTTAATGACTCTAATTTCGTCCAAATTTGGACTAGGTTGGAAAAATCTGAGTTACTACGAAAAAGTTTTTGGCCCCAATTCTTTCTCCATTGGCTTTTACATAACAATGAAAATCAGGTCATTACAGTGATGGTTGTGATTCTTTATTGTGTGTTCTATGCTTGTTCTTGCTTCATTATGATACATGTGTGTGTGTGAATGTTTCATTGTTGATCACACTAATTGTATGAGTATGAACGAATAACTGTATGCCATGAATCACTTCTTGATTGTATGATTATTGAGAATATACTTGTGATTGTGATTGTGATTGTGGTGTGTTGAATGGATCGGTTGCCACGTTCCGGCATACATATGGGATCGATTGCCACGTTCTGGCATGAACATTGGATCGGATACCACGTTTTGATATGCTAACAGTTTGGGTGTGGCTTTCATGAGAGGACCATTGAATTGGGTTCCTGAGAGGACCATTGAATTGTGTTGTGTATCTACTTGTGATGATTACGTTTATATCTAATGATGATTGATATTAGAAGACTGTATGTTGCTCTAAATTGATATAACTTTTATATGTGAGAATCGTGATGTTGTTCATTATTCATATATGTTGATGATATTGTATGTGTTCGATTTGTGCATGTTATTATATTGTTGTATTGACTAATGTATGTTACACTTATTGGGATAGCCGTGTGATCCTACTAGTACACTGCGGTTGTGTACTGATACTGCACTTGCTCTTTCTTTATTAAGTACAGGGCATCTTCAGGTGACTATTGATAGACCTCAGCTAGGTGACTATTGAGCATAACCGGATTCAAGGGTGAGCCAATTCTTTCAGGCTGCCATGGATCTTTCTTGTTTAAGTCCACTCTTTTAGGAATCAGACTTTTTTGTTTAAGGTGTTGTTTAGTTTTGGGGTTGTACCCCTTGTTCTTAGACTTGTCGTTAGTAGAGTTTTGGTACATTGACTTTCAGGTTATAGGGTTGAATTTCTGCATTAGTTTGATTAGTTGTTTGTTAAAACCTTGGAATTTATGGGGACTCCATTTTTATAGTCATTTAAACCTACTTCCGTATCTTTAAATGTCTTAGTTTTCATAAAATTTGTTTGTTGGGGTTGTAGTAATGGTTCTCCCACCGAAGGGTTGTGTGGGTGCCAATCACGACGGTCTGGGTTGTGATAGTTCCAGACTTAGGGGTCTTTGATCCACCCATGGCCGACCAGTACGGTCCGTGGTTAGACCTACGGACCGTAGGTGAGGGTCAACAACTAATTAGAGAGAAATGACTTTTGGATCCACTTCAAACGAACATATCTTTTAGCATAAAATGAATTAGGTGTCCCATGACCACTCAGATTAAAGATAATTGAATCATCTTTCCAACGCCACCGAGTTTGCTAAAATCCAAGCTCGAAGTAAAAAGTTATGCTCGTTTTAGTGAATCCCTATCAGGCAGACCACAAACCATGACCCAATTGATGGGCAGTGGTTCAAACGACGGCCCGTTAGTCCAACCGTGAGTTGCCTTTGTTAGCTTTTAAGTCAGGGTTATTTTGGTCATTTTTCCTATGCATTAGACACTTAAACTATGTCGTTTGATGCATAAACTACGTCGTTTTATTCAGTCTAAGCCTAATAATCTAGTCAGACATACCCAGAATCCTCATTCTTTGAAAATCGTCCAAGTTAGAACGAAGAGATAAGAAAGAGTCGCCGGTTTCTTTCAAGAACAAGCAACAGTGTTCTTCAAAGTTCAGCCCTAAAATCCAAAGGATTTCTCCGTAGATTTCATCACCAGGTATGTCAGATTTCACTAGTGGGTTCCTTTCACCCATTAGGTCCCTAGTTTTCGGTTAGTTCCTTGATTCTTCATAGCTTGTTTAGACCTGGGGATTATAAAACCTTGGAGATTAATGGTGACTTTTTTGTTATAGTATCCTTCATCATAATATTATGTTTTGTTGGAAACATAGCATAATTCCTTGTATAAAACTCAGAATCCTAGTTTGTGTATTTTCTCTTAGTTCATGAATTATACTTGCTAGGTCTGTTGGACAAAAAATCATGCTCCAGGTTTCGAATGTCACATTCCCAGTATATAAATAATGCATTCTCAGTTAGCATGTCACTATTTTGACCTATTCAGTATTTAGTGCATTTTAGCTTCATGAATATTCAGTTATTAGGAGTACACTTAGCACCGAGTTATACTAGGG
This sequence comes from Solanum verrucosum, assembly GCF_900185275.1. Taxonomy (NCBI): domain Eukaryota; kingdom Viridiplantae; phylum Streptophyta; class Magnoliopsida; order Solanales; family Solanaceae; genus Solanum; species Solanum verrucosum. The sequence goes on along the minus strand of NW_026020145.1, from coordinate 313,614 downwards.
TTGAACATACCCTCAAATTCCTAGAACTACGTGCCTGCATAGGTTTATAAATCCCCTCAGTTGGGCATCAATTTTAGAGATCACGCCATAGTCATGCCTTTATACCCGTGGCAATGTATATTGGGTCCTCTCGATGGGGCATATTCATCGAACTCCATGTTTAGCTCATTTGGTTTATGTCCATTAATAGTAGCTCTGACAGTCTTAGTGCATTGACCATGTTATCAATAGTTACTTTAGTATACAGTTCAATATATTATCTTCATGATTAGTACTTGGTCATTGCATTCAGTTTATCTTTCAGTAATACTTTAGTACATATCTATATCATTGTTCAAATTATATCATTGCTCATTTCGGCATTCTTCAACTTATATACTTTGTTCAGCTTAACATATCTATAGCCTGCATGCTTGGTACATTTCAAGTACTGACGCATATTTTGTGTTACATCATTTCATGATGTTGATTCAGGAACTCAACAACCAGATCACACTTAGATCGAGTCTTGATTCGACTTTAGCAGCTTCAGTGGCGAGTCCTCATAGTTCGAGGACAATAGACATGCTTTCTATTTTAGTCTTTATTTCTAGTTTTCAGTTTTGTTAGAGTTAGTTGGGGGCATGTCCCAACAACTCAATTCAGTAGAGGCTTTTCAGATTCAGCTCGAGTTGTTAAGTGTTGTTTCAGTTATCACTAAACTCTTATTATTATGACTTAAAATATTCAAGCTTTCAAATTTGAGTTGTACTATCAATGTAGTCAGAATAGGATACACATTTTTTCTCTCTCTATGAATCTGTTGGTGGAGATAGCTAGAGTACCACAACTTGAATCCTCTTCATCAAGAAAATTATACTATATATTTTATCTAGAGTACCACATATTCTAAATTTTTTATTATTTTCTTAAAATATGATTGATGTGATTATAATTAAAAAATATAGGAAATTAAATTTACAATTACGTTTGACTTCTTAATTTGTCTAATTCACTTAAATTTGAATCAATCATGTTTTAATATTAGCTTTGTAAAATTGTCTTCAATTCTTTGAGATGTGTTCTTTGACATTTCAATCTCAAACTAATTAGATTATCAAATAATTAGCTTTAAAAATAAATCATATTAACTTTGAATGTCTTCTAAAGCGTTACAATCACTACAATATTGATGATTTAGACCTATTTTTGTAATTAAAAGTTATACATAATATTATACAAGTAAACTTTTTATTCTAATTAGCATACTCAATCATATGAAGTCTTAATTCTATTTTTAAATATTTCTACTCTCAGAATAATTTCTATTGCTTGTGCAACAATTGACTCAATTGAAAAAAAATTCAAATCTATAATCCATAAGAATTTACTTAAGATATAAGTGTTTGAGTCAAGGAAGGCACAATAATTTATATATGTTTATTCGTGTCTTACAAATTATTAAAAAAATGTATATTGCTAATTGAAAAAAAATAATTATCAAATTATAATTGACTATCATCTATTTTAGTAATTTATATATATATATATAATAAAGAGAAAAGAAATAATGTGACACATGAACTTGTCCCGAATTTTCATGAACGGGTACGACGGGGCTTAAAATAAAGAGAAAAGACATAAAGACATTCGAAATTTGAAGCATGATTATTTGTTTAACTGACCTAGCAAGTTTAATTCATGAACTAAGAGAATCTAAACAAACTAGGTTTTTGAGTTTTTATTCAAGGAATTAAGCAAACATTCGAGGAAACATTCTATTTCGAGTAAGGATACTACAACAACTAAATCACAATAAATCTCCAAAGTTTTAGAAACCCTAGGTCTAACCAAGATATGGAGAATCAAGGAACTGACTGAATTCTAGGGACCTAGTGGATAAAAGGAACCCACTAGTGAAATCCCACATACCTGGTGACTAAATTCACGGAGAAATCCTTTGGATTTCGGGGTTGAAACTTGAAGAACACCTCTGCTTGTTCTTGGGGAAATTGTCACCTCTTCTTCTCTTTTTGCTCTAAGTTTTGGTGAAAGAGGGTTCTGGGTAATGTCTGACTAGAATATTAGGTTAAGACTGAGTAAAATGACATATTTTAGGTATTAAACGACATAGTTTAAATGTCCAACGCTTAGGGGAAAAGAACAAAACGAACATAACTTAAAAGCTTACGAAGTCTATCCACGAGGTCTATGATGGACCGTTGATGGGACCACAACCTGTCAAATAGGTCATGGTTCTTGGCCAGTGCTACTGGTTCTTGGTACCTCCATCTATGATCCACTTCATGGACCGTGTGAAGGCCAGTGTGGTTCTTCACTTGGGGCTGATGTCTGCTGTATCAAGACGACGGACCCATCCAGGGCCCATGGATGACTCTGTGGTTCCACACTTGAGCCCTGGTGGCTCTACCTCAGTTCTACGAGCCATTCCACGGCTCGTATGGGGATCCACGACCCATGAAGGGCTCCGTGGTCCACGTTGGCTGGGTGTGAGCCACGAGCAGGTCAATAGACCGTGGTCTCTTTCACGGTCCGTGAACCCCTCTATGGTTCACCAACTTTCTTATTGGTCAGTCTGTTAGGTTTCTGAGGCATTACAATGCAGGCGTCCTATTACCCCACTAAACAATCTTGAACTGACATTATTACATCACTTTTTGTCTACCTTACATAGAGAGTGTGTGCATTCTCTCAAAGAGAGTGCTCAACCTAAAATAACTAATATAATTTTATTTTTACAAGTATTTTATTATAAAATATATTTTCTTATTATTTTAACTTTTTTTCCTTATTATTTTTTCTCTTTCTTTCTTCTTTGTTCTTCGAAAATTCATTGTCATCTCCATTGAAGCTTCTCACTTTCAATGTCACCATTTTTACCACAACTTCACCTTCCTTTTTTTACTACTATTAGTTTTACTCTCTTTAATTTTAAAACTTTATCTCAACATTTTCTTACATTTCAAACAATTTGATAAACTCATTAGATTTCAAGACGATTAGAAGGTATCATATTGTTTTTTATATCCGATTTCAATCAAGTTCTTTCAATTTTCGGGGAATTCATTGATTCTTTTAATATTAGCATTTCTAATTTTGAAGTTATATGAAAAGAGTAATTGATTATACCTTCAAAATTTTTAAATTTCTTAGAAAAATAATTAGTTTTGTTATCAATAATTCAATAAAGTCTAGAAAATAATATGATTTTTTTATACAAAAAAAACACTGAAATAAAGAATTTGATTGGAGAAGAAGAAGAAAAGGAAAAAAAAAAGGTGAGAGGTTCAACTTGACGTGGGGGGTGGGGTGAATGTGGGAGGTGAAGAAAAAGAAAGAAAATGGAGGGATGGATCAGATTGAAAGTGGGGTGGAGGATGAAGTGGAATTTAAGATAAACTAAAAATTAAAATAAGTCAAAAATTAAGAGAGAGAGAGAGATAGAGAGAGAGAGAGATAAAGAAAAAATTTTAAATGAAAAAAAAGTTATATTTTTAATTAAATTAACACGTGTCATGTAATGATTGGCGTGAGAACACACTTGCTTCTTAAAATCTAGGATTGATCAAAAAATGATACAATAATATCAATTCATAATTGTTTAGTGGGGTAATAGGACGGTTGCAAAGTTAAGGTGTCTTTTTGAAAATTTGAGACAACTTCAGTAGTGACTTTATGTCTTTTCTCTATAAAAAAGTTAAATAAAATAAGATCTCTTATTTCAAAGTTTTATTGGAACTCTAACAATCAAAGATGGTAAAGAGTGATACTAAATCAAACCAGGAAAGTGAAGAGATTCTAGGAGACATATCTTGATGAAAACAAAGATAATCGGAGATTGATGACAATTCAGAATTAGGTAACAATCTGGTAAGCGAGTATGAAGTGATAGAAGTTTTTTTCTTTTTGAGAATTCAAGAAATCCTAGCCAATCCCTTTTTGTTGAAGAAAATTAGCTTGACGTTGAAGCTAGGCGATGAAAATAAGAAGAACTTTATAGTTTATATACATGTTGTGTTAGTCAAACTTTATAGATTAATGCAATCTCATAGGTGAGGTTTTGGAAGAGCAATGATGGGATATGTACAATGTAGATAGTACTTATTAATAAAACTAGTTTTTGGACACGAACTTTGTACGTGTATTCCATGTGATGTTTTTTTATAAATTTGTTAGAACGCTAAATATTCTATAATAACATACATGTAATGAGTAATAAAATACAATAGTTATAAATAATATTTTTAAAATATGAAAAAAAATACCAAATGAGAAGTGCATTTTAGTATTTAAAATTAATTTCTCTTACACAACCAACTATAAATTTTCTATTTTGGTTAGTAGTCAACAAACTTTCAATAAAGTCACAAATGACTAATTTGAGCCCAAATAAAAATATAAATTAATGAAGTCTAATTGCGAGAAAAAATAGAAAATAAAAAATACAACGTACACATTCTTCCTAGGACCGTAATCATAACAATATTGATTAAAAAATATATATAGAATCAGTACAAAAAAATTCAAGTTCTCCATATAGCCTAGCTTCTTCATCGAGTAAAACTAAAGCATGATCTCAGTTTTCAAAATTTTATTGAAATTCTTACATGTAAAAAGAAACACAACAAATTTATAACAAACAAAAAAAAAAATACTAAAACAAAGAAGATGAGTGAGGAAAATGTTAGAGACATATCATGATGTAAATAGAAACAATATAGGATTGATGAAGAATCTAGTAAATGGGATGGAGCTACATAAGATTTTTTGAAAAAAATTTAAGACATCCTATTCAATATATTTCCTATGTCTGTTAGATTTTCTTTCAAAAACCTTGACTAATAGAATTGTGAAATTAGATTAGGCTGAGGAAAAGGCTAAGAGAGAAGCTTAGGATATTACTTAAGTAAAGGGGTAGCGTTACAGTCGTGGTCGAAGTAAGGGGTAGCGTTACAGTCGAGGTCGAAGTAAGGGGTAGCGTTAATTAAGTACTATTATGTTGTTGTCATCGTCTTACCCTCTCCAAATTCCATTTTATTGTGAGATCACCATTAAGTATTACTATGTTGTTGTTATTGTCGTCGTCTTGTGACTTTGATTTAGTCAGCAAAATCTAGGGAAGGTTTTCACTTGGATTTGAACTTTATGCGGTCGTTTTTTATGATTATGTATTATTGCTACTATTTAAGAACATGTAGAAAAACTTTTGAAATCTTGATCAAATAAATGGTTGCTCTAGTATTGACAAAATCACTTTTCAAATTAAGTAGCCAAATAACACACTTCTTAATTAAAGAACAGTTAATTATAATAAGAATAACATACTGTGAAATGTGAATGTACTACCAAAACTACCTTGTATAGCTAAACATATGACATATTACATATGGTAACATTTCACATAACATCATTGATGAAAAAAACTGTTTACATTTGTTGAAAATTGAGAAATCCTCGAGAGCCAGCAATACTAAGATCCGAAACATAGTGAATAATAAGAAACGTTTGTCCATCGCAAAGTTTAATTCTAGTGAGGCAGGGACAGTTCTGTGGATGTGAAAACCAACACCTCCCCATATGGCATTAATGCTCGGAGAGCATATACTCCACCAATCATATCTTCAACCAAATGATCAAATATCTCCATGTGCCTGTATGGAGAAAATTAAAATGACAAACAAAGCGAATTTGAATAAAAGTACTACACGTAAATGATGAACATATACAGTATTTACCTTGCCTCCGAGGGGAAGAAAAACAATTCAATGTCATCAACATTAGCCTCTGATGTGTTGAAATATTCAGGCCATAAATTAGCTTTTCAATCCATTTCAAAGTGAAGATAAAGTAAAAGTAACTTTGCTTTTTCAGAAACACTTTGGCATGCTTTGACGGAGAGGTGAGCAACAACTCCGCCAAGCTCATACTTTTCATTCAATACGTTAAAACAACCTCTGCAAGAAATGTGCAAGAAAACAAACATTTTCATTCACAGGTCCATAAATTATCACGCAATCGAATAATCTGGGAGACACCTCCTCACCTCCAAATAGGATCATCAACAGGATGTACGTCATGACTATGCTCCACCAGATCTGTTCCAAGTGGGACAAGATCAGAATTCCTGATTGGAAATTTATTGTCATGGCAGTAGCTGAAGAGATTTAAAACACACAAAATATCACTTCAGCGACACAAGTTTTGAGTAATCATGTCCACAATCAGTATACCTAACTAGAACAACAAACAAGAGAGTCAAAATCAGCATATATAATCGGACTTAGAAAGCTACAAACGATCTACTGATAACCTAGAAACCAACGGCAGGACAAGCCATTTATCGTTCCAATTTTATCATATGCCTTGAAAGAAACAACAAAGTCCATAGAAATATCCAACTAAGGTCCATTCAGAATAAATCAAAGGTGTTATAAACCTTGAGGCAACATTAGTTTGCTTGTGTTCTGGACATTGATTATGCATCCTTTCTACATTCCATCTCATGTTTGGCCAATAATTTTTCCCCCCAAAATGTCTTAGTGTCTTATGAACCCCAAAGTGTTCCATCATTCCACTATTATGGGCCTATAGAAAATGACGCACTTTCATGGAACGTTAGACTAACGAGCACTGTAGTTTTAATGAGACTCAATATCACTAGCAAATAAATCCTTTACTTTTTCAAAACCTTACTTCCAACTTAGCACTCAACATATCAACCCTCTCTTAAGTATTTCAAACTTGCCAAAAAAAAACTCTCAAAGACATGATTATTAAACACGTGAAGGGATGGACATTTGTTACAACAAATAAGCAATCAAAAATGATTTATATAAGCCATACTTTGTTTCAATGTAGACTTTCATTCAACATCCGGATTCATTTGGATTTGGTGATAAGAGGAAATAGAAACGAAGGCAATATTTATTTAAGCGAAAAGAAGAATATCTATTCTTCATCAAGAATAAGATTCTCAAAATATTCTCCATCATCATCCTCACATTTCATTAATTAGGGATTGTCTTGTACATGCTTCTTTTTAGTTTTTTCTCATAAAAGTTTGAAGTTCCCCTCCAACCCATAAAAGTTTTCACCACTTGCCTCAACAAAATTACCCCAAGTAATATAATATTCTCCATAAAAATACCTATTTATATTTATGATTTTTAGAGACTCTAATTAGCCATTCATTGGACTCATTTCTTCCATCAAAAGAATTTGGATCAATTAATTTTCGAGAATTGTAAGACATCTCAAATGTCTCGTATTCAATGAACACTAGATCATTGAGACACTTTAGCTCAAGCCTTTACTATTTATGGTGTGAATTTGCAAATAAGTTGTCATGAGTAAGTTGACATCTTTCGCAATTGTTCATTTGCTTGTGAACCTTTTGCAAAGTGAAAAAAAAACAATTGTTTTTTTAATCTAAGAATAATAATTTCATAAATGAAAACCAACACCAGGTTGAATGGTGGGAGAAATATGGTTCTTCCATTCTACACTTACAAAAGTTTTCTATCAAAGTTCTAAGTCTAACTTGTAGCTCGTCTGAATGTGAGAGGAATTGGAGTGTGTTTGAACATGTAAGAAGACAAATTTAGTATATTACTAACCAAATTATATCTCAATCATCCTAACTAATACTTCCTATGCTTCAATTTGATTGTGTTGGTTTGACCAGACACGGAGTTTAAGAAAGTTAAGAAGATGTTTGAATTTTGTAGTCTTACATTTAAAATGTGTATTATGAACCAAATTTTCCTTTAATTAATCTTGTAATTTTGAAATTAAAGAGTTGCCAAATTAGGAAAGAGACATTCTTTTTGTAATAGACTAAAACAGAAAATAAGACAAATAAATTTAAATAGAGGAGGAATTAATTACCTGCTACAACTTATTTGCCATTCATACAGAAGCCTTTTAAAAAAATTCAAGAGATCCTATTTGATCACTTGTTTATTGATATTTCCTACGTCTGTTAGATTTTCTTTCAAAAATCTTGACTAATAGAATAGTGAAATTAGATTAGGCTGGAAAAGGGATAAGAGAGAAGCTTAAGATATTACTTTAGTAAAGGGGTAAGTTACAGTCGAGGTCGAAGTAAGGGGTAGCGTTACAGTCGAGGTCGAAGTAAAGGGTAGCGTTAATTAAGTACAATTATGTTGTTATCGTCGTCTTACCCGCTCCAAATTTCACTTTATTATGTGATCACCATTAAGTATTACTATGTTGTTGTTGTCGTCGTCGTCTTGTGACTTTGATTTACTCAGAAAAATCTAGGGAAGCGTTTCGCTTGGATTTGAACTTTATGCATTCATTTGTTATGACTATTTGTTATTGCTACTATTTGAGAACATGTAGAAACACTTTTGAAATCTTGATCAAACATAAATGGTTGGTCTAGTATGGACAAAAGCACTTTTCAAATTAAGTAACCAATTAACACATTTCCTAATTAATCAACAATTAATTGTGATGAGTCATTTACAATAATAAGAATACCATACTGTGAAATGTGAATGTACTACAAAAACTACCTTGTATAGCTAAACAAATGGCATATTACATATGGTAACATTTCACATAACATCATTGATGACAGAAAAACTGTTTACATTTGTTGAAAATCGAGAAATCCTCAAAAGCCAGCAATACTAAGATCCGAAACATAGTGAATAATACGAAACTTTTGTTTTGTCCATCGCAAAGTTTAATTTCAGTCAAATGGTGGATAAAGAAGCTCATATTGATTCCCCTGTCCTTTTGGCTAACTCTAATACCACCCAACTTTAATCCCGACTACAAACATATACAGTCATCCAACCTAGCAATTATTTTTCTGATCCTCTTGCCTCTTCCCTACTCGTCCGTCATAATATGTGTATCGTCCTCAGTAGGGGCCCTATCGTTCACAGCATCTCTAGCAGCCAAAACATTGTCAGGAGTTTGAATCCTGTTTGGTAGCGGTAGATAGCTACTAGAACCTTGTGTCGCTCTGAAAATGCCCCATAAGTAGCATTTCCGTTGGTATCCTGCCAACAAGGTTCTCAAATAAGTTATCAATGAATATGGAATAATATCTAATGAAAACACGAAATAAGTAAAAACTTACTCCAGTGACACAGGGGCAGTTCTGTGGATGTGAAAACCAATAGCTCCCCATATGATGTTAATTCTCGGAGAGCATGTTCTCCACCAATCATTTCTTGAACCATACTATCAAATTTATCCTGGTGTTTGTACGGAGAAAATAAAAATGAAAACAAAGCGAATTTGATGAATAGCAGTAAGCATAAAATGGTGAACATATAAAGTAGTTACCTTGCCTCCGAGGGGAAGAAAAACAATTCAATGGCATCGACAATAGCCTCTGGTGTTTTGAAATACTTAGTCCATAAATCGTTTTTTGAAACCATTTCAAAGTGAAGATGAAGTTGAAGTAGCTTTGCTTATTTAGATACACTTTGACTTGCTTTGTTGTTAAGGTGAGAAACAACTCCATCAAACGTATACTTGTTGTTCCAAATGTTATAGCAACCCTGCAAGAAAATGTGCAACAAAACGAATATTTTTATTCACAATGTATACAACAATAAATTTCGAATAATCTCTGAGATATTTACTCACCTCCAAATAGGATCATCAACGGGTTCTGCAGCATGACTATGCTCTACTAAACCTGTTACAGGTGGGATAACATCATAATTCATTGTTCTAGTGATTTCATTCTCCTTGCATTCGTCGCATACCCAAGGGACATATTCAGTGAAGGCGACTTTGTCAAGTCAATAGCTGAACAGATTTAAAACACACAAGATTATTAAACCATGTAAGGTTAACCTAAATTACAAAAATGAGGTGAAAGAAGTCGACTCATGACAGATAAATTGATTATTAAGATAGAAAAAAACTAAAGAAAAGAAGAAAATTGAAATTGAAATAGAGATTCTACTACACAAGTTTTGTGTAATCAATTCCACAATCAGCCAAAGATACCAAATTACTTCCATCAGAGTCAAAACAAGCATAATCGGACTTAGAAAGTTACAAACAATCTACTAATAGCCTAGAAAGCAACCACAAGACAAACCATTCAACATTCCAATTTGATCATATGCCTTGAAATAAACAACAAAGTCCATAGAAATATCCAAAGTGTTCCATCATTCCACCATCATGGGCCTATAGCAAACAACTCTTTCATGAAACGTTAGACTAACGAGCACTATAGTTTTTCCTAGAATCAATATCACTAGCATATAAATCCTTTATACCTTCCAACTTTGCACTCAAAATGTTGATCAAGGAATATTTCCTAAAAAGCATATGGATAACAACATTATTGTTTCCTTGTATGAAATTCTACCCAGTAGCATGCCTTTGATTCAACCTACGTTGAGTTTCATGTCATTATTTATCTTGCATGAGAACAACTCAAATAGCCTTCCCTGATACATGAAACTCAACCTCAAAGGTCTTGTAATAATTTGCAAGTTGCAATAAATGAGGCGAACTAATTATGCTTCTATTTCAACTTCTTATAAGACTTATCTTACTTTACCCCTCCACAAAACCATTATCCTTTTTAATCATATCGGATTAAGGGGCAGCTGCTATACTTTATCCTCTTCCAAACCTCCTATAAAAGCTTGCTAACCCATTGAAGGTCCAAACCTATTAACACTCTTAAGAGTTGGTAAATCCCTTATACCCTTTACTTTGGTCTCATCAACTTCTATTCCCTTCCCTCTTACTACAAACCCCCACGAAAACAATCCTAAAAATCACATTTATTAAAGTTTGCATAAAATTTCCCTCTCTTACGTATTTCAAACTTGCCAAAAAAAACTCTCAATACACAATTCTTAAACATATGAAGGAACATTTTTTACAACAAATAAGCAATCACACATCATTTATATAAGCCATACTTTGTTTTAAAGGTGGCCTTTCATTTGGATTTGGTGATAAGCAGAAAAAGAAACAAAGTTCATATTTCTATAAGCGAGAAGAGCAACACTCACTTTATTGAATTATATCCATTCTCCTACCTCATGGAGGTAGAGAGGCTATTTTTAGAGCACCCTCAGCTCAAGTATATCAAATCAAAGTAGGTATGAAAAGGAAACAATAACAACAACAATCTAAGCATAACAATATACAACAATAACAATAGTAACAATCTAAGCATACCGATGTACAACAACTTCAAGACAACTAATACAGTGAATAAAGGCATTCGAGAATCCTTTGTCACTGCAGTTTAGACATATTTTTGACGTTTGCACAACATGGAAAAATAATTATTAAAACTACATTCATATGCATAGCAATATAAAAATAATGCAAAAATGCATGTACTCTATATAACGGATGTTAAAGCAAGAAATTAAAGCATATGACATAGTCTCCATTCTCAGATTTTAGGGGATGTAATGAGTCAAATCAAATTTGAGTTGTGCTATCAATGTAGACTCAATAGGATACACATTTGCTCTCTCTATGATTGTGTTGGCGAAGATAGCTAGAATAGTAAAAAGAGTTACTAAAAATTTTGGAATTAGTATCGGTCCTGGATGTCACTATTGCACTTCTAATGACTCTAACTAAAATATTGAAAATGTTGATCACCTTTTTTGTTTAGGTCTACAAGCTAAAAGAATCTGGATTTTTTTGCAGGGCCACTGGGAATTGGAAATATGCATAACACTCTTAAGATGATATTACTTAGCTAGGGGAATTAGAAGACTAATAACCGCATAGCAGCTTTCATATCTAAAACTCTGCCCCCAATCATTTGTTGGGAACTCTGGAGAACTAGGTGTAGCAATAAATTTGAGGCTGTAAAGCCTTCTTTTTTCAGAATCAAAACTAATATCACTTAAACTCTATTGCAGGTTACACAGAAGAACTTTGGTCAAACAAAGATAGGGAAAAAGTGGAATAGCCTCAAACAAATCTTTGAAGCGGACATCAATCAAAGAACTTCCATAAGAGTCAAATGGCTCAAACCACCTATATATTTTAGTAGCTGAACAGTGATAAAAGTTTCCTTCAGGAAGCTGTGGTGGAGGAGGGATAATCAAAGACAACCAAGGCAACATGATGTTTGCTTACTCTTTAGGTTTAGGCCAAGGTACTAGCAACATGGCTAAAGCTCGTGCACTACTCTATGGTCTTAAATGGTGTGTTATTAAAGGTTACGATAGGATTTGGGGAGAAACGGATTCCCTACTATTATTTAAATGCATAAACGGAGAATGGAGAACACCTTGGAGATTGGATAAATTGATTCACGAAGCTCAAGAAATAGTTGAATCTCATGGATTTATCATCAGTCATTGCTTCAGGGAAGCCAACAAACCTGTTGATAAATTAGCATCCAAGAGTTATAGTGTTGATGCAATACATGATTCAACCCTTTCTCTGATCTCCTGAGGGAATTTAGGGGATTAATTAACACATATAGATGGGAGCTCCCTTCCTTCAAAATGCAGCACGTTAATCCTTCTAATTTTATTTAAGAACCCCCCTCAATCCTCTTTGTCAATGAGTCAAGTTAGTAGAGTAATAGCTAGCTTAGACTCCTCTTTTTTGTGATAACTTAATAGAGTTTATCTAACTCTATCTCTACCCCAAAATCTTGTATTAAGTTTGGTATGCCAAACTTCAAAATGTAACTCTTTCATATCAATGATCATCGGAGGCAGTTAAAAAAAAAATCCTTTTAATCAAAAAAATTATACTATATATTGTAGCTAGAGTACCACATATTCTCAAAGTTTTGTTATTTTCTTAAAGCACGGTTGATATAATTATAATTAAAAATTATAGACAATTAAATTTGCAATTATGTTTCACTTCTTAATTTGTCTAATTCAATTCAATTTGAATCAATCATGTTTTAAAATTAGCTTTGTAAAATTGTCTTCACTTTTTTGAGGTGTCTTCTTAGACATTTCAAGCACAAACTAATTAAATAAATAAATTTCGAAACACATTGTCTTAACTTTAGACCTTTTTTTAAAGTGTAAAACTCACTACAATATTGATGATTTGAACCTACTTTTTTTAATTAAAAGTGATACAAAATATTATACAAGTAAACATGATACTCTAATTGGTATACTCAATCAAATGAAGTTTAATTCTATTTTTAAATATTTCTACTACTAGAATAATTCTGATGATTTGTGCAACAATTGACTCAATTGAAAAAGTTTTTCGATCTATAATATGTACGAATTCACTTAAGATATAAGAGTATGTGGTGTTATGTAAGGCACAATAATTTATATATGTCAATTCGTGTCTTACGAATTATTATAGAAAATATTATATCGCTAATTGAAAAAACATAATTATCAAATTATAATTACCTATCATGTATTTTAATAATTAATGAAAATAAAATATATACGAAAAAAATAAATAAAGTAAGATCTCCCTTTTCAAAATTTTATTGGAACTCTTACTCTGTAAAGAAATCACAACAAATTTATAACAATCAAAAAGTGTAAAAAATTATTCTAAGTCAAATCAGACAAATGAGGAAATTCGATGAGACATACCATGGGGAGGAATCAAAACCAATTGGAGATTGATGAAAATTTCAGTACTAGATTAGAATCTAGTAAGCTAGTATGGAGTGATATAAGGTTTTTCTTTTGAGAATTCAAGTAATTCTAGCTTAACGTTGAAGCTAGGCGATGATACTTATGGAAATTTTATAGTTTATATAAATATATATATGATGTGTTGGTCAAACTTATTTTTTTAATCTAGTAGGCATAAATGTTTTTCACTTGAAAGAAAATATCCACTTCATCTGGCTATTCACCATTAAGGTTGATATCTTGAAAAATCTAAAAAAAAATTGGAAAAAAGATAATTTTATTTTTAAAAAAATAAAAACTTTATTGACTCTTTAATTGACAATCAAAATCAAAAGGCAATATTTATTAAAAAATTTATTCCATTTTTATATTTTACCAAAACAGCCAATACGAAGTTTTGTAAGAAATTAATAACTCATAATTGCAAGTTTATCTAATTTATTCATTTATTTTCACTTAAAAAAAATATCCACTTCATCTAGCTATCCAGCATTAAGGATGATATTTTGAAGCAATTTAATTTTTTTTGTGAATAAAAAGTAATTTTATTTAGTAAAATAAAGAATTAAATGACTTTTTAATTGACAATCGAAATCAAAGAGCTATAATTATTTAAAATATTATTCGACTTTTATATTTTACCAATATCTCAAAATTGAGGAATATATTTAATCTTTATGGACTCAAGTTCATATACTGATTAAGACATATTTTTGTAATTAAAAGTAATACAAAATATTACACAAGTGAAAATGATGAAGTTTTGGTTATATTTTTAAATATTTCTAGAACTAGAATAATTTTGATAGTTTGTGCAACAATTAACCCAATTAATAAAGTTTTCAAAACTAAAATCCATAAGACAAGTGAGAAAATTCTAAGATACATACCATGGTGGAAATTCAGAATTATATTAGACTGTGGTAGCGGGTATGGAGCGATCGATAGAATGTTTTTGAATTCAAGAAATCCTTCCCAGCCTTTTTTGTTGAAGAAAATTAGCGTGACGTTGAAGCTAGACGATGAAAATAAGGGGAAACATTATAGTTTATATATATGATGGGTTGGTCAAACGTTATAGATCAATGTGATCTCAAAGAAATCTAATGTTTTTGGGGGAAAAAATTTAATAAAACAAAGACTTACACGACTGTTTAATTGACAATCGAAATGAAAAGGCTATATTTATTAAAATCTTTATTCCACTTTTATATTTTACCACAACAGTCAATAACGAAGTCTTGTAAGAAATTATAACTCATAATTGCAATTTTATCTAATTTATAATATATTTACTTTCACTTAAAAGAAAATGTCTATTTCATCTGGCTATCCACCATTAAGCCTAATATCTTGAAGGAATTTAATATTTTTTTGTTAAAAAAATTATTTTATTTCATAAAACAAAGAATAAATTACTTAATTGACTACCAAATTTTTTATTTATTTAAAACATTGTTTGACTTTTATATTTTACAAAAAACAGTCAATAATGAAGTCTTGTAAGAAATTAGAATTCATAATTACAATTTTATCTAATTTAATAGTTATTTATTAAGGGTAGTCATAAACTGCGATTGATCAACTACATATATTCTACATAGTTTACTATAACATATACAAATTTACTTAAGATATAAGTGTTTTTTATGTTATGTAGCACAAAATAATTTTTATATATCTATTGGTGTCTTACAAATTATAAAAAAAATATGATATTGCTAAATTTTTTTAAAAAGTTTATCAAATTATAATTAACTATCATGTATAAAATAACATATGCTTTTTCAAAATTTTATTGGAACTCTAATTCGCGAAAGAAAACACAAATTAATTACAACAATCAAAGAGTGTAAAAAACAAGTGAGGAAATTCAAAGAGACATACCATGCTTGAATAAAAAAAATTGGAGAGTGGTGAAAAGTCAGAACTATATTAGAATCTGGTAGGCGAGTATGGAGAGATTAAAGTGTTTTTTTTTTGAGAATTTAGAAAACACTAGCGAATCACTCTTTGTTGAATAGAATTAACGTGACGTTGAAGCTAGGGGGTATCTTGAAGCAATCTAATATCTTTTTTGAAAATAATATATATATATATATATATAAAGAGAAGTCTAGACCCGTCTACGTGGCGTCACCACAAACAAGGATTCCCTTATAATTTATTTTATTTCCAAAACTAGTCTTCCCCTTTCATGAAAAGTTGTGACTTTTTTGAAAAATTGTGACTTTTATGAAAAATTGTGACTTTTATGAAGAGTTGCGACTTTTATGAAAAGTTGTGACCTTTCTGAAGGGTTGTAACTTTTATAAAGAGTTGTGACCTTTCCGATAAGACACAATAAGCATTTGTTCACACTACCATTTGTTGTCTATAAATAGGAGAATTTTCTCTCATTTTAAAACAACGAAATTTTGAACTTCTTCTCCTTCTTCTTCTGGACAATTAAATATTTGTGTACTTTGCTCCTGTTGAATACCTCACTGACACCATTGTTTTTGTATCAATATACTGGTGAATAGAATCGTTCTATCCTGAGAGGATCTATTCCTTTAAACCTCGGGTACTAGAGGGAAATAATTTTCTTAAGGGGACACAGTGCATTCAGTGGGCTCGATATTTTCCATTTTGTTTCATTTTATTGTTACAGATCCTGGTATGTTTTTTACAGTCACTAATTTATGCTTATATTATTAATTGTTATTTTTGCGTACATGCTTTAGACTTTGTTGTTTATGTTTCTACAAAATTATTGTTATAAGTATTTGTTAGTACAGATTAAATAACAAACATTAATTGAGTATTCAAGCAAGTTTTCTCCACTGGAATTGTTGAAGGTACAATAAAAAAAGACCTTACAAATCTCTAATTTCTTCATCAACAACGTCATTCCTTATCATAAGATTTTGTGTTCTTTAGAAAATCCTCTGAGAGTTAATAACTTTGCATGCCCATATTTTTTGGTTTTTATGTTGTTTTTATCTATTTTTACTAAATTTTATCAGTAAATATTATGAGTACTTTAAGGATTGAAAGTTGATGGAAGTGTTAGTCAATTTTTTGTGGTATCTTATTTCAAAACATGAGAACTTTTCTGGTTAGAATGATTTGTTATCATCATTGGATATCTCATAGTTTACTCCCTTTAATGAATGCTTTTCTTGTTGTTTTCTAGTTTCGATAAAATTGTATTGATTATTTTTCGTTTGGTATGTATATGATCTCACTTGGACAAAACTTTCGTCTTTTTTTTTTCTTCTCATTCGGCTCTTCTAAATATTTTTGGTGTGAGCTATGACTGTTTTCGGTAAACTTAATTTGAAGAATATGAAACAAAACCTTCTCTAAATAAAAGTAATAGCTTAAGCTACAAAAGATATGTCTATTAATATAGATTTGTTGTCCTTAATGTCCCAAATCATTGCTGAGCGTTTGAATTATCTAGGTTAGACTCATTTTTAATAATTTAATGTTTGAGAGTATTTCTTTAACATGAGTCTAGAATCCAACATTTTGATCTTCTTGTACTTTCATAATGCAACAATTATACATACATATTTCTAAAAAAAGTTGTAAAGTTGCATTGATTGATGAAGCATCTAGAAGGGCCTTCAGAGCAGCAGTTTAATGAAGAATGAATTTCTAAAAAGGTCAACAATATTATTTTGTTGTTGTTTCAAATTTATTTTTTCTCCTTCTATAAATGTTGTTACAGTAATAAAGTTACAATAACGAAAAGTGGTGAACGTTTGACCTCAGACAAATAGAATGTCTCTAAAAATATTATTTATGTTGTTATGGTGTACATTTTTTACGGTCTTAACTTATTTATAACTAATATTGATTATCGAAAATTTTCGCATAATTGTTTTTCCACAAGGACTTATTCTAACCATAAAATTACCAGATTATATATTTTTCATGTAGAAAAAACTAGAAAAAATGATGTTTAATCGCTAGATAAAAACATCATTCAGTTTTAACAAGACAATTATATCATCAAACATATATTACGATAAATTATTTGAAAAATAAAAATTATTAGATATGAAGATATTTTTAGTCATTCATTGTATATTTACAATTCTTGAGAACTGTGATAATGTCAAATCATTTAATTTCTGTTGAAATGTTCATAAAACCTACTAAAATTTACTTTTTTTTTCTTATAACAGTCGATTATTGGAAGGGTTGTTCAAAAGCTTAGAAATATTATTTATGCCCGCGCGGAGCGCGGGTAAATTACCTAGTTATTTAATAAATCAAAAACTTAAATGACTATTTAATTGACAACCGAAATCACAAAGTTATATTTATTTAAAACTTTATTCCACATTCATATTTTACTGAAACAATCAATAATGAAGCCGGATAAGAAATTATAACTCATAATTGTAATTTTGTAAATACATTTATTTTCACTTAAAGAGAAATGTCCCTTTCATCTGGCTATGCTCCATTAAGGATGATATCTTAAAGCAATTTAAGATTTCTTTCTGGAAAAAATATAATTTTATTTAACAAAACAAATAATTAAGTGACTCTATAATTGACAACTGAAATAAAAAAAGATTTATTTACTTAAATTAGTGTTCAACTTTTATATTCTACCAAAACAGTCAATAATCAAGTCTTGCAAGAAATTATAACTGATAATAGCATTAATTTTATTTAACTTAAAATACATTTAATGAGGGTAATTATAAATTGCGATTGTGCATCAAAGAATATGAGACTGTAATCCTTGTTTAGTAGTATTAATGTAACACCTCGGATTCAATAAGATGGAAAAAATGCAGCTTTTCAGGATTTGGTGTTAGGACCAATGGAAGCCACCGACGGACCGTTTATCATACCACAGACCGTAGGTGGGGTCCCTTCGTTGGGTTCCAAACTTAGGGGTCTCTGATCCCACCCAAGGCCTGTAACACCCCGTAACTAGAATGAACTAGGGAGAAGTTAAAAATTGGAAATAGTCATTTTTGGTAAGAATATAAAAATCTGGAAAATTTGTTAAGTATGTTAAGTTGAATTTTCGGTCAACTTCAAACCACCATAACTCCTAGCTCAGGATGAGTTAGGTGTGTTTCCAGATATCATACGAAACATCTTGCAATAATCTTTCCAACTCCGCCGAGTTTGTGCAATTCCGAGTTTGTATGAGTTAGATATGTCCATTTGAAGTTGGGCTATTCAAATAAGGAAAGTCTAATCCGGATTTTTGAAGCGCAGTTTAGTCTTTTCCTTACCCAATTAAATTATTTCGTTTTTAGTAAGTTATGTAGGGTCTAAACTGAGTTATTTCAGTTTAGGCAATTAAGAAATACTCTAGGGCTTTGAGAGAGAGAAAAGAGGAGGAAGGAGAAGAGAAGCTCAAGATTCATCAAGTTCTTGCGATTTTGGTTGTGGAATTCGCCAAGGATTCAATCCTACAAGGTATGTGAGACTTTCATAGCGTTGGGTTCTTTCACCCACGTGACAATCATGTTTGATTCAGCGAAATTCGTTTCTAGAAAATTGAAAGTATGATGTTCTTGAATTATATTTTTGAAGTTTGCTTAGTACTTGAGATTTGATGGGATTGTGGAGTTCTTTATGGAATTGTGTCCATTTAAGAGTTGTTTTGAGTTAGGTTCTTATATATATATACTAGGTATCTGAAACTAAAGAGGAATTGATGAAAAGAATCAAACTTAGGCGAATTGGGGTGAGAAAACAAAGGAGGAAAAAGTCGAGCAGATTTCGGCATGCAAGTCCACGTCGGGGACTTGCTCCCCCAGTGCACAAAAATCACCTCCGCATCGCAGAAAGGGAGTGGACTCCTCTGTTTCAAAAATAAATTTTGCGATCAAATATTTAAATACATCTCCGCGTCGCAGACTTGTTTCCAGCTAGTGATTTCTTGATATTTTCTCATGTTTAGCTATCTAAAAACACTCCCAAATATCATGAGATATTTCCTATCACAAAGAACAATCCTTGAATCCATAATTCAATTCAAGGAAAGTTAAGAGTCATGTCTAGAAGATTAGAATCAAGTCAAGAGAAGTTCATAAAGTATTTCAAAAGTCTTTCACAAACGTTTTAACTTTGTTTTAAGACTTAAGTTTTGAGTTGAGTACAGAGTAAGAGTAAAAGTTCTTTTCTTCAAAGATTATACTGTAATTAAGTATTCCCAAGAGTTAGAAATGTTTTCACATTTGAGCAAGAAAGGGAACATCGATTCCAAGAGAGCTTTTAAGCTAAGTTTTGAGTAATTATCTCAAACTAAAGAAATAAATTTTGTTTTAAAAACATATGAGCTAAGTATATTTTGGGAGTAGTATTGAGCACCAATGTGGGGATGTGAGTTCATAAAAACTCAAGTCTCCATAAACCATGTAGCCATCATGGGTTGTAAAGGATCATACTTTTTAGATAATTCCTTAATTGCTTTTTAGCATAGACTAGTGGATCCACTTAGTTAAGGCGTTATATATGATGGCAAAGTATATGACAGTTCTAGCAGCGTGGGCAAGACGTTGTATCACAACATAGGCTCATAGTGGTGGTTGTCGGTTAGAGAAACTCCCACAGAAACTATATTACTTTATTATATGAGTAAAGTTGAGTTTGTTAATGTATTTATTTAACAAATTGAGTTGTTATTTACTGTTCTAAATACTTTGTATAAATTGCACTATTATTGTTGTTTTGCACTGCATTTGAGTTTAGTTAATCATGAGTTGAGTAAAAAGCCAAGGTAAGTGTTTCTTTCAGATTCCCTTCAAGCTTATGTTATGTTTAATTTTCCCCTCACATACTCGTACATTCAATGTACTGATGCCATTTGGCCTGCATCGTTTTATGATGCAGACAAAGGTAACTAAGATCAACATCCAGTGCCTCATTGATCCAGTTGAGCACTACGAGTTAGTTGGTAAGCCTCCTTGCTTTCTGGAGGCCTCATTTTTACATTGTTTTCTAGTATTTCAGTTGTTAGAATGATCGGGGGTCTTGTCCTGACATCCCTCTTTGATTTAGAGGCTTCATAGTGATGAGTCCACGATTTGGACTCTTTTAGGGCATTATTTTGATGTATTTAGTGTCCTCAAATGCATATTTTATCTCAATAAATGATGAAAATTCTTGAGTTTCAGGTATTTCGAGTTAGAGACTAAGCATGGACACTATTGGGCAGAAAGGAACAAGGCAGTTAAAAAGAACGAAGAAAAACCGGCCTGAGGATCGCCTAAACCATTAGGAGAGTCGCCTAATGGCTATGATCTCACCTAATATTCTAGTGTGCCAAGCTCTAAAGGAGAAAATCGAGTCGGCAAGATAAAAGAGTAGTCGGCGAGTCGCCAAATGATTTCACGATGCAGTACTCCATCGCCCAACGTTATAGAACTTGAATTTTCTGAAGGCCAATACCGAAAGGCGATGAACTAGACCAGAGGGAGGGATCACTGAGTGGATCGGTGATCCCGACTAACTGCGCTGAGTGGTCCTTCGCAGCACACTTTTTGACAACTATAAATACTTGTTTAAATTCTTAGCTTAGTAATAAAGTTTGTATGCAATCAGTATCAAATTTTATTTTCAATTTTTAGAACTTAGAGTTTTGGAGACTTAGTTCCTTAGCTTTGAAGATTTGAAGATTTCCATTTCTAAGAAATTGGAAGTGGGTATTGAAGATTCTTAATTTTTTACGTGTGTAAAGGCAATATCTATCATACCCATTTGATAGAAACACTTCTCGGTATCGATTTCTATCTCTTTACTATGTCTAGCTAAAACCCCAACTATTGGGGTGTGAATATGTGAATATGGGTTGAATTTACTACTGGGTATTGCTGATAGATAGTTAATTTTCTGTTTAAAGGTGATTTTGTTCAGTAGTTGTGTTTGAATTTAATGGGGATCTAGTTGCAAATACAATTTTATCTTCGTGTTTTTTACTTACTCGAGAGAGAGGTTTTAAAACCAAAACTACTGAATTGATAGTTTGTGGCTATTGGGTTATCGTGGGTTCAACTCGAGAGAGTGAATCCTAAACCCTCTCCCACACATTCGGCTCAAGAGAGTGAATGGACTAAGGTGAATGTTGTACTTCATTGCCGCTTATCGGTGTTCGATAGAAACCGATTTGATTCGGGGTAAATTGTTCGAGAGAAAATTTACCCCCACTAATGTCTAGCTTAGTTACCAATTTATAGTGATTTGCTATCAATAGCATTTACCAGTTGTTTATTTTAGCCCATATTCCTATCACTTCCCAAGAATCTCGTCTCCCTATTTGCATTTTAATTTTTAGTTGTCATTTTAATTAATAATTGATTACAAAACCTCCTTCGATAATTGACACATGTGTCACCCTTTAATTTGATATGTTTTTCTTCGTAAATGTTCATAGCTATAAGTGACTTGAACACATTCTTGCTTTTCTTTTATTTCTCAGTTACAAACCGCTCCCTTAGGACTCGACCCCAACTCACTAGTTGGGTTATATTACTATTGAACGACCGTGGACGCTTAGTATTGGATGAATCGTCCGGATACGTCATGTCAAAATGATGCCGCTGCCGGGGAGTGGTGCTAATTGAGAATTCTTAGTGAAGTTGAATTTTGTTCTTGTTAGTTATAGTGAAACTTACTTACTTTTCAATTTTGTTTTGCTTGTTTGTGTTGAAAATAAGAAGTATGACTGTAAACGGCAGCAATGGCAGCCAAGTAGGCCATCAAGACGACATCGGAAACATCAACAATGCCAACGAGCCTCATGCTAATGACCCCCATCTTATGGGCAGAATTGGTGCCATTCGCTTGCCTCCGGTCGAAGGGAATGCGGTATTTAACATCACGAGTACTATGTTGCAACTCTTGTAACTAAAGGGGCATTTTAGTGGTTTGGCTCGTGAAGACCCTCATGAACATATTAGAAACTTTGTGGATGTATGTGGACCGTTCTCCTTCAAGAACATCTCCCAAGAGTCGGTCCGGTTGAGGTTGTTCCCGTTCTCTTTGATAGGAGAGGTGTGCAAGTGGCTGGCTGAATTGCCACGTGAATCAATCACTTTGTGGGAGGAGTTGGTTACTGCATTTCAAGTGCGATTTTCCCCTCCTTCGAAGATGATGGCTCTTCGGGATAACATTCAGAGCTTTAAGCGTCTAGAAGGTGAGCTAATACACGAAACTTGGTTGCGATTCAAGAAATTGGTGCTTTAATGCCCAACCCATGGCTTGCCTGATAACGTGTTGCCACAATATTTTTACTGGAGTCTTGACTCGGTAAATAAGGGTGTTGCTAACCAACTTTCTCCGGGAGGTTTGATGCAACAACCTTATGTGATAGCGGCTCAGCTCTTAGATGGCATGACTACCATAAACAGGGTGTGGTTTACCCATGAAGACCAGGTCTCCCCTCTCACGTTCAAGCTGGCTAAGGAACAGATAGGACCAAGAGAGGGACCAAAACATGGCCAAGATGATGACACAACTTGATATTTTGTCTAAAAATGTCATAGGAGCTGGTGCTCGGAGTGTCAATGTCATAGGTGTCGGGTGTGCTAATCCGAATGAGTCCAAGTTTGAAGCCTTGTATAATGAAGAGGTAAATTTCCTAGCTAACCAAGGCGGTGGCTACCGTTCAAACTACCCGAGGAAGGGTGGTAACCAAGGTTGGGCTAGGGTTGAAGGTGGGAAAGATCGAGATCGTGAATGGAGGGATCGTAATCCAAATTGGAAGGATGGGGAGAAGGATAGATATGTACCTCCCCATGAGCGCCAAAAGCAAAAGGATTCAGAAGGTGGTAGGTTTGAGGATATGCTCTCTCGTATCCTTAACAAAGTTGATGGGTCAGACAAAATTTTAAAAGAAATGAACGAATATGTGTCTACCCTTAGCCAGACCGTCACCTCCCATTCAGTGTTGATGAAGCAGTTGGAGACCCAAATGGGTCATATATCATCTCATCTCAACCCGAGATAACAGGGGGTTTTTTTTCTAGTGATACTATGTCTAACCCCAAGAACGAGGTTTGAAGGTGGACTTGTGTCATGCCGCGCCGTTAACTAAAGTGCTGCTTGGGAGGCAACCCAAGTTTTCTTATTTTTGTTTACCTTTTTTTGTTTAGAATAATTGTGTGTTGGTTGTGGAGTTTAACGTGTGGAAAGTGTTTGGAATGAGGGAAATTGGTGAGAGAAAGGTCTAGTCGGCGCATCGCCGAAAGGGTCGACGACCCCGACTCAAACCGCATTGGACTCAAGACAAATTTCAGTTGGAGTCGGTAATTTTTGGCAAAAACTAGGAAATTATTGGCGAGTCACCGACCTAGTCGACGAACCCGATATAGTCCGCCATTTGGATCTCCAAATCAATTGGAAGTCTTGTAAAATTTAGCGAGATAAGTATCGACTGGTGCATCGCCGAGCGAATCAGCGAGTAAGACTAATGTCACCAAACAGGCGAACACTAGATGGTTTTTAAGGCCAGTAAGTTATATTTTTCAAACTCCTTTACTTTCCTACTCTTTAAATCTTCACAAACTCATACCTACACCTTAGTTTATATATTGTCGCATTTCGAGAAATATTTTAGCTGTTGATTGGTGCTCGGAGTTGGATTACATTGCCGCCTAGCATTTCAATCTTATCTAAATCGGCATAAAAGGTTAGTTTTCCAAACCCCGAGTTCATTTTTATTGAAACTGTACTCATTTGCAACACTATTATCTTGATCTTCATGTGTTGGGCCTCTCTGATAAGATTAGTATGTTTGAATATCTATTTTAAGCTGATAATATTGCCCGTATTGATTTCATTGTTGAAATCTCGTATTCTTGTGTGTTGATATGATTTAAATTTTGTGGGGTTGTGCTTACATGTTGTCCAATTTAGTTGGGTGAAGTCATAGTAGCCTGTATTTGTGCCAAACGACATAATTTGCCTAATGATAGAGCGGGTGACATCATTCTTAAGGGCAACTGTCGTCAATTGGCCAAATTTGGCAAAACTAGGAGAAGTCTGAGTATCCCGAGGTAATGGGTATTATGGGTCTCGTTTGAATTTGAGTTGTACATGTTTTGATTTTGTTTTCGGGGGTTGCGGGGTTGTATTCGAGAAGATGGATTGAAAATAGGCACGTTGGGTCGTTTGGCGAACTGAGTCAAGCTCGCTGAACCACTCGGCGGTTCGCTTTCCCCATCTCGCCTTTAATTTCATGATTTATTAGATGACTGGTTCTGTAACTTTCGGTGAGAAGCCTGAGGTCGCCGAGCGCACTCGGCCACTCGCCAAAAGTCTTCTTGATCGCTCTTTGTCTACACCCCTGAACCATCTTTTCATTGTAACTCTCGGCAAGCTAATTATTGCTCGCCAAAAGCTGTTGGCGATTTGCCGAAAGACCATTCCCTTCACAAAATTTCAATAACTTTAAAATTGATTTTCTGTGCTTTTGTTCACAAAATTGCCGAAAGACCATTTCCTAACTTTGTCTCAATGCTTTGCAAACATGGCTAGACCGAAAGTTGCTAGGAGAATCATGCCACCCCGAGAGATAAGAGCAAGGAATTTCAAAATAAATGAAGGGAGATCAAAGCCTCCCAATGAGGGAAAGCAAGAACCTTCAACTGGAAAGAAAAGCAAGGGCAAGAGGCCCATTTCTGACAGGAAAACTATTCCCCGAGACCTCTCTATTCTTTCATGGTCCCGGGGACTTTATACAGTTGTTCAAAAATTTTTGGTGGACAGACCTGTAGCAACTCCTGATGAGTTTGGTGCTATTGTTCCTTTTGAAGGAACCCTGGGTACTGAGGCCTAAGTCCAGACTGATGCACCGGGCACCGATGCCCAGACAGATGAAGCGACTGCGTAGACATGATCTCTTGTTTACCTCCCTCTCTGTCTTTATTTCTTTTGACTTTTGGATAATTTTGTTTGCAATTGAGGACAAATGCTTTTATTTATGGTGGGGTGAGGCTCACCTTTTGTATGACATTCGTAATTCTTGTTTTGCTTATATTTGGGCTTTAAGCTAAAAATTGCATTTTCTACACTACTTTTGTGGATGCTTGAGCTTGTGGCTCCTCATTTTTAATTGTAAATAATTTTTTACCCCGACGAAAAAAATTTGCCACCTTTTGTATGTGTTGAATATGGTTGTTCTCTTGCAAATTTGAGTACCGGTTTTGAACAACACCGATGACTCGAATAGTGCTCATAATCGAACGTAAATGAATGTGTGGCTACGACAAGGCCAACTGAAGTTGCATAGACAATATGTGAACTCTTTGCATCTCGTTGTGACTAGCCAAGTATCGAATTAAGTCTCTTGTGATGAACATTGTACACTAGCGAAAGTGTAAAGTCTTGTTTGACATTTGTGTCAATGCCTTGTGTTATGAGCTTACTGTGAACCATGTGTGATGACACCTAGAATTTGCCCCGTTGGTCTGGTTGACTAAGTGATGCAATTTCTTGAGATGATCTTAGGAAACTTTAAAGAGTGTGAACCAATTTGAAATTATACCTCTTTTGTGGCGTACCTTGTGAGTGTGTGAACCTCTTTAGAGCACCCTTTGAGCCTTACCCTTTTCTTGGAAGAAACTTGATACCATTGTGACCTTTTATCGATCCATTACCCATAATCCTCATGATTTGTAGTTTGTGTGAATAGCCAACTTAGGCCAAAAGCCTAAGTTCGGGGTGTGGTGAAAAGAAAAGGTAAATCAATAAAATGCAAAGAAGTCCCTTTTTCCCTTGTTTTGAGAAAAATGGAACCCCTCCATATAAAAAAAAGAGAGAAAGAAGAGATTGAAAAAGAAAAGAAAGAAAAAGTTGTGGAATAAAGTTGTGGAAATACAAAGAAAATGGGGTTTCCAATGACCCATGGAAGATGAATAAGATGTGCCTTTTGAGTTTGAATGAAAATGATGAAGAAAAGGAAAGAAGGTGTTGTTCACATCACATTTCATGAGGATTTCAATCTATAAGTCTAAATGGCCATACCATTACACTTAACCCCATTACAAGCCTTGAAAAGACCTTTTTGATCTTGAATGAGCTGACGCAAAAGTCAATTGGAAAATAAGGGCAAACCTACTGGTGAAATCATGCATTGTGTTTATCTTTGTGAGTGTGAGTATTGAACTTGATTCTGGAACTTTAAATGATTGAACCATTGAGTGAATATGGAATCATTCTTTGTGTGAGAGCATTTGAATACCTTTGATGAGCTTGAACTTGAATTTAAAGCAAGTATAGTGAGCTTGAGATTCTTTGTTAATGGTGAGTCACAACTTGAATCTTTGAGTGCACAATTGATCCTTGCACGAGTAAGTTTAGTCTTTTTGTGTGCATTCATGCTTGAGACTTGTGTAGCACTGTTTGAGAAATCCTTTTTAAACTGTTGAACTTGAGTTTTACTTGAGGACAAGCAAAAGTTTAAGTTGGAGGTGTTTATGAGTCCACGATTTGGACTCTTTTGGGGGATTATTTTGATGGATTTAGTGTCCTCAAATGCATATTTTGTCTCAACAACTGATGAAAATCCTTGAGTTTCAGGTATTTGGAGTTAGAGACTAAGCATGGACATTATTGGGCAGAAAGGTACAAGGCAGCTAAAAAGAACGAAGAAAATACGGCCTGAGGATCGCCTAAACCATTAGGTGAGTCGTCGAATTGCTATGATCTTGCCTAATGTTCCTGTGTGCCAAGTTCTGAAGGAGAAAATTGAGTCGGTGAGATAAAGGAGCAGTCGGCGAGTCGCCGAACGACTCTGCGATGCAGTACTTTATCGCCCAACTTTATAGAACTTGAATTTGCTAAAGGCCAATACAGAAAGGTTATGAACCAGACCAAAGGGCGGATCGCCGAGTGGATCGGCGATCCCGACTGACTGCGCCGAATGGTCTTTCGTAGCACACTTTTTGACAACTATAAATATTTGTTTAAATTCTTAGCTTAGTATCAGATTTTGCATGCAATCAGTATCAATTTATAGCGAGAGAGAGGCTTTAAAACCAAAACTACGGAATCGTTAGTCTATGGTTATTGGGTTGTCGTGGGTTCAGCTCGAGAGAGTGAATCCTAAACCCTCTCCTACACATTCAGCTCAAGATAGTGAATGTACTTTAGCGAAGGTTGTGCTTCATTGCCGCTTATTGATGTTCGAGAGAAACCGATTTGATTCGGGGTAAATTGCTCGAGAGAAAATCTACCCCCACTAAAGTCTAGCTTAGTTACCAATTTATAGCGATTTGCTATCAATAGCATTTACCCGATTGTTTATTTTAGCCCATATTCCTATCCCATTCCAAGAGTCCTGTCTCTCTATTTGCATTTTCGTTTTTAGTTGTCATTTTAATTGATAATTGATTACAAAACCCCCTTCGATAATTGACACTTGTGTCACCCTTTAATTTGATATGTTTTTTCTTCGTAAATGTTCATAGTTATAAGTGACTTGAACAGTTCTTGTTTTTTTCTTAATTCTCGATTACAAACCGCTCCCTTGGGACTCGACCCCAACTCACTAGTTGGGTTATATTACTATTGAATGACCATGGACATTTAGTATTGGATGAAGCGTCTTGATACATCAAGTCACATAGACAGTCAGACAGTTAGTAGTTCAGTTGTCTTTACATTATTATTTCATATGTTAAGACTTGAGTTGCCATTTTGGCCAAGTTGAATGTTTGACCTTTAAACGTTCTAAGTTATTTTTATTAAACAGTTAAGTAGAAGTGCATTTGATCATTGTATTAATGGTTAGAGTCTTTCGCTGAGTAAGTAAGTCAGGCCAAGGGTTCACTTGGGGCCTACAATGGTTCTCGAGTGCCAGTCTTGCCCAGGGTGTAGGCTCGGGGAGTGATAAACTTGGTATCAGAGCACATAGTTCAAGAGTCCTAGGGAGTCTATGAAGCAGTGTCAGTAGAGTCCTGGTTATCGGTGTGAAGCGCGCCACATCTATAATTAGGAGGCTGCGACAGTTAGGAAATTATCTCACTTCTTTCACACTCATTTCCTGCGTAAAGTTCATCTCTATAAAGTCTCTTTCTAATTCGTGCTTGCGCATGTTTTTCAGTTAATCATGCCTCTACGAAGAGCTGTCAGAGGTCGTCCTGCTAGGAGGAACGTTGAGGAGAAAGGGGTACCTAATGCACCTGAAGTGCAGCCCCAAGGGGAAGCCACCAATGTTGAGTTCAGGGAAGCGATAAGAATGTTAAGTCAAGCAATGACTAACCAGGTTGGGCAACAAAACGGGGCTCGACAAGAAGGGGCTGATACTTCGAGGATCCGAGAGTTCTTGAGGTTGAATACTCCAAGTTTCACTGGTTCAAGCATTACTGAGGATCTAGAAAACTCTATCAAGGAACTGCAAAAGGTATTAGATGTTATGCACGTTGCCGATGCTGAGCGAGTAAAACTAGCTTCATATCAATTGAAGAATGTTGCTAGGACTTGGTTTGACCAGTGGCAGAAGGGTAGAGTTGAGGGAGCACCACCTGCGAGTTAGGCATGTTTTGAGGAGGCCTTCTTGGGGCGTTTCTTCCCCCGAGAACTGTGAGAGGCCAAGGTACGATAGTTTCTTACCCTTAAGTAGGATTCACTAAGTGTTCATGAGTATGGGTTGAAGTTCACCCAACTTTCCGATATGCTCCAGAGATGTTTGCAGATATGAGAAGCAGGATGAGTCTTTTTATTGCTGGGTTGTCCCATCTGTCCAGCAAAGAGGGCATGACAGCTATGCTAATTAGGGACATGGATATAGCAAGGTTGATGGTCTATGTGCAGCAGGTTGAAGAGGAGAAGTTGAGGGATAGGGAGGAGTTTAGAAACAAGAAGGCTAAGACAGGGAATGAGTCTAGGCAAAAAAGAAATAATGTGAGTCATTCATCCTTCCAAAAAAAGCAAAAGGGACCTGCTTCATCATCTGCTAGTGCACCTGCACCTAGAAACAAAGGTGAGTACAATAGTCAGAATTCACAGCATTTCAGATCTAGACCTGCACAATCTCAGGGTAGTATTGCACAAGGAGGTAACTGGGCTCCTGCATGTGCTAAGTATGGTAGAACCCACCTAGGTAAATATCGCGATGGCTCTACAAGTTGTTTCAAGTGTGGACAAGAGGGTCATTTCATGAAAGGGTGCCCTAAGAACCGTCAAGGTAATGGGAATTACGGCAATAAGGCCCAATCTGTCATGACCCGAGAGCACCCTCTAGTCGTAACCGGTGTATTCGACCTCGAAGAGGTCAAATACAATCCTCATGGATCATTCATTAAAATACGATACAAAAAAAAATATAGAGGAGAAATTTAAAGCTTCCTTTACAATCGAAAGAACACCTTTTAAATAAAAAGCAAGCGGAAGACTTTCTAGACTTTATCCAAGATGTCTCAAAACCATCTAATACTTGAATACAACAATGGGACTAAGCCCACTCAAAACTATAAAAAAAACTACAAGACATAAAGGAACATGTTGGTTATTGTCCTCGAATATATGAGGACTCACCAAGTCTTCATCTTCAAACACCTTAGAAACCTATCCATCAACCATGGAATATCAACATCTACAAAAATCCCTACACTTTAGTCAAAACGAAAATAAAGGGGTTAGCACAATTAAGTACCAAGTATGGAAACCATCAAAAACATGCTAAAAAGGACATTTGGTTGAAAGTCATGCCCTATGCCATTTTAGTAAAACTTCATGAATATTGACATATTAGACATATTATAGAACATAACCAACATATAAGACATTAACCACATTATAGACATACTCAACATTTTCACCATGTAACTCATTTTATCATCCAAAAACCCTTATCAAAAGTTACCCTAAGACACACTTGAGTGAGACATGAAGAGGCCGCCCATACAACCTCTTCATACCCACCTAAGTGTTCCTCAAGGCTACTATAGACAAGAACCATCATTCTTCAAGGTAGCATACTAAGTAAGTCACTTAATTAACATAAGTTATTCATTCAACAAATCATTTAGACAATAAGTCAACATTCTTCTTTAAAGTCAATTAGGACACATTCATGCATTTAGGGGACTTCACACTATAGTCATATAGACTTAGGGAACTCATTTTGGCACCTTCAAAGCCTACTTGTGCCATGTGTAGATAGCATGCCATACTACTATCTACACGTTGTAGAACCTATCAAGTAACTAGAGTTCACACTAAGGATATCAAGTTCTACATTTAAAGATCCAAGTGTCAAGAATGCTCATAGCACAAATTTCCAAAAAGATTCAATAACAAGGCTCGCCAAATATATACATCATGTCGTCACACCAAGCACAAGCAAGTATCAAGAAGGCCCGACGCCCGGTATCAAGAAGGGTCAAAGCCCAATAATCAAGAGAACCAAGAACCATATTAAAAATGGCTTTCTAATTCGTACTTAAAATGGCAACTTCCACTCATAAGACGGACTAAAAATGCAGAGTCAAGATGACAAGTGATCCGAATCAAGAGGCATGCCAAGAGTGACAAAGTCACAGCCACAAGAAGGACAAGGTCCCAACAAGAGTTACAGGTGATCAAACAGTCCGTACAAGTGGGCGAGTTACATGAGCGTTTTTAACGTCTTAAACGATACCAACATGAGAATGCAAAGTGACAAGAGGTAGCCAAGGTACCAAGATCAACTTTCAAATATTTCCGCAGTTAAAAGAGTGCAAGTACAAGTTAATACACAAACTCAGTGCTTTAGCAAACAACCAGTCCAATACAATTTTGTGAGTTCAGACCGTAGACCAACCAACGTTTCAAGGTCCTCACCTTGTTCACGAGTATATACAACCTTAAAAATACAATTAAATAACTTCTTTAACTTCTATTAGCTTAGTAATGTTGACGTAAAAGAGGATCATCATCACAAGTAAGCCTAGCATGTACAAATACAACTATGCTCCCAAAACAGTGAATCTGTCCGGCCTGGTACCTCAAGTCGCAAGTTAGATTTGAAAAGGAAAACGGCAAAACTAAACTTTATAACCTTCATGAAAGATGTAGGTACATCTCTAAAGGTTGCAAATAAACAAGAATCACCGCAAAATATATTTTGTACAAAAAGATATATTCAAAACACTACAGCTGATCATGCAGGATTTCAATTTCCGAAATCTGGGCAGAACTTGCCCTATGTTGCGTCCCATATTACGTGTCCATAACAGTGAAATTAGAGTTTTACATAAACATAAGAGTTGTAGGTACATGAGTTAGCTTTCCATATCATATTTATTCATTGTAAACGAAGTTCTAGAGAACAAGATATGCATAAATTACCAAACACTACCCAGCTCAGAAATAGAGTTCATCACTTACATATGAAAGGAATGCCATAGCCTATCGATTTATTTTCAACATAGCTTTTCATTTATCAAGAAGAGAACCTAAGTCTACCAAGTCAAGAAATGACATTCACAATATAAGGCACTTCACATTCCATCATCTTCATTGATAAGTGTTAAGAGAGAACATAGTTTTAATCACAAAACAATAATACTTTATTCAAGCTCACCTTGGGATCCCATGAACACATTTATATTCACAACATGATTACCTTTAGTTCATTAGATTCTCATTCAAATCCTTTACATCAAATTCACATATATTATATCATGTCAGCACTTCAATTCCTCATATAATGCCTTCAAGGCCATAATCATAATACATTCAATAAGTAAACACCTCCACCATAAGTGGATCACACATCAATCTATCACAATTCTATATCAATTCTACATTAACAATGAAGTTAGGTCAACTCACTCTTTTCCAGAGCCACAATCACCATTCCTCAATTCTTCAACAATTCTCAATAGATAAACATAAATAATAATAGAAATCAACTACTCAACTCAACCTAAGCATTTATCCATTATCATTCAATCATAAACATTCAACCCACTTCATAAGCCAAATTTAGGAAACTTGGAAAGACATGGGTTCAGGGACTTTTCTTTCTTAAAACCATCAATAAACATCAATAATAACATAAATCATCATTAAAAATCATTTAATGCAAGAACCCATGCTAGAACCGAATTAGGACTTTATTGAGTTTTTGAAGAGCTTTCAAAACACTTTGATTTGGCTCCTTGAATGGAAAAGGAATCAAGGATAAAGGATTCCCATACCTTAACCTTCATGAATCCCATGAAAATTGAAGAAGAAACACCATGAAATCCTCAATCATAGCTCCCACTTCATCTTCTTCTTTGAGTTAGAGAGAAATATAGAGAGAGGGAAGACTTTGGGATTTTGATTTTGGGAAAAGAGAGTAAATGACTTGTTAAAAGACTTAAAACCTTATATAATTCATTTAATTAACTCCTAACCGACCTCCTAAGCCCTTAATCTAATAACTAATTAATTCCCATAGCCCCAACTAAAAATTATAATGTCAAAAACGGGAAGCATCTACGGACCCCAAATCTCTTTGAACTAAACTCAAAAAGCCGATTTACATTATTTAATCAAGTTACAAACTTCAATACACATGTGAGGCTCTAGTTCTTCATATTTCATTTTTAGGGTCGTTACACAATCTTTGTCAGTTGCTCCACTAGACAGGGCTGCACCTAGAGGATCTACTTCCGATACTAGCGGAGGAGCAAATCGCCTTTATGCAATCACTAGTCGTCAAGAGCAAGAGAATTCTCCAGATGTTGTCACTGGTATCATCAAAGTCTTTATTCTTGATGGTTATGCTTTGCTAGACCCAGGAGCAAGTTTATCTTTTGTGACTCCTTATGTTGCAAATAATTTTGATGTTCTTCCTGAGAAATTTTGTGAACCCTTTTGTGTTTCTACACCTGTTGGGGAGTCTATTCTAGCTGAGTGAGTATATCGTGACTATGTCATTTCCATCAATCACAAGGACACCATGGCTGATTTAATTGAGTTAGACATTATAGATTTTGACGTCATTCTTGGTATGGACTGGCTTCATGCATGTTATGCCTCGGTTGATTGTAGAACTCGAGTTGTCAAGTTTCAGTTTCGAAATGAGCCAGTCTTAGAGTGGAAAAGTAGTTCAACAGTGCCTAAGGGTTGTTTCATTTCGTACCGTAAGGAAAAAAAAGTTAGTTTCCAAGGGATGTGTCTATCACTTAGTCTGAGCTAATGACTCTAGTGTTGAGATACCTCCTATTCAGTCATTTTCAATAGTAAAAGAGTTTCCAGAAGTCTTTCCAATTGATCTTCCCGGAGTCCTTCCTGAGAGAGAAATAGACTTCAGCATAAACATTCTTCCATATACACGTCCTATATCTATTCCGCCACGTAGAATGGCTCCAGCAGAGTTGAAAGATCTTCAAGAACAATTGAAAGATCTCCTTGATAAGGGATTTATTCGACCAAGTGTCTCACCTTGGGGCGCTCCGGTCTTATTTGTGAGAAAGAAAGATGGTTCCCTTATGATGTGTATAGATTACCATCAGTTGCACAAGGTTACCATCAAGAACAAGTATCATCTTTCGAGAATTGATGATTTTTTCGATCAACTTCAGGGTGCTACTTGTTTCTCTAAGATAGATCTCAGATCAGGCTATCATCAGTTAAAAGTAAGGGAATGTGATTTTCCAAATACAGCATTCAGGACCCATTATGGTCATTATGAGTTCTTAGTTACGTCCTTTTGTTTGACCAATGCGCCTGCAACATTCATGCACCTTATGAATAGAGTATTCAACCCTTATTTAGATATGTTTGTTATTGTCTTCATTGATGACATACTAATCTATTCGAGGAATGAAGAAGATCATGCTAGTCATCTCAGAATAGTTCTCCAAACTCTAAAGGATAGAGAGTTGTATGCCAAGTTCTCTAAGTGTGAGTTTTGGATTGAGTTTGTGGCATTCTTAGGGCTCATTGTGTCTGGAGAGGGAATTAAAGTTGATACTCAGAAAATTAAGGCAATACATAATTGGCCCAGACCCACATCTCCAACTAATATTAGGAGTCTCTTGAGTTTAGCTGGCTATTATAAAAGGTTCGTAGAGGGGTTCTCATCTATTTCATCACCTTTGACCAAGTTAACTCAGAAGACAGTGAAGTTTCAATGGTCTGAAGCTTGTGATAAAAGCTTTCAGGAATTGAAAAAGAGGTTAACTATTGCCTGTGTTGACCTTACCAGAAGGTACTCAAGGTTTTGTGGTATATTGTGATGCGTCTAGAGTTGGTTTGGGTTGTGTGTTGATGCAGAATGGCAAGCTCATAGCTTATGCCTCCAAACAGTTGAAAGTTCATGAGAAGAATTACCCAACCCATGATCTAGAGTTGGCTGCTGCAGTGTTTGCTTTGAAAATATGGCGTCATTATTTGTATGGTGTACATGTTGATGTATTCATTGATCACAAGAGTCTTCAGTATGTGTTTACTCAGAAAGAGCTTAATCTCAGACAAAGGAGGTGGTCAGAATTACTCAAGGATTATGACATGAGTATTCTTTATCACCCAAGTAAGACTAATGTTGTTGCTGATGCTTTAAGGAAGTTGTCTATGGGTAGTACCTCCCATGTTGAGGAAGAAAAGAGAGAGTTAATGAAAGATGTGCATAAACTTGCACGATTGGGAGTTCGACTAATGGATTCCACAGAAGGAGGAGTAGTGGTGATGAATGGGGTTGAATCATCCTTAGTGTCATAATTGAAAGAGAAACAAGACCAAGACCATCTTTTGCTTGAATTGAAGGAAAATGTTCATAAGCAGAAAGTTATGGCTTTTGAACAAATGGGAGATGGTGTATTGAGATATCAAGGTAGATTGTGTGTACCAAGAGTGGATGAACTCCAAGAGAGGATCATGGAGGAAGCTCATAGCTCCAGATAATCCATTCATCCGGATTTCACAAAGATGTATCGCGATTTGAGAGAAGTTTATTAGTGGAGTAGTATGAAGAAGGGCATTGTAGAGTTTGTGGCCAAGTGTCCGAATTGCCAACAAGTTAAGTAGAGCGCCAAAGGCTCGGTGGTTTGGCTGAAAATATAGAACTTCCGGAATGGAAGTGGAAGATGATCAATATGGACTTCATCACAGGTTTACCAAGGTCTCGCAGGCAATATGATTCTATTTGGGTGATTGTTGATAGAATGACAAAATCAACCCACTTTTTTTCTGGTAAAGACTACCCATTCAGCTGAAGATTATGCAAAGTTGTATATTCAAGAGGTAGTTAGACTGTATAGGGTGCCAGTTTCAATTATTTCAGATAGAGGCGCCCAATTTACTGCACAGTTCTGGAAATCTTTTCAGAAAGGCTTGGGTTCAAAGGTGAACTTAAGTACTTCTTTTCATCCTCAAACAGATGGTCAAGCAGAGTGCACTATTCATACCTTGGAGGATATGTTGAGGTCTTGCGTTATTGATTTCAAAGGTAATTGGGATGATCACCTACCTCTTATTGAATTTGCTTACATCAATAGTTACCACTCTAGCATCCAAATGGCTCCTTATGAAGCTCTTTATGGGAGAAGATGCAGATCTCCTATTGGATGGTTTGAAGTTGGTGAAGCTGGGTTGATAGGACCAGACTTAGTTAATCAAGCTATGGAGAAAGTGAAAGTGATTCAAGAAAGGTTAAAAACAACGCAGAGTCGTCAGAAATCCTACACTTATGTTAGGAGAAGGGAGTTAGAGTTCGAAGTAGATGATTGGGTTTACTTGAAAGTTTCACCCATGAAGAGTGTTATGAGATTTGGTAAGAAGGGGAAGCTTAGTTCCCGGTATAGTGGCCCTTACAGAATATCCAAAAGGGTTAGTAAGGTAGCATATGAGTTGTAGCTACCACAAGAGTTAGCAACAGTTCATCCGGTATTTTATATTTCCATATTAAAGAAGTGCATGGGAGATCCTTCACGTGTCATACCAACTAAAGATATTGGTATCAAGGATAGCTTATCCTATGAGGAGATTCTTGTTCAGATTTTGGATCGCCAAGTTCGCAAGTTGAGGACTAAGGAAGTAGCATCGGTCAAAGTTATTTAGAGGAACTATTTTATTGAGGAAGCTACTTGGGAAGCTGAAGAAGATATGAAGAAGAGGTATCAACATCTCTTTGAAACCGAAGAAATTCCAAATCAAGGTACTAATTCTCTTCTTAGAACTCTTTCATTTATAACTTAGCATGTTGTAATTGCATTGCTTGTTGGGTGTTTGAGCTAAATGTTACATGTTACTCCCTTAGCCTACTAAGAGTAAGCTCATTCGAGGATGAATGTTTCCAAGGGGGAGATATTGTAACACTCCATAACTAGAAAGAACTAGGGAGAAGTTAAAAATTGGAAATAGTCATTTTTGGGAAGAATATAAAAATCAGGAAAATTTGTTAAGTATATTAAGTTGGATTTTTGATCAACTTCAAACGACCATAAATTCTAGCTCGGGATGAGTTAGCTGTGTTTCCTGATATCTTAGTAAATAACTTGGAATAATCTTTCCAACGCCGCTGAGTTTGTGCGATTCCAAGTTCGTATGAGTGAGATATGCCCATTTGAAGTTGGGCAGTTCAAATAAGGAAAGTCTAATCCAGATTTTTGAAGGGTAATTTAGTCTTTTCCTTAACCAATTAAATTATTTCGTTTTTAGTAAGTTATGTGGCGTCTAAATTGAGTTAGTTCAGTTTATGCAATTAAGAAATACGGTAGGGCTTTGAGAGAACAGAAAAGAATAGAAAGGAGAAGAGAAGCTCAAGATTCGTCAAGTTCTTATGATTTTTGTTGTGGAAT
The DNA here is from genome assembly GCF_900185275.1 of Solanum verrucosum. Taxonomy (NCBI): domain Eukaryota; kingdom Viridiplantae; phylum Streptophyta; class Magnoliopsida; order Solanales; family Solanaceae; genus Solanum; species Solanum verrucosum. The sequence continues at coordinate 276,254 of NW_026020145.1, read as the reverse complement.
TCACCAAGGATTCAATCCTACAAGGTATGTGAGACTTTCATAGCATTGGGTTCGTTCACCCACACGCCAATCATGTTTCATTCAGCGAAATTTGTTTATAGAAAGTTGAAAGTATGATGTTCTTAAATTATGTTCTTGAAGTTTGCTTAGTTCTTGAGATTTGATGGGATTATGGAGTTCTTGATGGAATTGTGTCGATTTAAGAGTTGATTTGAGTTAGGTTCTTGTATATTTATACTAGGTATCTGAAACTAAAGAGGAATTGATGAAAAGAATCGAACTTAGGAGAATTGGGGTGAGAAAACGAAGGAGGAAAAAGTCAAGCGGGTTTCGGCACGCAGGTCCACGTCGCGGACTTGCTCCCTCAATGCACAAAAATCACCTCTGCATTGTGGAGAGGGCGCGGACTCCTTTGTTTCAAAAAGAAATTTCGCGATCAAATATTTAAATACATATCTGTGTCGCAGACTTGTTTCCAGACAGTGATTTCTTGATCTTTTCTCCTGTTTAGCTATCTAAAAACACTCCTAAACATCATGAGATCTTTCCTATCACAAAGCACAATCCTTGAATCGATAATTCAATCAAGGGAAGTTAAGAGGCAAGTCTAGAAGATTACAATCAAGTCAAGAGAAGTTCAAAAAGTATTTCAAAAGTCTTTCACAAACGTTTTAACTTTGTTTTAAGACTTAAGTTTTGAGTTGAGTACAGAGTAAGAGTAAAAGTTCTTTTCTTCAAAGATTATACGGGAACTAAGTATTCCCAAGTGTTAGAAATGTTTTCACATTTGAGCAAGAAAGGGTACATCGATTCCAAGAGAGCTTTTAAGCTAAGTTTTGAGTAATTATCTCAAACCAAAGAAAGAAGTATTATTTTAAAAGCGTATGAGCTAAGTATATTTTGGGAATAGTATTGAGCACCAATGTGGGGATGCAAGTTCATAATAAGTCAAGTCTCCATAAACCATGAAGTCATCATGGGTGGTAAAGGATCATACTTTTTAGATGATTCCTTAAGTGATTTTTAGCATAGACTAGTGGATCCACTTCTTTAAGGTGTTCTATATGACGGCAAAGTATAGGATAGTTCTAGTAGTGTGGACAAGACGTTGTATCACCACTTATGCTTATAGTGGTGGTTGTCGGTTAGAGAAACTCCCACGGAAACTATATTACTTTATTAAATGAGTAAAGTTGAGTTTGTTATTTACTATTCTAAATGCTTTGTATAAATTGCACTATTATTGTTGGTTTGTACTGCATTTGAGTTGAGTTAATCATGAGTTGAGTAAAGCCAAGGTAAGTGTTTCTTCCAGATTCCCTTCAAGCTTATGTTATGTTTAGTTTTCCCCTCGCATACTCGTACAGTCCATGTACTGATGTCATTTGGCCTGCATCATTTTATGATGTACACACAGGTAATCAGGATCAACATCTAGTGCCTCATTGATCCAGTTGAGCACTCCAAGTCAGTTGGTGAGCCTCCTTACTTTCAGGAGGGATCCTTTTTACACTGTTTTCTAGTATTTCAGTTGTTAGGATGATCGAGGGTCTTGTCCTGACATCCCTCTTTGTTTTAGAGGCTTCATAGACAGTCAGATAGTTAGTAGTTCAATTGTCTTTACGTTATTATTTCATATGTTAAGACTTGAGTTGCCATTTTGGCCAAGTTGAATGTTTGACCTTTAAACGTTCTAAGTTATTTTTATTAAACAGAAGAGTAGAAGTGCATTTGATCATTGTATTAATGCTTAGAGTCTTCCGTTGAGTAAGTAAGTCAGGCCAAGGGTTCGCTTGGGTCCATCAATGGTTCTCGAGTGCCAGTCCCACCCAGGGTGTAGGCTCAGGGCGTGACACGGCCGACCAGTATAGTCCTTGGTTGGACTTACGGACCGTAGGTCTAGCCATAGGTGAGGGTCAGTAGCTAATTAGTGGGAAATGACTTTTGGATCAATTTCAAACGATCATATCTTTTAGCATAAAATGAATTAGGTGTCCCATGACCTCTCAAATTAAAGATAATTGAATCATATTTCCAACGCCACCAAGTTTGCTAAATTCCAAGCTCGAAGTAAATATTTATGCTCATTTTAGTGAAGCCCTATTGGGCAGACCACGAACCACTACCCTGTTGACGGGCAGTGGTTCAAATGACGGCCCGTCAATCCCACCGTGAATGGCCTTTGTTAGCTTTTAAACAGGGTCATTTTGGTATGTTTCCCTATGCATTAGACACTTAAACTATGTCGTTTTATTTAGTCTAAGCCTAATAATCTAGTCAGACATACCCAGAACCCTCATTCTCAAAAATTCGTCCAAGTTAGAACGAAAAGATAAGAAAGAGTCGCCAGTTTCTTTCAAGAACAAGCAGCAGTGTTCTTCAAAGTTCAGCCCCAAAATCCAAAGTATTTCTCCATAGATTTCGTCACCAGGTATGTGGGATTTCACTAGTGGGCTCCTTTTACCCATTAGGTCCCTCGTTTTCGATCAGTTCCTTGATTTTTCATAGCTTGTTTAGACCTAGGGCTTATAAAACCTTAGAGATTAATGGTGATTTTGTTGTTGTAGTATCCTTCACCATAATATCATGTTTTGTTGGAAACTTAATATAATTTCTTGTATAAAACTCAGAATCCTAGTTTGTGTAATTTCTCTTAGTTCATGAATTATACTTGCTAGGTCTGTTGGACATAAAACCATGCTCCAGATTTCGAATGTCACATTCCTAATATATAAATATTGCATTCTCACTTAGCATGTCACTATTTTGAGCTATTCAGTATTTAGTGGATTTTAGCTTCATGAATATTCAGTTATTAGGAGTAGACTTAGTGCCGAGCTGGACTAGGGTTCAGCGTACCCTCAAAGTCCTAGACCTATGTGCCCACGTAGGTTTATAAGTCCCCTCAGTTGGGCATTAGTTTTAGTGATCACGCCACAGTCATGCCTCTATACCCCTGGTAAGGTATATTGGTTCCTCTCAATTGGGCGTATACATCGGACTCCACATTGAGCTCACGTGGTTTATGTCGGTTAATAGTAGCTCCCACAGTCAGACTCGTAGTGCATTAACCAGGTTTTCAACAGTTACTTCAGTATGCAGTTCAACATGTTATTAGTACTTGGTAATTGCATTCACTTTATCTTTCAGTTATACTTCAGTACATATCTATATCCTTGTTCAGATTATATCATTGCTCAGTTATGCATTTCAAATTATATACTTTGTTCAGCTTAGCATATCTATATCATGCATGCTCAGTATATTCCAAGTGCTGACGCATATTTTGTGCTACATCGTTTCATGATTTAGGTTCAGACACTCAGCATCCAGATCACGCTTAGATCAATTCTCGATTCGACTTCAGCAGCTTCAGTAATGAGTCCTCATACTTCAAGGACAATATACATGCTTTCTATTTTAGTCTTTATTTCCAATTTTCAATTTTGTTAGAGTTAGCTGGGGGCATGTCCCAACAATTCAATTTAGTAGAGGCTTTTCAAACATAGTAGTAGATTCAACTAGAGTTGTTAAGTGTTGTTTCAGTCATCACTAAACTCTTATTATTATATATTATATATTCAGACTAGTGTTTGCCTCTGATGTGTTGAAATATTTAGGCCATAAATCAGCTTTTGAAACCATTTCAAAGTGAAGATAAAGTAAAAGTAGCTTTGCTTTTGAGAAACACATTGGCATTCTTTGTCGGAGAGGTGAGCAACAACTCCGTCAAGAAATTATCACGCAATAGAAAAATTTGTGAGACATCTCATCACCTCAAAATAGGATCATCAACAAGTTGTACAACATGACTATGCTCTACCAAATCCGTTCCAGGTAGGATGGGATCAGAATTCATGATTGGGAATTTATTGTCATGGCAATCACTGAAGAGATTTAAAACACACAAAACATCAGTTCAACGACACAAGTTTTGAGTAATCATGTCCACAATCAGTATACCAAACTAGAACAACAAACAAGAGAGTCAAAATCAGCATATATAATCAGACTTAGAAAGCTACAAATGATCTACTGATAAGCTAGAAAGCAACAGCATAACAAGCTATTTATCGTTCCAATTTTATCATATGCCTTGAAACAAACAACAAAATACCATACTGTGAAATGTATGATCACCATTAAGTACTACTATGTTGTTGTTGATGTCGTCGTCTTGCGACTTTGATTTACTCAGCAAAATCTAGGGAAGCTTTTCACTTGGATTTGAACTTTATGCGGTCGTTTGTTATGACTATTCATTATTGCCACTATTTGAGAACACGTAGAAAGACTTTTTAAATCTTGATCAAACATAAATGGTTGCTCTAGTATTGACAAAAGCATTTTTCAAATTAAGTAGCCAATTAACACACTTCTTAATTAATCAACAATTAATTGTGATGAGTCATTAACAATAATAAGAATACCATACTGTGAAATGTGAATGTACTACCAAAACTACCTTGTATAGCTAAACAGATGACATATTACATATGGTAACATTTCAGATAACATCATTGATGAAAACAAAGTTGTTTACATTTGTTGCAAATTAAGAAATCCTCGAGAGCCAGCAATACTAAGATCTGAAACATATTGAATAATACGAAACTTTTGTTTTGTCCATTGCAAAGTTTAATTTTAGTTAAATGGGGGATAAAGATGTTAATATTGATTCCCTTGTCCTTTTGGCTAACTCTAATACCACTCAACTTTAATCCCAACTATAAACATATATAGTCATCCAACCTAGAAATTGTTTTTCTGATCCTCTTGCCTCCTCCCAACTTGTCCGTCATAACTTGTGCATCGTCCTCAGTAAGGGCCCTATCGTTCACCGCATCTCTGGCAGCCAAATATTGTCAGGAGTTTGAATCATGTTTGGTACCAGTAGAAGGCTACTACAACCTTGTGTCGCTCTTAAAATGCCCCATAAGTAGCATTTTTGTTGGTATCCGGCCAACCAGTTTCTCAAATAAGTTAATGATGAACATGAAATAACATCTAATGAAAATGCAAAATAAGTAAAAACTTACTCCAGTGATGCAGGGGCAGTTCTGTGGATGTGAAAGATAGTAGCTCCCCATCGAAGAGCATTTTCTCCACCAATCATATCTTCAACCATACTATAAAATTTATCCTGGTGTCTGTACAGAGAAAATGAAAATGAAAACAAAGAGAATTTGATGAATAGCACAAAGAATAAAATGGTGAACATATAAAGTAGTTACCTTGCCTCCGAGGGGAAGAAAATCAATTCAATGTCATCGATAGTAGCCTCTGGTGTGTTGAAATAATTAGGCCATAAATCATCTTTTCAAACCATTTTAAAGTGAAGATGAAGTTGAAGTAGCTTTTCTTTTTCAAAAACACTTTGACTTGCTTTGTAGGAGAGGTGAGCAACAACTCCGTCAAGCGTATACTTGTTGTTCCAAATGGTATAGCAACCCCTGCCAGAAAATGTGAAAGAAAACAAATATTCGTATTCACAATGTATACAACAATAAATTCCAAATAATCGGTGAGATACTTACTCACCTCCAAATAGGATCAACAATAGGTTGTGCAGCATAACTATGCTCTACCAAATAAGTTACAGGTGGGACTGCATCAGAATTCATCGTTCTAGTGATTTCATTCACCTTGCATTCGTCGCATACCCAAGGGACATATTCAGTGAAGGTGACTTTGTTAGGGCAGTAGTTGAAGAGATTTAAAACACACAAGATTATTAAACCATGTAAGGTTAACCTAAATTACAAAAAGGAGGCGAAAGAAGTCGACACATGACAGATCAATTGATTATTAAGATAGAAAAAAACTATAGAAAAGAAGAAGATAGAAATTGAAATAGAGAGACCACTACACAAGTTTTGAGTAATCGATTCCACAATCAGCATAAGATACCAAATTACCTCCATCAGAGTCAAAACCAGCATAATCAAACTTAGAAAGTTAATAACAATCTACTAATAGCCTAGAAATTAACCACATGACAAACCATTCATCGTTCCAATTTGATCATATGCCTTGAAATTAACAACAAAGTCCATAGAAATATCCAACGAGTTCCACCATTCCAGCATCATGGGCCTATAGTAAAAAGCTCTTTCATGGATCGTTAGACTAACGAGCACTATAGTTTTTCCGAGACTCAATATCACTAGCATAAAAATCCTTTATACCTTCCAACTTAGCACTCAAAACGTTGATCAAGGAATGATTCCTAAAAAGCATATGGATAACCACATTATCGTTTCCTTGTATGAAATTATATCTAGTAGCATGCCTTTGATTCAATCAACCTTGAGTTTCATGTCATTATTTATCTTGCATGAGAACAACTCAAATAGCCTTCCCCGATACATGAACTCAACCTCAAAGGTTTTGTCATAATTTGCAAGTTGCAATAAATGAGGCGAACTAATTAAGCTTATATTTCAACTTGTTATACGACTTATCTTACTTTACCCCGCCACAAAACCATTATCCTTTTTAATCATATCAGATTAAGGGGCAGCTGCTATACTCTATCCTCTTCAAAACCTCCTATAAAAGCTTGTTTACACATTGAAGCTCCAAACCTCTTAACACTCTTAAGAGTTGGTAAATCCCTTATTGCCCTTACTTTGGTCTCATCAACTTCTATGCCCTTCCCTCTTACTACAAACCCCAAGAAAACAATCCTAAAAATCACATTTATTAAAGTTTGCATAAAATTTCCCTCCCTTAAGTATTTCAAACTTGCTGGAAAAAAAAAACTCTCAATACACAATTCTTAAACATATGAAGGGACATTTGTTACAACAAATAAGCAATCACACATAATTTATATAAGCCATACTTTGTTTTAAAGGTGGCCTTTCATTTGGATTTGGTGATAAGCATAAAAAGAAACAAAGTTCATACATATTTCTTTAAGCAAGAAGAGCAACACTCACTTTATTGAATTATATCCATTCTCCAACCTTATGGAGGTAGAGAGGCTATTTTCAGAGGACCCTCAGCTCAAGTATAGCAAATCAAAGTAAGTATGAAAAGGAAACAATAACAACAACAATCTAAGCATATCGATGTACAACAACTTCAAGATAGCTAATACAATGAATAAAGGCATTCGAGAATCCTTTGTCACCGCAGTTTAGACATATTTTTGAAGCCTACAAAACATGGAAAAATAATTATTAAAATTACATTCATATGCATAGCAATATAAAAATAATGCAAAAAATGCATGTACTCTATATAACGGAAGTTAAAGCAAGAAATTAAAGCATATGTCATAGTCTCCATTCTCCAATTTTAGAGGATGTAATGAGTCAAATCAATTATGAGTTGTGCTATCAATGTAGACTGAATAGGATAAACATTTTCCCTCTCTATGATTGTGTTGGTGGAGATAGCTAGAATACCACATTTGAATCCTACTTCCAACTAAAGAAAGAGTTACTAAAAAAATTGGAATTAGTATCGTTCTGGATATCATTGTTGCACTTCTGATGACTCTAACACAAATATTGAAAATGTTGATCACTTTTTTGTCTAGGTCTACATGGTAAAATAATCTAGAATTTTTTTGCAAGGCCGCTGGGAATTGGACATATGCATAACTCTCTTAAGATGATATTACTTAGTTGGTGGAAATTGAAGACTAAAAACCCCATTGCAACATATATAAACTTCTACCCCCAATCATTTGCTGGGTACTCTGGAGAACTAGGTGTAGCAATAAATTTGAGGTTGTAAAGCCTTCTTTTTTCAGAATAAAAACTAACATCTCTTAAACTCTATTGCAAGTTACACAAAATAACTTTAGTCAAGCAAAGATAGGGGAAAGGTGGAATAGCCTCTGTCAAATCTTTGAAGCGGGCATCAATCAAAGAACTTCCATATGACGAAAATATCTCAAATTAAACCACCTAGAAATTTTAGTAAGCTCAACAGTGATGGAAGTTGCGTTCAAGGAAGTTGTGGTGAAGGAGGGCTAATCAGAGATAGCCAAGGAAACATAATGTTTGCTTACTCTTTTGGTTTAGGCCAAGGTACTAGCAACATGGCTGAAGCCCTTGCACTACTCTATGGTCTTAAATGGTGTGTTGGTAGAGGTTACGATAGGGTTTGGGAAGAAATGGATTCCCTACTCTTAGTTAAATGCATAAACGGAGACTGGAAAACGCCTTGGAGATTGGATAATTTGATTCAAGAAGCACAACAAATAGTTGAATCTTATGGATTTATCATCAGTCAGTGCTTCACGGAAGCCAACAAACCTACTGATATATTAGCATTCATAAGTTATAGTATTAAAGCAATACATGATTTCAACTCTTTCTCGGATCTCCCAATGTAACGACATGTTTCCATCGTTATGGATAAGCTAATGGGAAGGAATTTGAGCCAGAAAATTACTGCGTAGTAACTTGGAAATTTCTAGCCTAGGCCAGACTTGGACGAAATGTGAGTCAAGTAAGGTGTAGGGAAATCCGGTAATGGATGGGGAACTTAATGATCAGTTTGATCACATGAGTGCATAGCCAAGACGTTAAGGAGCTTGTACGGCTTTACGGAATTGACTTCAGGTGAGTAGAACTCCCGAAACTGACTTGGCGTGAAACAGTAGTTTTAGAACATCAAGGGTTGAAGGTGTATTGCGAAATGGGAGTTTGGAACTCAAATTTTGAGCTACTGTTTCTGTGCAAGTCACCGGGGTGAGGTTAATCCCGCCAAAGTGGGGCTGCTGTTGTGGGATAGGGCCCTCTGTGGCGGGACAGTCGCGACTTCAACCGGAGAAAAACCCTGAAAGCCTTATTTTCTGCAAAACTTTGTTCTTAACAGCTAAGGGACGACCCAGGTAGTTTCTTATCAATTTCCCACAAATTCTCGCGCTAAAGGTAAAAAAAATTCTCCCCTAATACGTTTTTCGATTCTTAAAACTTAGAATCCTTGTTAATTATCGTAGGGGGAGGGTTTTGGCCTGAAGTTAATGGTGGAAAAAGCCCTAGTTGAGCATTAGGATCTTGGTTTTAGCCTTGGGTTGATATTTTGTTATAATCTGGGTAAAACTAGGCCTTGTTTATTGATCATTGCCCTAATTACTTGTTTTAGACCAAGAACAAGCTGAAAGACTTTGGAAAGGGAAGGCTAAAGTGTCTTTGGAGTTTTCAGGCTTGGTTTCGAGGTAGGTGATGGTTCGACTTCCTATTGTGTGATACATGCCTATAAATTGCTCCATTGTATCCATGCATGTATGTAAATAGGGAAACATGAATCGAATCTAATGAAATAATTATGTCTGAACAATTACATGCCATGAACCTATTACTTGATTGTGTGACTATGTGCATTGTTCATTATGAGTGTGATTATGACTATGGTTGTGCTAACTGGACCGGGTGTCACATTCTGACACATATATTTGACTGGGTGTCACATTCTGACACATATATCAGACTGGATGTCACATTCTGACACATATATTAGACCGGGTGTCACATTCCGACACATATATTGGATCGGGTGTCACGTTCCAACACATGCATATACGATCGGGTGTCACATTCTGACACACTAATAATTTCGGTATGGGTTCCATGAGAGAACCACTTGTGATTATTACATTCATATTTACATGTCATTGATATTGGAAAATTGTATGTTGCTCCTAAAATGATAATTGAATTATGCATTCTGTATATGTGTGTTACTGTGTTGTAATTACTTGCTTATATTTCACTTACTAGAGTAGCCACGTGATCCTAACAGTACACCGTGGTTTCGTGTAGAGATACTACACTTGCTCTTTCTTTGTTAAGTACAGGGCATCTTCAGGCGGCTACTAACAGACCTCACTTAGGAGGTCATTGACCAAGACCAGATTCAAGGGTGAGCCAGTTCTTTCAGGCTGCCATCGATCCATTATTAGTTTAGTCCATTCTTTCCAGACTCAGACTTTATATTCTGACTTTGCTTATAGTTAGTTTTTGGGGTTGCACCCATTTTTCTTAGACTTGTTGATTGGTAAAGATTTGGTACAATGACTTTCAGGTCTAGTGGTTGAATTTTCACAAGGATTATGCGTAGTTATTTTTGTTAGAATTTCGGAGTTGATGGGAACTCCTTATTTAATTCATCATTTAAATCTGCTTTCGTATCTTTAAATGGTTTAGTTTCTTTAAGTTGCTTAGTCGGGTTGTGGTAGTGGTTCTCCCACTAGAGGCTTAGTGTGGGTGACAATCACAACATTCTGGGTCATACAAAGTTAGTATCAGAGCCCTAGGTTCGTTGATCTCATTGTACCAAAATGAGTCTAGTACTGTCTTGCGTAACGGTATGGAGACGTCTGTACTTTTTTTCGAGAGGCTACAGGGCTTTAGGAAATATCTTTGTCTTCTTCTCCCTTTTCGTGTTATGACTTGATTCCAATTGGTATTTGGTGATCCAAATTGGTATCTAATCTCCTTTTCTCTTCTGTCCGTAAATGGTTAACACACGGTACAATGGCGTCAGGACTGTAGCTCCCATCACTGAGCCCAGTAAAGGAGCCCGCAGCAAGAAGACGTGGTTGAGGCAGGGGTAGAGGAACAGGAAGGGGCACAGGCCGAGGAAGGGTAGCACCCGCCAGGGGTGGAGCCCTAATTGAGAATGTTTCCCCAGAAGAGGCCCCTCATACAACCCAAGAAGAGGTGGAAGAGAATGTCGAGATCGAACACGAGGAGAATGTTGGACCAGAGGAGGTTGCACATGCTGAGACTACAGGTCTTCCTCCTTTAGACCCAATGTTAGCTCAGCAGATCATGAATTTTCTAAAGGGGTTGGTCGGCCCTGGAGTCCTTCCTACAGTGCAAGTGGCTCAACCTCCAGTCAACCGCCCCATTGTTGCTACTGTTCCCAAGGTGGATGGAGCATTAGGCACTGATGCGTTCTTTCATCCCCTATTGGGTCCTTTGATGAATGGTAATGAGCATGAGATGTTGACTAAGTTTGTGAAGCTGAAGTCGCATGTGTTCCGTGGTTCTGAGAATGAGGATGCCTATGAGTTCATTTTAAATTGCTACGAGAGGCTTCACAAGTTAGGTATTGTACACCAACATAGAGTAGAGTTTATGAAAGTCCAACTTCAAAGTGAGGCTAAGCAGTGATGGAGGGCCTATCTGGAATGCAGATCGCCAGTCTTGCCCCCACTCACTTGGACGCAGTTCAATGCTTTGTTCATGGAGAAGTATGTGCCCCGGACTTTGAGGGATCGCAAGAAGGATGTGTTTATGTCCTTGGAGGGTGATATGACTGTAGTTGCTTATGAGGCTAAGGTTCATTCCTTGTTCAGATATGCTACATAGTTGGTGACTACAGAGGAGGAGAGGATTCATCTATTCGTCAAGGAATTGAACCCCGAATTACAGGTATTGTCTGTTTACATGACCTCTGTAGGTAAAAATTTTAATGAGGTGACAGACTTTGTGAAGAAAGAGGAAGGAGTTCGACGTGATGGGCAGGCTAAGGTTTTGGCTAAGAAGCCCAAGAACACAGGTAACTTTCATGGTTCCTACTCCAAAGGTTCAGGTAGGCCAACACTTGTAGCTCGGCCAATTCAGTCAGCCATGCCTGCTTCTACAGGTGGTTACTCGAGAATTCCATAGCAGAATCCTATTTAGGATAGTCTGAGAGCCGCACATTAGTCTAGAAGCAGGCCATCTTTTGACCGCAGTTGTTACAATTATGGAAAACCTTGGCATATGAGGATATATTATCCCCATCTACGCATGTCTGACCCTGTGCAGCAGCAAGCCAAAGTAGTGGTACCAACGGGCAGTGGTAGTAATGATAGAGGACATCCACAAGGTGGGCGAGAAGGGAATCAGTGAGGCCACGAAGGCCGGGGAAATGGTAATGCACGTACAGGAGCACTGCAGCCAGGCAAGGAGGTTGCCCGTCAAGATAATAGGGCTCAGTTTTATGCCTTTTCGGGCAAGATCGAGGGTGAGGCGTCTAATGCAGTGATCACAGGTACTAGTCTTATTTGCGACCGGATGGCTAGTGTTCTTTTTATTCGGGTTATACTTATTCATATATGTCAGTTTAGTTTGCCTTCAGATTTGATGCGGTTTGTGATATGCTTATTCCCTCATCCTTGTTTCTACCCCAGTTGGAGAGTCTGTGATAGTCACCCATATATATTGTATTTCTCCTTTCATGTTTATGGGTTTTCATACTTGGGTTGATTTGGTTATTCTGGACATGACTGACTTTGATATATTCTTGGGCATGAATTGTTTGTCCCCCTATTATGTTGTGATTAATTGTAATGCTAAGTCAGTAACTCTAGAGATCCCGGGTAGAGAAAGGTTAGAGTGGGAAGGGGTGTACAACCCTAAGCCAACTAAGGTCATATCTTTCGTTCGGGCTAGGAAACTGGTGGGGCAGGGGTGTTTGGCGTATTTGGCACATATTCGAGATGTTGATATTGAGTCTCCCTCTATTGAGTCTATTCTTGTAGTGTCTGAATTCAAGGAAGTGTTTCTACCAATTTGCCTAGTATGCCTCCGGATAGGGATATAGATTTCTGCATTGACTTGGAGCCAAGCACTTATCCCATCTCCATTCCTCCTTATCGCATGGCTCCGGCAGAATTGAGGGAACTTAAAGCTCAAATTCAGCAGCTTATTGATAAAGGTTTCATCCTTCCTAGTGCTTCCCGGTGGGGTTCTCCTATCTTGTTTGTTAAGAAGAAGGATGGTAGTATGAGGATGTGCATAGACTATCGATAGTTGAATTGGGTAACCATTCGAAATAAGTATTCGTTGCCTCAGATAGATGATCTCTTTGACCAGTTGCAGGGTACATCAGTTTTCTCTAAAATTGATCTAAGGTCTGGTAACCATCAGTTAAAGATTAGGCCTGGGGATGTACCCAAAACGGCATTCAGGACCCGCTATGGGCACTATGAGTTTTTAGTGATGTCGTTTGGGTTGACCAATGTGCATGCAACCTTCATGAGTTTGATGAATGGTGTATTCAAACCATTCGTGGATTCTATTGTTATCTTCTTTATTGATGACATTTTGGTTTATTCGAAGAGTGAGTAAAAGCATGACGACCATCTTCGTATTATTTTGGGTGTCCTTGGAAAATAGAAGTTGTATGCAAAATTTTACAAGTATGAGTTCTGGTTGACTTCAGTTGCCTTTTTGGGGCATGTGGTTTCAAAGGAATGGGTAATAGTAGATCCCCAAAAGATCGAAGCAATCAAGAACTGGGTCCGGCCTAGCTTTGTGACTGAAGGTAGGAGTTTCGTGGGGCTTGCCAGCTACTATCGACGATTTGTGAAAATATTTGCTTCTAGCGCCACACATTTGACAAGGCTGACTCAAAAGGAGGTGTCTTCCGAGTGGACTGACAAATGTGAAGAAAGCTTCCAAAAGCACAAGACTCTTCTGACCACAACACCTATTCTAGCACTGCCGATAGAAGGTAAAGATTTCATTCTTTATTATGATGCTTCACATTCGGGTTTGGGTGTTGTGTTGATGCAGGATAAGAATGTCATAGCTTATGCATCGCGACAGCTAAAGGTACATGAGAGAAACTACCTGATGCATGACATGGAGTTGGTAGTGGTAGTGTTTGCTCTCAATAGCTGACAGCATTACCTTTATGGTGTCAAGTGTGAGGTGTTTACTAACCATCGTAGTCTACAACATGTATTCACTCAGAAGGACTTGAATCTGCGAATCTGAAGGTGGATGAAGTTACTTAAGGACTATGATGTTACCATCCTGTATCATTCAGGTAAGGCTAACGTGGTGGCAGATGCATTAAGCTGGAAGACGATGAGTATGGGTAGTCTAGCTTGCTTGGGTGTGTTCAAGCGACCTTTGGGCAAGGAGATTCAAACCTTGGAGTCTAAGTTCATGTAGTTGGGCATCTCAGAGAAAGGTAGAGTGTTAGCGAGCATTGAGGTTAAGCCCACATTCATTGAGGATATCAAGGACAAGCAGTTTGAGGATGAGAGTTTGAATGAGCTCAGAAAGAAGACAGTGTCTAGCAAGGCATAAGATGCGGCTCTTGATGCGGGTGGTGTGCTCAGTGGGAAGAATTTGTATTCCTCGCGTGGATGACATGATTCAGAAGATGTTGACAGAATCTCATAGTTGGCGGTATTCCATTCATCCGGGTGTGACCAAGATGTATTGAAATTTGAAACGACTTTATTGGTGGCTTGACATAAAGAAAGACATAGCTAAGTTTGTGGCTAAGTGCAAAAACTGTCAGCAGGTAAAGTATGAGCACCAAAAGCCTACAGGTTTTCTTCATCGAGTGCCAATCCCTGAATGGAAATGAGAAAGGATAGCTATGGATTTCGTGGTTGGTCTTTCCAAGATCCTGGGGAAGTTTGACTCCATTTGGGTGGTGGTTGACAGACTGACTAAGTCAGCCCACTTCATTCCAATCAGAGTAGATTATAATGCTCAGCAGTTGGCTAAGGTTTATGTGAAGGAGATAGTGAGGCTGCATGGGATGCCCCTTTCCATCATCTCGGACCATGGCACGCAGTTCACATCCAAGTTTTGGGGAAAATTACATGAGGAATTGGGCACTCAACTCACTTTTATCACAGCCTTTTATCCACAAACGGACGGGCAGTCAGAGAGAACTATTCAAGTGTTAGAGGTCATGTTGAAGGCATGTTTGATTGACTTTGGAGTGCATTCGGATAAGTTCCTACCTTTGTGTAAGTTCTCCTATAATAACAGTTACCACTCCAGCATTGACATGGCACCATTTGAGGCACTTTATGGGAGGGGATGTAGATCACCCATAGGGTGGTTTAAGGCCGGAGATGTGAAACCTTTGGAGGTTGATTTGGTGAAAGATGCTCAGGATAAGGTGAGACGCATCCAAGCTAAGATTCTAGCAACCCTGAGTCGATAGAAAAAGTATGCAGACGGTAAGGTAAGAGACATGACATTTCAGGCTGGTGAGCAAGTTCTTCTAAAAGTGTCACCCATAAAGGGGGTGATGAGATTCGGCAAGAAGGGCAAGCTTAATCCTCGATACATCGGGCCATTTGATATTCTTGACTTTGTAGGGCCAGTGGCTTATAGGTTGGATTTACCGCCTCGCCTATCTGGATTCGATCTAGTGTTCCACGTGTCCATGTTGAAGAAGTATCATGGGGACGGATATTACATCAAAAAGTTGGACTCAATTTTGTTAGACAAAGACCTTCAGTATGAGGAGGAACCGGTTGCAATTCTTGATCGCAATGTCTGTAACCTGAGGACCAAGGAGGTAAAATCCGTGAAAGTTCAATGGAAGCATTGTCCAATTTAAGAAGTTACTTGGTAAACCGAGAAGGACATGCAAGACAAGTATCCCCAGTTATTCGACGATTCAGGTACTACTCCACTCTTGCCTTAGCAAGTTCTCCTAGTTTATCACTCGGGGACGGGTGATGGGTAAATTGGTATCTATTGTAACGATATGTTTCTATCGTTATGTAAAAGCCAATGGGGAAGGAATTTGGGCTAGAAATCTTCTGAGTAGTAACTTGGAAATTTCTAGCCTAGGCAAGACTTGGACGAAATTTGAGTCATGTGAGGTCTAGGGAAATTCGGTAATGGATGGGGAATTTAATTATGGTTTTGATCACATGAGTGGATAGCCAAGATGTTAAGGAGCCTGTACGACTTTAGAGAACCGAATTCGGGCGAGTAGAACTCCTGAAACTGATATTGGTGTTAAATGATAGTTTTAGAACGTCAAGGTTTCAAGGTGTGTTGCAAAATGGGAGCTTGCAACTGACATTGCGAGTTTCTGTCTCCGTGCAAGTCACCGGGACGGGGTTAATCCCGCCAGGGCAGAGCCGCTATGGCGGGACAATCGCTACTTAAATCGAAGAAAAACCCCAAAAACGTTGTTTTCTACATAATTTCGTTCTTAAGAGCTAAGGGATGACCCAAGGAAGTTTCTTATCGATTTCCAACGAATTCTCACGCTAAAGGTAAGATAATTTCTCCCCTAATCCGTATCTTGATTCGTAGAACTTAGAATCATTGTTAATTATTGTTGGGGTAGGGTTTTGGCCTAAAGTTAATGGTGGGAAAAGCCCTAGTTGAGCATTATGATCATGGATTTGGCCTTGGGTCTTAGGAGTATTCAGGCTTGGTTTCGAGGTAGGTGATGGTTCGACTTTTTATTGTGTGATATATGCCTATAAATTGCTCAATTGTATGCATGCATATATGTGAATAGGGAAACATAAATCAAATCTAATTAAATGATTATGTGTGAACAATTACATGCCATGAACTTGTTACTTAACTGTGTGACTATGTACACTGTTCATTATGGGTGTGATTGTGACTGTGGTTGTGCTGACTGGATCGGGTGTCACGTTCCGACACATATATTGGACTGGGTGTAACGTTTAGACACATGCATATTGGATCGAGTGTCACGCTCCAACACACTAACAGTTTGGGTGTGGGTTCCATGAGAGAACCACTTGTGATTATTACATTCATATTTACATGTCATTGATATTGGGAAATTGTATGTTGCTCCTAAAATGATATTTGAATTATGCGTTCTGTGTATGTGTATTTACTGTGTTGTAATTACTTGCTTATATTTCACTGAGAGGAGTAGCCGCGTGATCCTACCAGTACACCGTAGTTTTGTGTACTGATACTGCACTTGCTCTTTCTTTGTTGAGTGTAGGGCATCTTTCGGCGGCTATGACCTCAGTTAGGAGATCATTGATCGAGACCAAATTCAAGGGTGAGCCAGTTCTTTCAGGCTGCCATAGATCCATCATTAATTTAGTCCATTTTTTTCAAACTCAGACTATATGTTTAAACTTTGCTTATACTTAGTTTTTGGGGTCGCACCCCTTTTTTCTTAGACTTGTTGATTGGTAGAGTTTTGGTACAGTGACTTTCACGTCTAGGGGTTGAATTTCAGCAAGGGTTATGCATAGTTGTTTTTGTTAGACTTTCGGAGTTTATGGGAACTCCTTATTTAATTCGTCATTTAAACCCGCTTTCATATCTTTAAATGGTTTAGTTTCTTTAAGTTGCTTAGTCGGGTTGTGGTAGTGGTTCACCCACCAGAGGGTTAGTGTGTGTGCCAATCACAATGGTCTAGGTCGTGACACCTGAGGGAAGTTAGGGGATTAATTAACACATACAAATGAGAGCTCATTTCCTTCAGAATGCAACAGGTTAAACCTTCTAATTCTATTTACAAATGCCCCTGAATCCTCTTTGTCAAGGAGTCAAGTTAGTAGAGTAATAGCTAGCTTAGAACCCCCCCCCCCCCCCCACCCTTTTTAATGTTAGCTTATAGAGTTTATCCAACTCTATTTCTACCCCAAGATCTTGTATTAAGTTTGGTATGCCATGTTGAAGAAGAAGGAAGCTGATGATTGGAACATGTCAAAGGAACAAGTCCAACGAAGCTGACTGACGTTTTTACATCACTGTTGTAGAGTTAGAATCACACTTATATTAGACTACTTATATCAATTAGCGTTATATTACGACTAGGATTAGATTACGATTAGGATTATAGTACAACTAGTATTAGATTACTTATAATAGCATTATTATAATTATAGTAGTAATAGGTATTGTAGTAGTACTCTAAGTATAGTTAACTTAGGACTCTAACATTCTCTCCCTATATAAGAAGTATGTACTCAACAATTTTAATTATCAATACAATCCTTGATTTCTCTAATTCTAGATGTGGGATTTCTACATGGTATCAGAGCATAAAAGTTCTTCCTCTCTTTGAGTATTGATAGAAAAAACCACACGTTAAATTGCAATGATCACTTCTACCAACACTATGTCAACCTCCTCACTTCACCAATTCATTGCCGCTTGCTCCATAAATCTTAAGCCAACATACTACCTCATATGGAGGACACAAATATCCCAATTGATTCACGTGATGAGACTAACCTATCTTATTACAGAGAATGAACAAAGTAAAAGCAATTGTTCCACCGGACAGACTGTTAGGAAAGTTGAGTGGTTGACAAGGATACAAAAGATAGTGGCAGCATTGATGATTGGGAGGAGAAAGATGTGTTGCTAAGGAGTTGGATCTCAGACACCTTGATCGAAGAAATCATGTACCTAATTGTGGGCTGCTCAACTGCCAAGGAGGGGAATGCTTGGAAGAAGCTTATCTTCAAGCAACAAAAGATAAAAAGTTCAAGCTTAAACAACACCTACAAAATGTTAGGCTAGGAACTAAAAAGATTGATGAATACATCAAGAAATTCAAAGGCATATGTGATGGCCTTACAGCCATTCACAAACCTGTGGATGAAGATAACAAAGTAATTAATTTTGATAGAGGTTTAGGTCTCAAATATAAGACCTTCAAGATTGTAATGTCAGGTAAGGCACCATATCCCACCCTTAATCAATTTGTTAAAGCTCTAATGGGCTTTGATATAAGGGTAGATGAATAGGAGGTACCACAACATAACCACATGGTATCCTATGGCCAAAGGGGCAGGGAAGAGGAAACAACAACATCAACTCCAGAGAAACAGGAGCTGTTGCTACTGCTGTAACATCTAGAAATGATAAGCTTATAAAATAGCAAGAGTTTATCTAGAATTCCATTTCAATTCAAGTTTTATTTAAATTTAAATTCAACTTTGAATATCATATTAATTAATTAAAAGAGGATAAAAGAATATTCTTTATTTTTTTTATATGTAATGCACATTTTTCGGATAATCAATACTTTTGAATTTAAAGAAATATTTGAAATGAATTAGATAAATTTAAATATTTTTATGGATAATAATAACGAAATAAAAGAGGACTTGGTCTTCCTTATTAATAGTATTTTATCTCACCCCCACCCACTCTCCCTCTACTTCTTTTCCTCGTTTATCTTTTAATTAATTTATTTATTTATTTGTTAGTTTTCTTTTTTACTATTAATATTACTTCTTTTTGGTCGAACTATCCAAATATTATTACAAACAAAGAAGAATAAGGTCCTCCCTTTACAGCATTCTTATAACCCTTTCACAAAACTGACACATATAATCTAAAAATAACTACCCCATCCATCCATGTCTTCCACTAATTTGTGCCTAGACATTTTATCTTTGTAAAATATCTTCCATCCACCCTTTACCTTTACAAGTATGTTTCGTATGCAGTATCTCCATGGTTCTTTATTTAGCATCCATCCTTATCAACTTCAGTACTTTTGTTGGGATAGGGACACTCTTTTGCCAGAGTGCCTCATTATGTTCCATCCAAATATGGTATGTTGTTGCTGCCAACACTGACCATATAAATTCTCTACTTATCTTGCCTCTGGCCTTTCTTGCACACCTCCTCCACATGTCCTATATTTCTTCAATATGCACTGTGAGCTGCATCCATTGTAGTACACCCCTTAGGCACTATTGCGACTAATCACATTGAAAGAACAAGTGCTCTCTCATTTTAATTTGCTTCTGCATAGGATACACGTATCCTCTTCACACAAATCAAAAGTAGCAAGTCGTGTTCGTGTGAGGAGTCTATTGTGCATCATGACCCAAAAAATAAAATTATGCATTAGTATATTTCCATTATTGCATACACATCTTTAGCTCCATTGGTACCCACTTTGAATTGTATATTTCCCATCTGCTCTTAGCCATCCACTTTGCACATATCCTAGAGTAAACCTCTCATTTAGTGAGCATACTCTTTTCCAATACAAACAGTTATCAATTGGAGGCCTATATTTCCACCTATCACTCCCCTTGAGGTAGATGTGACTAATCCATTTAACCCATATATTTTCTATTTTGCTCGCAATATTCCATACATATTTTGCTATAGAAACTTCATTCCATGTCATACATTCAATGATACCCAAGCCTACCTCCTTTCTTGGTCTATATACTAAGTCCCATGCTATTAGTTGGGCTTTGTTTGTGTGCTCCTAACCACTCTATAGAAGTTTCTATCTTATATGCTTCAATGCTTTCCTCAGTAATAAGAATGTAGTGTCCCAGTAGGAATGTATGTTTAGAAGAATAGAGTTCACCAATTTCACCCTCCCAGCATAGGATAAAGGCTTGGATCCTCATGATGTTATTCTTCTAGACATCTTGTCAATCAACACTTCACAATCAATTGTTGAGATTTTATTGTAGGATATCAGAATCCCTAAGTATCGAAATGGCATCTTCCTTTTTTGATACCCAATCAGCTCACAAAGATTTTTTACTTCCTTATTTTCCATATTTGTCGAAAATATGTTTGATTTTGCTTCATTTGTATTTAATCCAGATGACAATGAGAAAGCCTTCAAACCCCTTAGCATTAGCACTATGGATATGACAGTACATTTACTAAACATCAATGGTTGAGTTTGATTGTTTTGCGCTTTGTATGAAATTCAAAACCTTCTAATTCAGTCACCCTTTTAATATTCTGGTGAAGTACTCCATGGAGATCACAAACATCAATGGTTAGATCGGATCTCCTTGTCTCAAGCCTCCCTTCCCAATTATTCTTCCATGTATTCCTCCATTAATGGCGATGGAGTACTGTGTAGTGGATACACATTACATTGTGCATTCGATAAACTTGCATGGGAAATTCAGCCCCTACAACATCTCTTCCACAAACTCCTATTCTACAAAATCATACGATTTCCTTAGGTCAACCTTTATCAAGAAGATTTTGGTAGTGTTCTTCCTATTATACAACTTTACAAGGTCCTGACATATCAAGATCTTCTGCACAATTGTCCTTCCAGTTACAAATGCACTTTGATTATCTGAAACTATACTTGGCAGTCCTCTTTTCAATCTCTGACACAATACTTTTTATATCACTTTGTATATTGTGTTACAGCACGCAATCGGTCTAAAATCCTTTACATGATCAAAATGTATTTAGTTAGGGATAAGAGTGAGTACTATATTATTTACTCCTTTCAACATTTTCCCTGTATGGAAGAATTCTAAAACCCCTTCCATCATATCTTTACCCATAGTCCTCCATGTGTCTTTAAAAAAATTACTACCATAGCCATTTGGGCCTAGAGACTTATTCGACTTAATCTCCTATAATGATGCTTTGTATCGGCCTCTGTGAATTCTTGATTCAACATTTCTCTTTGTTCCATAGTAACAAGTGCCTCGTGTTTGACCACCTCACTACATACATGTTGCCTATCTCGAGTCTTTGTCCCTAACAAGTCTGTGTAGTACTCTATGAATTCCTTCACAATCCCATCTAACTCAGTTTGTTGTTTCCCCATCTTGTCTTTTATTTAAAAGATTATATTCATATTCCTCCTTGCCTTTAGGACACTGTGGTAGAACTTTATATTCATGTCTTCCTGTTTTAGCCATTGGATCATACATTTTTGTTGGCAGAATTGGTCCCTTGCTTCCTTGCATAGTTTGTATTTATTAGTTGATATCCCCTCCTCCACTTTTAGTCTGGGGTCCCTAGGGTCTGTGTAATGTTTTGCTTTACTTTGTAATAGTGCTTCATACGCTTAATCATTATGTTTTTCAACTTCATTAAATCTCTCATTATTCAACATATTGAGAATTATTCACGGCGTATTTAATTTACCAACCAGTTAGTACATCTTTTTTCCAGGTATGTCAATCCTCCAGCTCTCACCTACTCTATCTTGGAATTTCGGTACTAAACTCCACATATTAAAGTATCTGAATCTTTGTTTTACTTTGTTGCCATTTTCCCAATGAATGATTGTCGGACAATGGTCATATAATACTTGTGCAATGAAGTGTGCCTCTGCAGCAGAAATTTGCATTTGCCATTCACCGTTAATGAGAAAACAATCTATCTTGCTAAATACTTTATCAGTCCCCTATTGTTTGTTGTTTCATGTATAGAAGGATCCACTTGATCTTATATTTTGTCGGCCACAATGGTCAACAAAACTCTTAAAGTCCCTTGTCTCAGCTACCTTCACTTTATTTCCCACCCTTTATCCATTGTTCAACACACAATTTAAATCACCCATCACTGCCCATGCCCCTTGTATCTGATTATAGATATTTTTAATGTCTCGCGATAGATTCGCTCACATGGCTTAGTCATTAAATCCATAAACCACTGTTACATTGAACTTATTCCCAGCTCCTCTATATATTACCTCATTGTTTATTAGTTGAGGTGTGATTAGTGTTGCATTTACTATGTTTATGTGAGGCTTCCAGACAACCCAGATCCTCCCCCTACATGAGTTGTTATGTTTGTTGTAAACGACCATCTTTTAGAAAGGTTCAGAGTTGATTTAAAAGCTTTTGCCCACCTAACCTTTGTCTCCAGAAGTCCAGATAAACTGACCTTGTGAGTATGCATAAATAAATGCACTTCTCTCTTTTTATCAGCCCTATTCTGATCCCATACATTCCCAAAACAAATTTTATCAATTGGGGATAGGGTTTCCCCTTCCCCTGATTGTACAGAACATGAGTCGTTACTTACTTTCTCATGAATAATGACCTTTTCCCCTGTGCTCCATTGACATCTTCTTCATCATTATCCTTCCCCCGTTTCTACTTGTGGATCTTGCTGTAGTATAGAAAATGAGTTTCTTGTATTGGTGGTGTTCCTTCTATGCTCCAGGAATTGTACTCTCATATTTGCCACTTCTTCTGCTTTGATAAACTTATTTGTTGATGACTGGTTTATCTTGACCATTTGTTGCTCTTTGTTCACTTCAATATTCCTTGTTTCCTCCTTTAGCTACCTTCTTCATTAACCTAATTCATTCCCAAAGTTCCTACATCTTAAGCATAGAACTTGTTTCCATTCATATTCCAATTTTTGCTTCATAATGTTACCATGTTCACTTTCAAACATCACCTCCGATGCATATGTATTATTCATCAGCATTTCCACCAGTACTCAGGCAAACATCAATCTCTCCCTTTGTGTGGTAGTTTTATCAGCCCTTAGTGGTTCCCCATCAAAACTTGCAATTTTAGTTAGTGCAACTTTTCACCAATACTTTGCTTATAATCCCGACATTCTAATCCACAAAGGAATCTTGTCTACTATCTCCTTCATCACCTCGATATTTGGCTTCCACTGTTTTATCACAATTGGCTTTCTGTCGAACATAATGACTCTTTGTTCCACAACTTCCTCACTCTCTAGGAATCTCACTATGAAGACGCCTTATTCACTTGGTCTATTTTTTCAATCCCTCAATTTTTCCAGATCGTCTTAAAGAGTCCCATCCATGGCCACTTGTGGTGGGTCGGATCCTAACACGTAGCATATCATTGTTGTTCTCCAGTACTCAATCTCCCCTTACACGTCTTCCATTGTGATTTTCAAATTTACATTCGTTCATTCTACATCAGATAGGTCAATCGCCTCTAATTTCTCCAGAGTCCCCACAAGCTAACTCCAAGTATTACGTGTAAGGTTAGGGTTTTTACCTGCCATCATACTAGTTACATCCATTTTTGCCTCCAAGTCCTCTTCAACCTTGTCAGCCCATGACCTCCTTGATTTCTTCTCAGATACATGTGTAGTGTCTAGGTTTCCCGCTATTTGAATTCTCATTGTTCCCTAGCTAGGGCTCAGATCTAGTGGTACAATCACTTGTATTGCATTCACATTCGTCATCTTCTTTGCATCCCCTCATCTTCTTTGCATCCCCTATCTGGGAGACCCTCGACTTTTGCGGATGTACTTCTTGTATCCCACCATGGTTCATCAGCCCCTTTCCCCCATTTTTGATTTCCCTTCCATTTCAACAATAGTTGAGAGGAGACCATTAGAGAGAGAAAGTGATTTTCTTTCCCCGCTTAGACATTATAAATATTACTTCTACAATTGTTATTGTTATTGTTATTATTACTACTTCTTCTATTATAATTATTATTTTTATTACTACTATTACTATGGCTATTTTTTTTTATTTCTATATGTTGTTATAATATTAGAAAAGTATTAGTAATTACATAGTAAGAACACATTTAGAGCTCGTTTGTCTATGGGTTTCTATTTTAAGCTATGTTTTTAAAATTAAAAAAAAGTACAAAGCTTAATGTATTTTCCAATTCAAATACTTTTAATCTTTCTATTCAATTTTTTTATTACAATATTTGTTAACTTTTTCTTAAAATTGCCAAGTGGTTTTCCAATAGTTTTCCACTTGTCCATATATGTACTAGTTCTGGACACATGCATTGCATGTGTACCCATCTAAATTGACATAAATTGTTTCAAATTATCATTGTATCAAAAAAGTTTCATAATTAAATTACATGAATATCATTCATTTTCAAACAAAAAATAGTTGAAATATTTGGAATCTACTCTTGGATACCAACAACAAACTAAAATATGACAACAAAGTATCTCTTCTCCAAATGAAATAAATGATAATAATATTTAGTACTTTAAAATTCTATAATTATAAACACAAATTAATATATATGTATATTCTTATCCCATATGTTAAATACCTACAAGACAATGTTCAGAGAAAAGAAGAAAGATAAAAATAAAAAGAATTTGATAGCCACTTCCTAAAGTTAATTAAAATAAAATGAAGGTTACAATTAATAATCAATATTAATTTTTATTATTATTATTAAGGGATCATATCAAGAATTGGATCATACCAAAATAATTTTTTCAAAATTGAGCTTAGAATACAGAAACATAGCATCAACAAAGTGACAACTTAAAATGTGAAACGGTATCAAAAGTTGAAACATTGAATTTGTCTTTCTCAAAGTGAGACAAAAGGATAAATAAATAAGGATAAACTTTTATATCATTATTTCTTTCGTAAATTAAAGAAGTTATTAATAATTTAGTCATACGTTACTTTATCCATTTCAAATTATTCATCGTGTTTCAATCTTGTACACCCCTTCTGAAAAAAATTGATAAAAAATGTAGTTTTTTATATTCTATCTTACACACCCCTTACAAAAAAAAATAAACATAAATAAGTAATTAATAAAATCGTAAGAACAAATTAAATAAATTTTATTATCAATTAATATAATACAATAATTTAATCGTTAAAAAGATCAAGTAAATTATAATTAATTTTTTTTACAAATTACATTACACAAGTATATTAGTAAAGAGTCATGATCTTATATTTCAATGCATGCCCCTTTATTTTACATTCAAAGAAGGAAACTATGTACTAAAAAAAACATATCCTTCTTGAAGATCATTCACCTTTGTTCTTCTTAAAAAAGAGCAAAAATAATGCTTTGTTCATCCCTAAAGAAGTTGATCCCCCAAACTTAGCTTGTCCATTCCTTGTATATCACATAATGTTGTTTACTCCAATAGTTTCCATATTTATAGATGACAAAAGTAGGGATAATCCAAAAATTATAAGAGAATGTGTATAGTCAAGAGTTAGATAAGTGTAAATCATGATATAAATGCATAAGAATATCAATATTTTTTCTTGGATAACGTAACTTTTTGCTAATACATGAACCATATTAAATTGCTTGTAAATTTCAAAAAAAACCTTTGAAATTCCTAAAACGATATGTTATTATTATTATTTTTGTGCATTCAAACATTAATGATTGCGTAATAATTTAGTTTTGAAGCATAAATTATTAGAGGAACAGCGTAAATTTAGTGAATGAAAAATGGTCATTTAATTTTTTTTAGAAACATTTAATATTTAATTAATTATTTTTTTATAAAAAAATAATAATTTAGTGTGTGTATATATATATGATTAAATTAAATATACATATAGATTATAGATGATAAATATTACTTATTAAATTAAATATTTTAGTTAGGAATTAATCTAAGGAAGTGCAAAAGTCATTAACATTTTTATTAAAATGATACAATTTAATATTTAAATTAAATAATTAAGTATTTTTATAACATTTTAATTTATAGTAGGGTAAAACCGTAATTCAACTTTTAATTTTTTTTGTTCCCACTTTTATATATATATATATATATATATATATATATATATATATATATATATATATATATAAGATAACTTACCTTTTTGGTATTTTCTTTTTTATTAGAGAATTAAGCAGACAAAATAAACATGTTGACTAATTTTGTCATTTGTCTTCCTTAATTTAAGTATGACCAGACAAATGTTGAGCGTGTTTGTGCATCCAATTAAAACTTGAACCAAGAGATGCAATGTTCATCTTTCAACATAACTTTTTTTTCTTAAGAGAAAATTTGGTGAATGGAGAATGAACATGATGATACATCATGTTTAAGGACTAGACGTAAAACATCGTCGAGTCTATCATGTTGCTTCATTAATAGCCATCGTCGTTCGGACCTGTTAATTGAGTCTTCGCCAAGTCCTTCGAGATTCTCGTCCTGTTGGTTCCGTAACAAAATAAAACATGATCATAATTCGCCGGAGATTAGAGGAAAATGTAAGAGCTTCATCCATCGTATGGGTAGACATCGTCGCCATGTATCGGCAGATTTTAGCTATGATCCCCTTAGTTATGCTATGAACTTTGATGATGACGATGAACCTTACGAGGAATTTCCTGCAAGGAACTTTGCAGCAAGATTGCCATTATCTCCTCCTTCCAAAGACAAAATACCAATCACCAATATGCAGAGTAAAAGCTTTAAATTGCCAGACCAAAGGTCACGAGCCATACAAGACGTAAGGAGAAGCCTTGAAATGCCAATCGCTCAAGTAAACAATGCCATTTTAACAGAAGATGCAAAAAACACCTTTTGAGGTACACTCTTTATAAACAAAACATAGAAAAGGTCAGTACATATAACATTACCACGTTCTATCAAAATATTTCCTAGTGCTCGATCCACTAGTGGAATTATTGTAGGAGGCTAGATTTAAACTTTACATTTCTGTAAAGCTTTTATTACTTCATGATGATGTATATAACTTTTTTAATAAATTTTATCTATCGTTTGTGATTCTCAAATTAAATTAATGTTCAACAATGGGCACAATCATTTTGTACCTTTGTTTTTATCCAAAAATAGGAAGGCAACGGACATACGCCTCATTAATTTCGTTCACATACAAAATTATATTATAATTTCATTTTGTTTTCTAGTGAATACACTAAATTCTCAACAATATTTTATCCAAAGACGAATTGTAATACTTTTTCTAATCATCCAACCAAAAAGATTTAATTCTAAGTCTTAATATAGTATATTATTAATTCTTCATTTTACTCTAACTGCTTCATTACCTTGGACGTGAATTCTCGGATAATAGATCTATCAAAGAGACTAAGATATCTTTTATTTTTCATTCCATATCTTTATCTTTTCAAAAATGAATATTAATATTCATGTATTCATCAATTACGAGTGTTTTCTCTTATACAAGGTTTGTGTGTACACAATACAAATGTTATGTACTTATTGAATTAGTTGTGTACTTGATAAATTTAATAAATTCTCAAAAGAACAATATTTTGGACTTTGATAAAATAACATATGAAGGCTAAATTATTTGGATTAGGTCGTGTCTCAACAAGTCCTCTTATTCAAAATCATCCATTGTCAATGACACTAATTCGCTAGCCACAAGTCTTTTTATTGTTGGTATTGCTAGTGTTTTTTGCAATGTGGCTATCCCTTTTAATTTTCAGATTTAACAGTGTTTGACGCTCAACTTTCTCATATATCTCGACTTATATGCCATCTAGACCACGTATTGAAGTTGCAACTCCTCAAAAAGCACCTCTAATTTCATCAATGCTAAAATGTGTACGGGTGTTGCAATATAAAATACTTCTAATATTATCTTACTAATCATTCCAAAGCTGGACAAAAAGGAATAAGGATATCATTTAACCTATATATCTTTCAACTACACCGAATAATGTAAAGTAAATCTTGAATAACTCACTCAAGAATAATAAATCAGTCAATTGTCTATTTATTATCTTCTCCTCCCCTTTCTCTAATATATCAGATTCATTGATTCAATTAAACCAACAATGCAAGCTCTATTTCTCAACAAATATAAGGTTGTTTTAAGAATGAAACTCACATTGTAGTGAATTATCCCTATGTTATGAATTCCGCTAGTTCCAATGTAAGTCATGCGATGTTACAATGGTTTTTTAATGTGACAAAGAGATTGATGAAGAAAAGAGCCAGTGAAAAATAAAACATTGTACCTTCAAGTATCGTTCATAGCCATGAGTGAAATAAATTTCTTTAAAAGTAAAAGTTGTATACCTTGCTATCTAATGGTAATT
The DNA here is from genome assembly GCF_900185275.1 of Solanum verrucosum. NCBI lineage: Eukaryota > Viridiplantae > Streptophyta > Magnoliopsida > Solanales > Solanaceae > Solanum > Solanum verrucosum. The sequence goes on along the minus strand of NW_026020145.1, from coordinate 247,981 downwards.
TGATAATGCTTGGAGAGCAAAATGCATAGAACGTTACAAAAAATGTACATTATCGCAGTGTGATGATTGTTCAACCTCTCAAAGTGCAGAGAACGTAATAGCAATAATCAAATTCTCATGTTGCAGTAAACGCAATAAAATTCACTGTCCTAGGAATTTTAATTGTGAATTCATGATCGAAAAGCTCGTGTAATAATAAAAAAAATTTAAAAAACCTATGTAGCCAAGAAGAATTAGTAAACTTTTATGCTTAAATTTTTTCTGGCATTTAGAAATTGAATATCACATATAACTGATGTTACAACGTTTTCTTCTTACAGCACCCCAAAAGAAACATCGAACACAATAATAATAAAAGAGAAAAACTACCTAATAAATAAATGTAATATTTAAGATCGCCGAAGATGACATATCACAATTTAATTCAACTCAGGCATGAAAGGGGGAGTCATCTCCAGCTCGGCGATCCTATGAGTTTGTTTCGCAGACTAAGACATGTTAGCCGAAAGTGATAGAGCTCAACTACCATGAACAAGCATAAAAGGCGATATCCACTCAACTTGGCGATTCACCGAGTTTTTTTTCGGCGATCAAAGAAGAGACTACCAAATGGGATAGTTCCTAGGTCACATATTCAAACACAATATGGAATTTGGGACTTATTCGGTGATTTGCCTATTCACCTTGGCAGGAAAAGACAATCCCGCCAAATAGGTATTTTCACACCAATTAAATTTTTTGCAAGTTCAGCATAATTATGCAACAAGACCCAATACCTAATTAGTTTTACAATCTACCCACATGCTTTACTATCCTTGTGTACTAAAGCTTCCCCCATATTTCACAAAGTACTACCTAAATTGACTATTTGTCCTTAAGAAAGTCGTTACTCTATCAATCATTGGGCATATCTAAGTCTTCGGGGCAGCACTGGCTAATCAGACTTCACCCAAGTTCAATTTAAGAAAGACCCAGCCCATTCAATGACTCAATTTAAAATTTTAACCTTCACAACCAATTTCATTTACAGGCACAATATCATCTATAATAACTCATGTGCATAGTTCACTGTGATGCTTTTAGCACCACCTACACAAATTAGACAACAATATATAATTACCAATACAAAGCCCACATAAAAAACATTAGGATTTAGCACAAATATAAGTATATCACTCAAAAACCAACCTTAGAGATGATAACAAAGCACAAAATCGAGGAAGACGGGTCTGGGATCAAGAAAGAAAAACCTCAATGCACTACAAGCAAGTGAAATCACGCAAACAAGGTCACAAAATCAAAGAAACAAGGGTATGAAGAGTTTGTGATGAAAAGGAGCTCAAAAAGATGCAACGTTTTCTTTTAAAATTTTAAAAGACTCATGGCTTAATTAACTATGGCACACGCGGTGGACTTTGACTAACGTCGCAGAACGTGTTTGGTGAATCACCGAAGAAGTTTCAGCTCACCGAAGAGGCATGAAGGAATGAATACGAAACCTAAAGATAAATTTGGCAGACTCGATGGAGTCCACTAAGTGTACTTCACTGGATCACCGACTGCATCCTTGTTAGCCACTGGATCCGTTCTCGTCGAACACTACTAAAAAAACTGTGAATACCGACCTCCGGAGGTCGGTATTCCTTGAAATACCGACCTAAAACCGACATCCCAGCTTAGGTCGGAAAAAGCTTGGTCGCTATTCAATACCGACCTCTGGAGGTCGGTATTTACTGACCTCTTGAGGTCGGTTTTTATTTTATGTCGGAATATTCATTTTTTTAAATTCCGACCACTGGAGGTCGGTATTTTTATTTTTGTAATGTTGAAATTCCGACCTCCGGAGGTCGGTATTTTTATTTTTGTATTTTTGAAATTCCGACCTCCGAAGGTCGGTATTTTTATTTTTTATTTTTGAAATTCCGACCTCCGAAGGTCGGTATTTTTATTTTTGTATTTTTGAAATTCCGACCTCCGGAGGTCGGTATTTTTATTTTTGTAATGTTGAAATTCCGACCTCCGAAGGTCGGTATTTTTATTTTTGTAATGTTGAAATTCCGACCTCCGGAGGTCGGTATTTTTATTTTTGTAATGTTGAAATTCCGACCTCCGGAGGTCGGTATTTTTATTTTTGTAATGTTGAAATTCCGACCTCCGGAGGTTGATATTTTTATTTTTGTAATGTTGAAATTTCGACCTCCGGAGGTCGGTATTTTTATTTTTGTATTTTTGAAATTCCGACCTCCGGAGGTCGGTATTTTTATTTTTGTAATGTTGAAATTCCGACCTCCGGAGGTCGGTATTTTTATTTTTGTATTTTTGAAATTCCGACCTCCGGAGGTCGGTATTTTTATTTTTGTAATGTTGAAATTCCGACCTCCGGAGGTCGGTATTTTTATTTTTGTAATGTTGAAATTCCGACCTCCGGAGGTCGGAATTTTTATTTTTTATTTTTGAAATTCCGACCTCCGGAGGTCGGTTTTTTGCTGCAAAACAGGCAGCAAATTGCTGCAATTTTTAGTTGCCCACCTACATATTTATACCAAAACAACCCAAAGCCAAATAAGCTTCATCCAACCAAAACAAACCAAAGCCAAATAAAATTCATCCAACCAAAGCCAAATAAACTTCATCCAACCAAAACAACACAATATTTTCAACATATACAAACTATTTCAAAATAAACTTCATCCAACTTCAAAATAAACTAAAATACGATCAAATTAAACAATTCTAAAAATATAGAAGTCTAAAATGTCAAATAGATACAACTACTCTTCATCACCCTCACTCTCCTTATCATTCTCATCACCCTCATGATCAGATCCATCACTGCTAGCCGGACATGGAGGAAGAATATTTCCTGATTCAAAAAGAAAAGTTAGTTGGGCCTGAAGCGCTGCATACCTCTTGTTCTCTACCTCCTTTGCTGCCGCAATCTCCTCCTCTCTCTTCTTCTCTCTTTCTTCTCTCTTCTTCTCTCTTTCGGCTACAGCAGCAAGCTCGGCATTGAGATAAGTTATCTTACTCTCCATTGCAGATATTGTCTCTCTATCCCCACCATCAAAGCTTGAGGATGATGAACCACAATACCAAGACTTCTCACATTTTCACAATTAACACACGGACACCTAATCAATCTTGAATTTAAAAAATCATCAAGTGTCATTGCATGATTTATAAATCTAGTGACACCTTCTGCAAATTCTGGAATCATACCCGCTCGACCAGGATTGTTTCTATTATACATCCAACTATGATCAGGATTCATCTACACAAACAATAATGATAATTTTAATTCCATCAACTAAATAATATTTGAATTTATTTAAACAACTTAACCACTTTCTAAGTCTAACTAGTTTTGACATATTTATTTTAACTTATTTAAACAACTTAACAACTTTAACTAGTTTAGTTTTGACTTAATTCGAACAACTAAATCCACCAACTAAACCACAATATTTATTTTAACTTATTTAAACAAACTTAACTTTTTAACTTTAACTACATTAGTTTTGACTTAATTCCAACAACTAAATTCACTAACTAAACCGATATTATTTATTTTAACTTATTTAAACAACATAACAACTTTTGAACTTTAACTACATTAGTTTTGACTTAATTCCAACAACTAAATTAACTAACTAAACCGACATTATTTATTTTAACTTATATAAACAACATAACAACTTTAACTAGTTTAGTTTTGACTTAATACAACAACTAAATCCACCAACTAAATCACATTATTTATTTTAATTTATCTAAACAACTTAACAACTTTTTAACTTTAACTACATTAGTTTTGGCTTAATTCCAACAACTAAATCCATCAACAAAACCACATTATTTAATTTAACTTATTTAAACAACTTAACCACTTTCTAAGTCTAACTAGTTTTGACATATTTATTTTAACTTATTTAAACAACTTAACAACTTTAACTAGTTTAGTTTTGACTTAATTCGAACAACTAAATCCACCAACTAAACCACAATATTTATTTTAACTTATTTAAACAAACTTAACTTTTTAACTTTAACTACATTAGTTTTGACTTAATTCCAACAACTAAATTCACTAACTAAACCGACATTATTTATTTTAACTTATTTAAACAACATAACAACTTTTGAACTTTAACTACATTAGTTTTGACTTAATTCCAACAACTAAATTAACTAACTAAACCGACATTAGTTATTTTAACTTATATAGACAACATAACAACTTTAACTAGTTTAGTTTTGACTTAATACAACAACTAAATCCACCAACTAAATCACATTATTTATTTTAATTTATCTAAACAACTTAACAACTTTTTAACTTTAACTACATTAGTTTTGACTTAATTCCAACAACTAAATCCATCAACAAAACCACATTATTTAATTTAACTTATTTAAACAACTTAACCACTTTCTAAGTCTAACTAGTTTTGACATATTTATTTTAACTTATTTAAACAACTTAACAACTTTAACTAGTTTAGTGTTGACTTAATTCGAACAACTAAATCCACCAATTAAACCACAATATTTATTTTAACTTATTTAAACAAACTTAACTTTTTAACTTTAACTACATTAGTTTTGACTTAATTCCAACAACTAAATTCACTAACTAAACCGACATTATTTATTTTAACTTATTTAAACAACATAACAACTTTTGAACTTTAACTACATTAGTTTTGACTTAATACAACAACTAAATCCACCAACTAAATCACATTATTTATTTTAATTTATCTAAACAACTTAACAACTTTTTAACTTTAACTACATTAGTTTTGACTTAATTCCAACAACTAAATCCATCAACAAAACCACATTATTTAATTTAACTTATTTAAACAACTTAACCACTTTCTAAGTCTAACTAGTTTTGACATATTTATTTTAACTTATTTAAACAACTTAACAACTTTAACTAGTTTAGTTTTGACTTAATTCGAACAACTAAATCCACCAACTAAACCACAATATTTATTTTAACTTATTTAAACAAACTTAACTTTTTAACTTTAACTACATTAGTTTTGACTTAATTCCAACAACTAAATTCACTAACTAAACCGACATTATTTATTTTAACTTATTTAAACAACATAACAACTTTTGAACTTTAACTACATTAGTTTTGACTTAATTCCAACAACTAAATTAACTAACTAAACCGACATTATTTATTTTAACTTATATAAACAACATAACAACTTTAACTAGTTTAGTTTTGACTTAATACAACAACTAAATCCACCAACTAAATCACATTATTTATTTTAATTTATCTAAACAACTTAACAACTTTTTAACTTTAACTACATTAGTTTTGACTTAATTCCAACAACTGAATCCATCAACAAAACCACATTATTTAATTTAACTTAATTAAACAACTTAACAACTTTATAACTTTAACAACTTTTAAAGCTAATTAACACTAATGGAACAAACGATCTTCAAGAAAACAATTTATTAAGATCAAATAACTATTAAAAACAATTAACTTTTTAAAGCTAAGTGTCAACACTAGATGGACACAAATCGATCTTCCAAGAAAATCAATTTTGTCATCTATAGGATCAACTAGTGTTGATACTTATGCTTAACAAACACATTATTCCTAAATTAAAGCTTAATAGCAACACTAGATGGACACAAATCGATCTTGCAAGAAAATCAATTTTGTCATCAATAGGATCAACTAGTGTTGATATTATGCTTAACAAAAAAAAAAAAAAAAAAAAAAAAAAAAAAAAACAATTGCATAAAATAATAGTGTTGATATTTATGCTTAACAAATTTATTATTTCTAAATTTAAAGCTAAGTGTCAACACTAGATGGACACAAATCGATCTTGCAAGAAAATCAATTTTGTCATCAATAGGATCAACTAGTGTTGGTACTTATGCTTACCAAATATATTATTTCTAAATTTAAAGCTAAGTATCAATGCTACATGGACACAAACACATTATTGAAAACAATTGTACTTGAACTTTAGAAATTTAGAAGCACCAACCTTATCTCCTACTTTGATGAAAGAAGCAATATAGTCTTATATCAACTTTTTTAGATGTTGAGCTTCCTCAGTTGCCTAGCACGAAAAGTTCTAAAATTAGTTATATATAAACTTCAAATCCAAGAATATTAGTTTTATATATATATTCAAGTTTTCAATTCAAGTTCATATCTAATTTCTAAAATTAATTAGTTATATATTCAAGCTAATTAGTTCCAAGTTCAAGTTCTAATTTCAAGTTCAAGTCTAAGTTCAACTTCAAATTTTAAGTTCATGTTCAAAGTTCAAGTTCAAGTTCAAGTTCTAATTTCAAGTTCAAGTTCTAAGTTCAAGTTCAAATTCTAATTTCAAGTTCAAGTTCTAAGTTCAAGTTCAAGTTCTAATTTCAAGTTCAAGTTCTAATTTCAAGTTCAAATTCTAAGTTCAAGTTCTAATTTCAAGTTCAAGTTCAAGTTCTAAGTTCAAGTTCAAGTTCTAAGTTCAAGTTCAAGTTCAAGTTCAAGTTCAAATTCTAAGTTCAAGTTCAAGTTCTAATTTCAAGTTCAAGTCTAAGTCAACTTCAAATTTTAGTTCATGTTCAAAGTTCAAGTTCAAGTTCAAGTTCTAATTTCAAGTTCAAGTTCTAAGTTCAAGTTCAATTCTAATTTCAAGTTCAAGTTCTAAGTTCAAGTTCAAGTTTCTAATTTCAAGTTCAAGTTCTAATTTCAAGTTCAAGTTCAAGTTTCTAAGTTCAAGTTCAAGTTCTAAGTTCAAGTTCAAGTTCAAGTTCAAGTTCAAATTCTAAGTTCAAGTTCAAGTTCTAATTTCAAGTTCAAGTTCTAAGTTCAAGTTCAAATTCTAAGTTCAAGTTCAAGTTCAAGTTCAAGCTCTAAGTTCAAGTTCAAGTTCTAATTTCAAGTTCAAGTTCTAAGTTCAAGTTCAAGTTCTAAGTTCTAAGTTCTAAGTTCTAGTTCAAGTTCAAGTTCAAGATCAAGTTCTAAGTTCAAGTTCAAGTTCAAGTTCAAGTTCAAGTTCAACTTCAAGTTCTAGTTCTAAGTTCAAGTTCAAGTTCTAAGTTCAAGTTCAAGTTCTAAGTTCAAGTTCAAGTTCTAAGTTCTATGTTCTAAGTTCTAAGTTCTAAGTTTTAGTTCAAGTTCAAGTTCAAGATCAAGTTCAAGTTCTAAGTTCAAATTCTAAGTTTAACTTCAAATTCTAAGTTCAAGTTCAAGTTCTAAGTTCAAGTTCAAGTTCTAAATTCATGTTCAAGTTCTAATTTCAAGTTCAAGTTCTAAGTTCAAGTTCAAGTTCTAAGTTCTAAGTTCAAGTTCAAGATCAAGTTCTAAGTTCAAGTTCAAGTTCTAAGTTCAAGTTCTAAGTTCAAATTCTAAGTTTAACTTCAAATTCTAAGTTCAAGTTCAAGTTCAAGTTCTAAGTTCAAGTTTTAATTTCAAGTTCAAGTTCCAAGTTCAAGTTCAAGTTCTAAGTTTAACTTCAAATTCAAAGTTCAAGTTCAAGTTTTAAGTTCACGTTCAAATTCTAAGTTCAACTTCAAATTCTAATTAAGTTCATGACATTCAAACATTCATCTTCTACTCATAACACTTCAATTACTAATTTCTAACTTCAAATTAACACTTTACTAACTAGTCCTAAAATCAAATCCAAAAAAATCTCAATTTAACCTCAAATTACATATTCTCAAGTTTAAACTAGTTCTAAAATATAAAAATGCTAATTCTTCACTAACTAACAATGCCCAATTTAAAAATGTCTACTTTCTTTTTTAAAAAACCTTAAAATACAAAATCTTCAATTATCTATACCTAACTAACAATAATCAAATCAAATTAACAATTGAATAACACAACCAACAAACAAAAATAATAATATACTAACAAACAATCAATTATAATTACTAGCATTAAAGCCAAGTATTAATACTAGATGGACACAAACATATTATTCAAAACAATTGTACTTGAACTTGAGAAATTTAGAAACACCAACCTTATCTCCAACTTTGATGAAAGAAGCAAAATAGTCCTGTAGCAACTTTTTTACATGTTGAGCTTCCTCAGTTGCCTAGCACGAAAAGTTCTTAAATTAGTTAAATATAAACTTCATATCCAAGAATATTAGTTTATATATATATATATATATATATATTCTCAAGTTTTAATAAGTTCAAGTTTCAATTCAAGTTCATATATAATTTCTAAACTTAATTAGTTATATATTCAAGCTAATTAGTTCCAAGTTCAAGTTATAATTTCAAGTTCATATTCCTAATTAAGTTCAATTTATAGTAAATTCAAGTTATAATTAATTATAAGTTCTAATTAAGTTGTAATTCAAATCCCTAAAATTCTAAATTCAAACTAGCTAGCTAGTGTCCCAACTTCAAACTATTAAATTAGTCCTAAAATATCAAATATAATTCAAACTATTAGTCCTAAATTCCAAATTCAAATTAGTCTTAAAATCACAAATTGAAAGTACTCCTAGAATTCAAAAATCAAACTATAGTGCTAAAATCCCAAATTCAAACTATTAGTATTCCTAAAATCTCAATAATAATTCAAACTAGTCCTAAATTCAAAATTCAAAATTCAAACTAATCTTAAAATCACAAATTCAAACTAACCCTAAAATCCCAAAATCTAACTAGTACTAAAATCCTAAATTCAAATTAGCTAGCTATTCCTAATCCCAAATTCAAACTATTAGTCCTAAAATCTCAATAATAATTCAAACTAACTCAAATAATATCCAAGTTCAAACAACTCCTTAAATACCCTAATTCAATCTAATCTTACAATTCCAAAATCAAACTAATTAACTTAAGAAATACCGAATTTCAAACAAATCCTAAGATACCCTAATTCAAACTAACCCTAACATTAAAATTTTCAATTCACAATCAACAAACACAAACTAACAATCAAATAATACCTAATTCAAACTAACAATCAAAAACCCTAAATCATTCACTTACTAACTAACAATCAATCAAACTAACAATCAATAAAACTAAGTATATTAGTACTCTAATTTTGAGATACTTCAACTAAATAGAAACAAAAGTAATCTATTATGGAGGTTCTAAAAATTCACCTTCACTAAGAAGGTCGGGGATGGAGGTGCTGGTCGAGATGGAGGCGGCGCCGGTCGGAATGGAGGCGGCGCCGGTCGGGATGGAGGCGCACAACCTCCTGCAGCTGGGCGTGACTTCTCTACACCTGCAGCGACGTCCTCTGCTGCTGCGAAAGTGGGTGGCTGCGGTCGTGGAAGGCAGCGTGGCGCCGGTGTGGCGTGCCGCTGGTCGGGGATGGGTGGGGATCGGCGCAATGGGGGTGGGTCGGGGCTGGATCTGGAGTGGGGGAGTGAAAGTGGACTTAGGTTTTTGAGAGTTAGTGTTTAGGATTAAAACTTATATTGTCATTCTTTTTTTGAAATAGGTAACTTTAACTTATATTGTCATTCTTTTTTAAAAAGAATTCTTTAATATACCGACCTCGGAATGTCGATATTTTCTAAAATAATTATCTATATTTAAAAATATATAATAAATACTGGCATCATGAAGTCGATATTATTTAAATAAAATAATAATTTAAATATACCGACCTCTTTAGGTTGGTATTTATTAATTAATTTTAATATAAATTCACCTCTAAAGGTTGATTTTATATATATATATATATATATATATATATATATATATATATATATATATATATATATATATAATTTAATTACATATCAACAGAAGTTTAATTTAATAAATTTAAATATATATGATATATATATGTATATATGTATACATATATATATATATACATATGTATATATATAACTACATATCAACATAAGTTTAATTTAATAAATTTAAATATATATGTAATATATATATATATATATATATATATATATATATATATATATATTATATTTAACTACACATCGACAGAAGTTTAATTTATTAAATACATATATATATATGTGTGTGTGTAATTTAATAAATTAAACTTTTGTTGAAGTGTAGTTAATTATATATATATATATATATATATATATATACACACACACACACACATATATATTACAAATTTTATTTATGTAATATATATATATATAATATATATATTATTATATATATATATATATATATATATATATATAAAATTTAACTAC